>NC_139040.1:127495938-127959146 GCF_964662115.1 Mustela nivalis | reverse complement strand
GGGTGATGCGAAGGTTTTAGAAACAGTGGTGACAGGTGAACAACAGAGTAGACATAATTAAGTGTATGAACTGTGCACTTCAAAATGGTGAAAATGGTACACAGGTGATCTTGAATGATGTAGGGGTTCGGGGCACCAATCTTCTGCACAGTCCAAAATCTGGGTACAACTTTTGACCCCCCCCCCCCCAGAAACTTAACTACCAATAGCCTACTGTTGACCAGAAGCCTTACCAATAGCATAGAGTTGATTGAAGACATACCTTGTGGATATATGTATTATGCATGTACTATATCAAAAAAGGAAGCTAAATAAAATGCTATTAAGGAAACTATAAGGAAGAGAAAATACAGTTACAAGACTATCCCATATTTATTGAAAAAAATCTGCACGTAAATGGACTTGTGTAGTTCAAATCCATGTTGTTCAAGAATCAGCTGCATTTTATTTGATATATATTTTACCACAATTAAAATAATTAAACAGAATGTTGGGGCTCCTGGGTGGCTCAGTTAGTAAAGCATCAGGCCGAGTTTTGGCTCAGGTCATGATCTCAGGGTTGGGAGATGGAGCCTTGCGTTGGGCTCTGTGCTGTGCACAGAACAGGACCCACTTAGAACCCTCTCTCTCCCTCTGCTCCTCCCTGCCCTGTGTCTCCCTCTAAAAAGAGGAAAAAGAGAATGTTAGCATAACCCATCGTAATGAAAGAGGACTCTTATCCACACGGGAATAATGGTTATTGAACAGCTGATGCATTCACTTTAGATGTCTCCCTTCATTTGACTAGTTTGTCCATCAATATTTGACTGCCAAAACTGGACCAAGGAAACTCCACAGTGTAGAGCATGTCTCCTGTAGATGAGACTGCAAAGGAAAGTCCCTTTCTCCTGGTGCCCCCATGTCTCAGGGTCTCCGTTGAGAGTATCAGTCCTGCAAGCCATTCTGTGGTGTAGGCATGTCATTTTTTGCGGACTCTGGTTTAAAGTGGACATGCTCTCTCTGGAACTGGGGGGAAAGCCTCCGGCACTAGAATAAGGCATTCTTCCCCTTTAGCAGGATCACCCAGGCAAGTGTTTCCTTAGAAACGGCCCACAGAGAAAATGGTATGAACTACTCCAACATTCAGAGATGTTCTGAGTTGGAACTTGGGTGTTTAAATCACCTGGCATGTGATAGCTAAAGATTCAATACTTCCCAGAGAAAATTTTGAGACGTCAGAAAGGATGGAGGCTCAATAAGGCTAAGAAAGTCCCGTGAGTTGATTCTACAATCACAGTCTTAAGTGTTGCCCAGAACGGAGAATAGAGAGGCTTCAGAAACAACCAACGATGGCTGAAGTTTCTCTCTGTTGAGCTCAGTTAAAAAAAAAAAAGACTAGAGCTGATTTTTGCATGTACAGAAACAGAATACACAGGGCAGATCTTCATTTCTCCCCTACTACGTTTTATATATTAAGGAAAACTGTTCATGCAGCAAAATGCAAATCTTATTTTTCTAGAGTTTCATGACTTGGAAAGTTTCTTCCTGCCCCTCCCAGCTACGGCTCAACCCGGCCCTCCCCGTCCCGGAGCTGACCCGTGCTGACATCTATCCGCCTACTCCTGAACGCCATGTCAGTGGAATCATACAGTATGTCACTCTGGTGTCTGGTACTTAAGCTTCACATAATGAATGACCTAGAGAGTCACCTGCATTGTTAAGCTTCTCTGCAGTTTGTTCTCATGGCTGAGTGTTGTTTCTCCATAAAAATATTCCAAAAGGTGTTCATAAATTCTCTATTGATGGACATTGGGCCGTTTCCAATTTGAGGCTATGATTAATGAAGCTATGATGAACATCTTTCATATATCTTTTTGTAGAGATGAGCACTCCTTTATTTTGACTATATACCCACTAGAATTTCTGGGTCCCATGGAACTACTTTTATTAGAAAATAGCAGTTGTCCAAAGTGACTGTATCATTGGACATTCCCCACAGCAATGAATGAGGGTAGACTTAAGCTACCATATTCTCAAGTAAATCTACTTTTAATATTACGATAATAAGGTATGGAAACATCATGGAGCTAGTTCAAGAATTCCTTCTCTCCTTCCTTAAGAAGACCCCGAGTTCTTATAACGAATCACACACAGTTTTAGGTGTAAAGGTTAAGTGGAGAAAGAGAACAGAACAGGATCCGTGATGTCATAGGGCTTCCGTTCAAGGAGGAGGAAAAGGTCAATAAAGAAGGAGGAAACTAATAATACAATTTCAGAGTTGCCAAGTGTTATAAAAATGAGGCAGGCTTTCAGAAAAAAGTAACTGCTAGGGGTGCAGAATGCAGACTATTTAGGGTGTAGCAAGGCCGCTCTCTCTAGGACACATTGAACCATTCTGTCCTTATCACTCCTGGGCTACGCAGATTTCTTACAAGCAGCTCGGGTAACTATCAAAGATTTCCAGCACTCTGAACCTGCCATTTTCTTACTCTTTCGGATGGAAAGCCGAGACGGCTGATGGGCTCTTTTGGGATTATACTGCCAACCCAGCGTGACAGAGTTGGGCCACAGGCCTCCTGCAATGAAATGGTTCAGATCCTGTGTATTATAGGCTTTCCCTGTGGCCCTGGGGAGAAATTCCAGAAAGAAGGTGGGATCCTATTTTTAGAAGAGACCTGGGCAGATAAAGTTAATACACCAAGAGGAAAATTGGTAATTTGCAGGAAGATAAAATTAAGAAGTGGTTTAAAAAAAAATACAGATACACCGTCAAGTGTTTGCAACAAAAACAGATGACTACTAAGGGAGGTGAATTGAGAATGAGTCAGATGGGGCTGGGCAGTAGGTCACTGTCTGCAATAAGCATACCCAGCCAGAGAAGCAATTACTGGTGGCCATGATACAACAGAGCCCAGAGAGCTCCATGTGTGGGTCCCTAACCCCCCCAAGACACTCTCCCTCACACATGCTCCATTATCCATGCTATAATATGAAGGAAGAACTTTGTCTCTCTGCCCGCTATACCTATCACGGGACCAAGAATGCAGCCGATGCCTGATAATTCTTGTCGCATTCAAAATAAACAAGGACACTGGGTCTTACAGATTCTGTTAAGGCGGTGTATTAAGAATGTAAAGGTTTTGCAGCCATGGGCCAGTAACTGACATTGCAGGTTAAGGATGTTTTCTCCATTCTTCTCTTGTTCTGCCTACTTAAACTTCAGAAAGAAGTGTCCATTTCTAAACTAAATTTATTCCTCATCCTTTCTCACCTTTATGGTCAAGAAAAATCTATTATTCTTCTGGCTGGCACAATAGGTTGCAAAACATTTTGCAAATTGATGGGAATTCTTTTAGTTTAAAAATTCCTAGTCTCCACCGACAATCGTCACAAGAAATAAAACCTCAAGATGGGGATAATGTAGGTATAAGATTTGTAAGAATATGATTTTGGACACTTCTTTTCCACTTGTAAAGGGCATAAACGTCTGCTACTGTATGGGAATTTTTGAGTATTTATTTAGGATAGAGTTTGGAGCAATCTGCCAAAGAGATGGTTTTAATTCTCTATGCATTTACTGAATATCCCAACAAGCAATATTTTATAGCTTCTTTGGAAAATGAACATAGAATTAGTACAATTAATCCCACTGACAATGATTATAGCTAAGTCTGTGCAAACCATTACTGGTAACTTTACAGGTAATAATTCAATTAATTTGATCCATTATGTATAATGGTTTTACCCCGTGAGCCTGGAATAGAAAACGATCTTTTGATTTAAGATACAGCTCCATTATTCATGAAACAGCACTGGAAAGGGGTGATCAATTCACTTAATTGATTTGACATTCTGTTTTGAGTAGTTGTGTTAAATGTTCTTTGATGGGAGGATATGAGAATTAAGTGATTATTTTCTGGATAGATTTTGCCTCTAGTTTTTCTGAGGCCTGTTCTCATTTTTGTCATCATAATAGATTCAGGATCATTTATTTTTGGTAAGAAAATGTCACACAGGAATGATGACGTATAAGCCGCCGGCTTAGATGATATTCTTTGTTGGCTTTTGCTCGCCTTGGAATCCAGTTCTCCTGGGCATTCCTTGCCCCGTCTCCCTCGTGATAAAGAGTGCTTTATGGAAAAGCAGCGCACCAGGTGCTTAATGAGAGGAAAGACACGCGAGAGTTTGGGTTAGGGATCTTGAGACGGATACAATTTTTAATCCCTAAAGACGGAGACAGGAGGGAAGATTTGGAGAACGGCAGCAAGGCTCCCCGGCTGGCTGTGGAGGGTGTGCACACAAACGGTGAACGAGCGTCCCAGCCTCCCCAGCGTGGGTGTGCCTCTCTGGGTGCGGCTCTGGTTTCTCCCTTCCTAGAACACAATGATATTCTTTTTTTTTTTATATCTCCCGAGAGCAAGCATGGTTTCTAATGATCTTATATCCCCAGCTCCTAGCTCAGGACACACTAGGCCCACTATAGATATTTTTAGACTGAATGAAGGAAAGTGAAAATCACCCGGGAGAGGATGATAGAAGTTCCTCTGAAGACCGGGGACTTGAGTCTGCATGCAGAGCCCTGCCCACAGCCCCCCGCTTTTCTCCTTGCTGCTTTCTCCCGCCTTCTACAAGGAACTTCATCCCCCTCAAGCCTACCAGCCACAGGACCACCCCTCTCACCCTGAGCTGGTGACCTAACACTGCTTATGGAAACAACAGGAGCTCGAGTTAGAATTGCTTTATCTTCTTGCCTCAAATCTACCTACCGCTGGACACATTGCTTTCGTTCTCTTTTTATAAACACGCTTACTGCCATGAAGCCTAGTCCTCAACAGCTGCCTCTTCGGCACCCTAGCTCTGATCTATCGCTCTCCTGGATTAGCCACACCCCTGCCCACCAGCGTCTTGTCATCAGCATTTAAATACGGTGGTGTCTCCCTCGGCAGGAGTACATCCAAAGCAGCGCCACAAGCCTGGCATTGTGCAAGCAGCCAGGACAGGTGCCAGGATCACTCCGGTGACTCCTGCTCCAAGGAGAGGGGATGATAACTGCACGTGCCCGTCTGACTGAGGCCCCAGCAGTGGGCTGTGGCACGGAGCTGTTCTAACTGCAGGCCCTGCCCACTAACGAAAGCTTCTCAAGAGAAAACACAGAGAAAGTGCCGTGCAGTTTGGTGCTACTGCATCTCTACCAGATGCCTTGTCTGACTCAACTCAAGCCTAAGGCACCCCCCACCCCCAGACTGGTCCACTAACAACACAAGGACCAAAACTCGCCCACGACAATCATTGAACATGACTGGACCAAAGGCAATCACAGCTCAATCACAACAGCCGGGAGAATGCAACACATGTTAGAAATACCCCAAAGCACCCGATTCTGGTGAGCAGGGGACACTGCACTGCAAGGCACTATAGGACCTCTTATATAAGACCACTGCTGGCGGGAGCAGGAGACAGAGCTGACTTTCCTGATACACAGAAACAGAGAGTTAGCCAAAATGAGGACACAGAGGCATACAACCCAAATGAAAGGCAGAACAAAACCACTGCCAGAGATCTAAACCAAACGGAGTTGAGTAATATGTCTGACAGAGAATTTAAAGTAATGGTCATAAGGATATTCATCAAACTTGAGAAAAGAGTAGAGGATTTGGGTAAGACCCTCAAGAATGAGATAGAAAACATAAAAAAGAACCAATCAGCAACAAAGAACTCAATAACTGAAATTAAAAATGCATTACGGAGAATAAACAGTAGACTAGAGGAAGCAGAGGAATGGCTAGCAACTGGGGGAGAGAGTAACGGAAAGCAACCAAGCCGAAGAGGAGAAAGAAAAAAAGAATAACAAAAAATGAAAATAGATTAAAGGGACTCAATGACACTATCAAGCATAATAATATGCACATGATAGGGATCCCAGGAAGAGGAGAAAGGAAAAAGAAGAAGAAAACATTTCTGAAGAAATAATAGCACAAAACTTCCTGAATCTGAAGAAGGAAACAGAAATCCAGATCCAAGACCCACAAAGAGTCTCCAACAAAATCAGCGCAAGGAGGTCTACGCCAAGATAGAGTAATTAAAATAGTAAAAAGTAGTGGCAAAGAGAGAATTTTTAAAGCAGCAGGAGAAAAGAAAACACTTATGTACAAGGGAAACCCCATAAGGCTATCAGCTGATGTTTTAGCAGAAAATTTACAGGCCAGAATGGCATGATATATTCAAAGTGCTGAAAGGAAAAAAAAAAAAAAACTTGCAACTAAGAGTACTCTACCAGCAAGGCTATCTTACAGAATAGAAGGAGAGATAAACAGTTTTGTGGACAAAGAAAAGTTAGAGGAATTCATCTCACTACACTAGCCTTATAAGAAATGCTGAAGGGGATTTTTTGAGTGGAAACCAAAGACCATAAGCAGGAGTAAAAATAAGTTGGAAGCACAAAAACACTAGTTAGGTATATCTATAAAAATCAGTTTGGAGATTCACAAAAAAATGAAAGGACGTAGTATATGACACCATATACCTAAAACATGGGTGGGGGTGGGGAGAGAAGTAAAAATGGAGCGTTTTTAGAATGGGTTCAAACTTCCACAGCTGGCAGTTGAAAAGAAAGCCCAAGGCAGCACACTTATATTGTACAAAATAGCCCTTAAAACAAGGACTGTAACAAGAGACAAAGAGGGATACTATATGATGAAAAAAGGACAATCCAACAAGAAGATTAAACAACTGTAAATACATATGCACCCAATATTGGAGCACCCACCTACATAAAGTAGCGATTAGCTAATGAACATGAAGGAAGTAGTAGATAGTACTACAATAACAGTAGGGGGCTGCAACACACCACTTCCATCAATTGGTAGATCACCCAAACAGAAAACCAGTAAGAAAACAGTACTTTGAATGATACATTGGACCAGACAGATCTAACAGATATGTTCAGAAAATTCCATCCTAAACAGCAGAATACACACTTTTTTTTTTTTACAAGTGTACATGGAACATTCTCCAGAATAGATCACATGTGAAGCTATAAAATAAGTCTAAATAAATTTAAAAGATCAACGTCATACCATCTTTTCTGAACACAACACTATGAAGCTAGAACTCAACCAGAAGAAAACATCTAGAAAGAATACAAACACATGGAGGTTGCATGCACTAAACATGCTACTAAATAATGAATGGATCAACCAAGAAATAAAAGAGCAATTTAAAATATACATGAGGAATAATGAAAATGAAAACATGATGCTCCCAAATCTTTGGGATGCAGCAAAAGCTGTTTTAAGAGGAAAGTTTATAGCATTACCCATCTACCTCAAGAAGCAAGAAAAGTCACAAATAAATAACCTAATCTTCCATCTAAAGGCACAAACAATAACCAGAACAAAGAAAACTCAGAAAGAGTAGAAGGTAGGAAATAATACAGATTAGAGCAGAAAAAAATGAAATAGAAACTAAAAACAAACAAACAAACAAAAACAGAATACATCAATGAAACCAGGAGCTGATTCTGTGAGAAGATCCACAAAATTGGTTCTTGCTAGACCTAACAAAAGAAAGAGAGAGAGACAGGGCTCAAATCAATAAAATCAGAAATGAAAGAGAAGAAATAATAACCCAAACAACTGAAATATAAAGGATTATAATGGAATATTATGAAAAATTCTATGCCAACAAATTGAAAAACCTAGGAGAAACAGATCAATTCCTAGAAACTTACAACTTCCCAAAACTGATCAGGGATAAAAAGGAAATTTGAACAGACTGATTATGAGCAATGAAATTCCACTGGTCATCAGAAAACTCCCAACAAACAAAAGTCCGGGTCCAGATGGCTTCACAGGTGAAATCTACCAAACATTTTAAAAAGCGTTAACACCTCTTTTTCTCAAACTATTCCAAAAAAATAGGAGAGAAAGGAAAGCTTCCAAATTTGTTCTATGAAGTCATCACTACCCTGACACCAAACCAAATAAAGACACTACCAGAAAAGAGAATTATGGTCAGTATCTCTGATGAAAATAGATGCAAAAATCCTCAACAAAATATTAGCAAATTGAATCCAATAATATCTTAACAAAACCATTCTCTATGATCAAGTAGGATTTATTCCTGGGATGCAAGGGTTGTTCAATATTCACAAATCAATCAACATGATATATCACAACAACAAGAGAAAGGATAAAAACCATATGCTCATTTCAATAAATGCAGAAAAATCATTTGACAAAGTACAACATCCATTCATGATAAAAACCCTCAACAAGGGTTTTAGAAGAAACAGATTTAGGTTTAGAAGAAACAGATTTCAACATAATTAAGGCCAATTACGAAAAATCCACAGTTAGCATCATACTCAATAGTGAAAAACTAAAAGCTTTCCCCTAAGATCAGGAACAAGACAGGATGTCCACTCTCCCCACTTTTATTCAATATAGTACTAGAAGTCATACCCATAGCAATCAGACAACAAAAAGAAACAAAAGGCATCCAATTTGGTAAGGAAGAAGTAAAACTTTCATTACTTGCAGAGGGCATGATACTATATATAGAAAGCTCTGAAGACTGCACCACAAAACTACTAGAATTAATAAAGGAATTTAGTAAAGTCACAGGATACAAAACCAATAAACTTAAATCTCTTGCATTTCCATACACTAATAATGAAGCAGCAGAAAGTGAAATTAAGAAAACAATCCCATTTACAATTGTGCCAAAAATAATAAAATACCTACGAATAAAGTTAACCAAGGAGGTGAAAGACCTATGCTCTGAAAATTAAAAAAACACTGATGAAAGAAACTGAAGATGACACAAACAAATGGAAATATATTCATTCCATGCTTATGGATTGGGAAAACAAATATTGTTACAATATCCATAGTATTCAAAGCAGTTTAACACTGAATGCAATCCCTATCAAAATCTCAGCGAGCCTGGGAGGCTCGGTTGGTTGAGCATCTGCCTTTGAGCCGAGGTCATGATCCCAGGGTCCTGGGATCAATCCTTGCGTCGGGCTCCCTGCTCAGTGGTGGGCCTATTTCCCTCTCTCCCTCTACTGCTCCCTCTGTTTGTGCTATCTCTCTCTCTCTCTCTGTGTCAAATAAATAAATAAAATTTTTTAAAAAAACACATAAATTACCAACAGCATTTTTCACAGAACTAGAAAAAAAAATCCTAAAATCTATACAGAACCATGAAAGACCGCAAATAGCCAAAATAATCTTGAAAAAGAAAAAACAAAACTGCAGATACCACAATTCTAGACTTCAAGTATATTATAAGTCGTAGTAATCAAAACAGTATGGTACTGGCACAAAATAGACATAGATCAATGGAGCTGAATAGAGAGCCCAGAAATAAAACCATGATTACATGGTCAATTAATCTATGACAAAAGAGGCAAGAATATGCAATGGGAAAAAGATAGTCTTTTCAATAAATGGTGCTGGGAATACTGGACAGCTACATGCAAAATCTACAGACCATTTTCTTACAAAAATGAACAAAATGGATTAAAGATCTAAATGTGAGACTTGAAGCCATAAAATCCTAGAACACAACACAGGCAGTAATTTCTTTGACATTGGCTGTAGCAAGTTTTCTAGATATGTCTCCTGAGGCAAGAGAAACAAAAGCAAGAATAAACTAGTGGGACTCCATCAAAACAAAAAGCTCCTCCACAGCAAAGGAAACAAAACTAGAAGACAACCTACTGAATGGGAGCAGATAGTTGCAAATGACATATCTGATAAGGGATTAACATCCACATAGATAAAGAACTTATACACTTCAACACCAAAATACAAACCAAAAATAAGCAAACAAACAAACAAAAACCAAATACCCCAATCTAAAAATGGACAGAAAACATAAACAGACATTTCTCCGAAGAAGACATACAGATAGCCAAGAGACACATGAAAAGATGTTTAACATCACTAACCTGCAGAGAAATGCAAGTTAAAACCACAATGGGATATCACCTCACACCTGCCAGAAGTTTTAAAATAAAAAACACAAAAACCTGAGCCTGGTGGTGGGTATTATGGAGGACACGTTTTGCATGGAGCGCTGGGTGTGGTGCATAAACAATGAATTCTGGTACACTGAAAAGAAATTTAAAAAATTAAAAATTATAAAAAAAAACAACAACACAAGAAACAAGTGTTGGATGTGCAGAAAAAGAAACCTTTGTGCACTGTTGGTGGGAATGCAAACTGGTGCAGCCGCTGTGGGAAACAGCGTGGAAGTTCCTGAAATGATTACAAATAGAATTACCATAGGATCTAGTAGTTCTATTACGGGATATTTACCCAAAGAATATGAAAACACTAACTCAAAAAGCTATATGAGACCCTGTGTTTACAGCAGTGTTATTTACGATAGCCAAAATATGGAAGCAACACAAGAGTCTTTTGACAGATGAATGGATAAAGAAGATGTGGTATATAAAGACAATGGAATATTACTCAGCTATAAAAAAGAACGAAATCTTGCCACTTGCAACAACACAGACGGATTGAGAGGGTACAATGCTAAGTGAAATAAGTTGGTCAGAGAAAGACAAATACCATACAATTTCTCTCGTACGTGGAATTTAACAAACAAAACAATCAAACACTTTTAAAAGGAGATGAAACACCAGACTCTTAACTACAGAGAACGCACTGATGGTTACCAGAGGGGAGGTGTGGGGGAGAATGGGAGACACAGGTGTTGGGGCTTCAGAGCACACTTATTACGACAAGCACTGAGTGATGTATAAGATGGCGGAATCACTATATTGTACACCTGTAACTATTATAATACTGTACATTAATTATATTGGAATTTTAAAAATAAATTAATTTTAAAATACATGATGGTGTCTGTCCTATCTTAAAACTTTTCATGGGATCAACTTTTGTTCCATTGAAAACCACCTTTGCTACCCCACATTAAGTAGCTGCCTAGAGCCACTATTCTCAAGCCTGATTGCCCATGTATTTGTCAACAACCCCATGTGAAGATTTCCACTCCCACCACAAACCCAAAACTTGTTGCTATCTCAACTGCATAAGGAGTCACGCTAATTACACTAGATTTCTTAGGGGCATTTTGTATGACCCCTTCCACCTGGCTTCTAGAAGGCTTCCCTCTCCTTTCTTTCTTACGGGCATTTTCTCCATCCATCCCGTAAATCGACATGTCACAGTGTGATCTACTTCCTGTGAAACTGGTGTGGAGCCTGGTCATCTCCGCCGTGGAAGTAAGATCTCAGGGGACCATTGTGCACCAAGCTTTCACAAGCGCCGTCTCGAGTACTTAACTTCCTTAGACACCAGTCTTTGGTTCATGAGGGCAGCTTGGCAAACTACAGCCCAACAGTCCAATCTGGCCCACCGCTTGTTTTTGTCAATTAAGTTTTGTTGGCGTACTAACACCACCCATTTGTGGAGATGCTGCCTGGGGCTGTTGGGAAGCCGTGATGGCTGAGGTGAGTGGTACAACAGAGACTGTACGGCCGCAAAGCTTAAAATACTTACTATCTGGGCCTCTGTAGAAAAAGCATGCTAAACCCCGGTTTCTAGTCTCCCCAGCAACCTCCCTGACCTCAGTGGCCTTCTTCACGTGGATTTCTCTGCTTGCTTCAGACTCAGAGCCAGCAAACGTGTTAGAGATACGCTCCGGCCCTTCAAGCTCTCATATCCAGGAGCATCGAGCATCAGTCGTCCACGATGATGGAGTTCAGGAAAAAGCATCCTCATCCTTGCCAAACGGCCAAGCATCCTTTCTCTCTCTCTCACGCTTCCTCTCTACAAGCTCCCGCCCTGCGCTAGGTTGGTTCCACCATCCCTGGTTCCAGCTTACTTTTCTTTCGGGGCCTGCTCAGTGAGGGCAACTGATGGGCTCTGGCCGATTTGCCAAGGTTTTGCCCTAAACCGGGGATTTCCCTGCGGTCCACAGTCTGGGTGGGAGCACCCCTAGCTGATGGGTCTCTCCTTGGGGACAGTACTAGGAGGCCACAAGGCAACTCCACACTGTAGCCCGTTCAAGATACCATACCTAAAAGGTCTCATCAGGCGCCTGTGTAGGACATCATTCAACACCAATTACAAAAACGAATTTCATGGACATTCAGACAAAGAAGAGTGAGAGCAGCAGGACCCAGAACCTGAGCCCTGGTCTGCTGTCCCAGAAGGACGGTCCTGCCTGCGAGGGAGATGAGGGGAAACAAGCCTTCTGACAAGTCAGCCCTTGGAAAGTCTTAAAAGTGCATCTGCAACCACTGGCAGAGAGAAAGCGCAGACAAAAACGAGAGATTGAAATGCAGAACGATACGCATCACATATTCAAAATGCAATAAAACACGGGCCAGGATTGATTCATTATTTTTTCATCTGAAGAATTCAGCAGTCCTATTTCCCAAAAGCAGATGCTGGGTATTTTTATCACGGTACCCCTGTTAGGTATGCAATTTTGTGACTGGACCAGAAGTCATGCTATCTATGGAAATGCAATAATCTCTGTTAAAATTTCTTGAAATAGGAAAAAGAAAGTCTACCGTAGCACTTTTTAAGGTGCATAATATAAATGTCATTTTTGTTTCGGCAAAATCCTTTTGCTGACTCTCTGAAGACTGGGAAGTGGCTGAAAGGCACGGTTTTCTTACTTTTGGTCCCTTAATCCAATCTGGCTTCAGGTGGAAATCACAGCCTGTTTTCTGAAATGACCACTGGCAGAACCAGAGACTTGGTGTGCAACTTTATTGTGCTTAAGAGGTGAAAAAGTGAATTTAAATGAGTTAAAATAGGTAGAGATTTTCTTTAAGGGTTGTAGCCATTTGTATGAAATCTTTTACTTGTGGAGGTAGTCTATCTGGCTCACATGACTAATGTGTCCTATGTAAACTAACGTATGCTGCTTGCAAATTTGGGTGATAAAAATGCTTTCCAATTCTAGTACATAATCAGGCAGCTGAGTATAGGGAAATCTACAATGTGATTTTCCCTCTGTAGGTCAATCCCTACCCTGACTGAACAGGTGAATTGTCTTCTACTGTCTCGGGTCTGATAGTCACAGGACGGCCTTTAAATTCATGGCACGGCCACTTGCACCACCGTCCACAACAATATTGAGGGAAAAAGTGATTCTTGCCCATCAAAAGAGTGGTATTTTCTGTAAAATGGAAATACCGGTAGTCTCTCCAAAAGTAGCAGGGAGTACTGGATTTGAGAACTTTACTCGGCTGACCCCAAGAGGAGCTACATTTTTAAGCTAGCTCTTCAATGAAAGGGTAATAAAAGAATGTGCAATTGTCTAGAAATATGGTCCCATCTTCCCAAGAAAATTATGATTTTGTTGCTGTTCAGTGAAGTAGATGTTAGGAAATCACCAGCTCAAGGGCTTTGCTAGAGAGAGAGAGCCTATAAAGCATTTTCTCTAGGAATGAGAGCTAGCCATCCATTATTAACAGGCACCCCCTAAAATGCCAAGTGTAAGGGGACCAGGTTTTGTTTCTTTGCATCGTTAGTATACAGTCTTTCAATATACTGAAATGATCTGTACAGACATACAGACAGGTGTGGTTACCTGTGTGCTTAAGACTGTCCTAAACTCTTTCTATCGCAAGACCAAAAACCTCTTTGAAGGCCTGCATGTGTACACACTGGCTGTCTCACTGTTCTGTGTGGGGCCTTCTGGTGCTGTTTTGGCTCTGCTCTGGGGCTTTAGAAACAATTAATTCATACAAGACACATTCCTGCCAGAAAAATGGCTCCCACCGAGGTCCACATTCTAAGCCCTGGAATTCTGAGAACACGTTCCTTTACATATCGAAAGGGATTTTATAGATGTGATTTATAAAGGATGCTGAGACGCAGAGCTTATCTTGGGTTATCTGGGTGGGTCCAAACCAATGACCTAAGCCTTCCCAGCCGGGATCACAGTGATGTAGAAGACAAAGGAAGTAGGATACATGAGGCATGAGAAGGGCTTAACTTGCTACTACCCGCTCTGAAGGGACCAAGAACCAGGCAACGAGCACGAACTCTAGGGCTGAGAATCGCCCCCACCTGACAGCCAACAAGGGGACGGGGACCTCGGAGCACAGCATGGCAACAAGGGCTGCCAAGAACTTGCTCATGGGAATCTGGAAGTGAATTCCTCAATTAGGAACACGGCCTAGCCAACACCTGGATTTTGTGAGCCTCATGTCAACACCTCACCTACAGAACTGGGAGATAATAAATGTGAGATAATAAACGTGTGTTGTTTTAAACTGCTGAGTCTGTGATCATTTTCTTATAGCAGCGACAGGCCACTGAGACAGGATTCTCAACACTGCATACAACATTCCTTGTGTTCCTTTAATTCCAAGACAACATCGGTTGTAAATCAGCCAAAGTCTAACACGGGAGATTTTCAGGGAAAAGAAACGCTACTACATCCCACTGAAAAAGGTCAGATGCATACTGGTTTCTGAAACAAACAAAACTATAGATGCGGGGGGGGGGGGATAAATTTAAAATATTTCCTTAACTTTGACTTAAGGAAATACAATCTTCATTGGTGGTTGTATTTAGGGAATATCTGAGTTTATATAAAAACGTCCGCTCTCCTAATCCCCTTGAAGGCATGTTTCACCATCCATTCACATGCTGCTCCCCAGAAATATTCGCCTCTCTGAAATGCAGACATAATTAAGAAGGCAGTTAATATGTTAATATTGGTTTCTTTCCCTCTGTGTGCACGGCCGATAACGGCTCAGAGCCCAGTAAGGTTTATTACGGCTCAGCTCGTTCCATAATAAACTCTTCAAACACAGGAAGAACAGTTGTGACTTAAAACAGAGT
The DNA here is from genome assembly GCF_964662115.1 of Mustela nivalis. Classification (NCBI taxonomy): domain Eukaryota; kingdom Metazoa; phylum Chordata; class Mammalia; order Carnivora; family Mustelidae; genus Mustela; species Mustela nivalis. Next base: position 127,944,321 of record NC_139040.1, on the reverse strand, counting down.
TAACACATTCGGAAGAATTTCAGAGCTCTCTTGAAAGAAATGCCCCCTCTGTGATCCGAAGGTGTTCTCCAAGTTACGACTTGCGATCATTTAAGGCTGACACAATACCTTTTTTGTTGGTATTCAAATGGACCGGTTAGGTTTCTGGCATGAAATGTCATATATAACTCATTTACTCATTCTAGCAAGAGTTGCCAGGAATGATTTCTTCTTCAAAATCAAACTTGCCACAACTGGAGTTTGAAACCTCAACTGTGACCAGAAACTGGTGAATATTTATTTTGGTGTGATTTTCTAAGGAATATATAAACGCAACTGAGTTCTGTGCTCTCTATTCACATTTGCCAAACAGAGAGATCAAAATTAGCAAAAAGCAAACAACTACTACAATATTTACAGCAAAAAAAAAGACTTCTGAAAATGAGTAAATGATATTTTGGTTTGTTTTTTGTTTTTTATTTTTGTTTTTGTTTCTTTTCCCCTGCGATGACTAGACAATGGTGGACAAATTTTCTTTTCTTTTCTTTTCTTTTTTTTTCAAGAGTTTGATCTTTAAGTAATCTCTACACCCAATACAGGGCTCGAACTCATGACCCCAAGATCAAGAGTCCCCTGCTCTACTGAATGAGCCAGCCAGGCACCCCAATGTCGGTTGAATTATTAAATTTCATACTCCCAAGTCACATCTGATGTCACAAAATCAGTGAAAGCTTTTGAGCTACTCACTACATGGGTTCTGGCTCATGATGCATGCGTGTGTGGACAGGGGTCTCGCTGTTTGGAGTGTGTACACCTCGGACGTATGTGTGGTGGAAAATGCAAAGGAAGTAGCGGAGGGGCTTGACCTTCCACCACTAGAAAAGCTCTGAGTTACGTAGAAGATTCTGCAATATGGTTCTAAGAAATCATTTCTCAGGGCCCCTGTTGAATAAGATACATTCGGATGCTGCTTCAACATAAGCCCTCCCGCCTTTTTTTTTTTCAAGAAATGTGATTAAAAGAGGGATATTGTTTTTTGTTGGTTTCATAAGGCAGCCGAGTCTGAAGTCACCTCACTTGTGTTGAATAACGGAATCTGGGTTCTTTGAGAGAGCACAGAGCAGCGTAGATGTTAGAATTCCAGCAAATGTTTGTCCTCGGCAATAACGAGCAGGTCTGGTCACGCAGGCCTTCCTAGAAGAACATCAGGTGGTTCATCTTCCAGAGGCTCTGAAGCGTCTTTACATTTAGAATCTGTTCTCTCTCTTCTCTCGTCCTTCCCCTGAAGTACGAGCTTGTTTCTTATCCGTCCCCTCGATCTGCCAGACGATGGCACCCGAAGAAATAAATCTCTCATCGTGTTAGGTGGTGCTGCCTGCGATGATTCCTGGGTTTCAGCCCAGGAGCCCGCTGTTGTCCCCTCCCACAGCTGCAGCTGGAAATCACTGGCTGAAGGTCACCTCCAGGGTGGGGGAGGAGCGAAGTTTGGGGTAGAGGCGGAGCTAAGTTCCTAGGCCCTTCGGAGCCTCCGAGGAAGAGCCCCAGGTAGTGGCTACCAGCGGCCACACTGGCAACAGGGGACGTGGAGGGGCCTGTCCTCTACAGACTGCACCTGACAGCCCTTCCTTGTGATGCTTCAGGACACATTCCCCGCCCATGACCCCAGAGGCGGCAGAGAGACCCAGGGTCACAGCCCAGGCTCCGACTCCAGACTCACTCCTGATTGGCCCCAAAAGGAACCTCATGCCTTTGGAGTTCCGCTGTGTCTTCAGGAGGTTCGAACGTGGCTCTGTTGATTGTTAAATGGGTGAACTGAACTCACTGGAATGCCAATTATTTTTCATCGGCAAGATTAAATGAGATGCTCGAGCCATGTCTTTGGCATATAGGAGATACTCCGTGAGTATTCAAGTCCTCTGTCTTCCTGAAGATCTGGAGGGTGTTAAAGATGGCATACCATCCTTTGTGAGTTCACTTTAGGGCCGTTATTATCACCAAAAGTAAGATACTGTTCCCTGGTGTCTCTTGCCCAGAGTTAATGTTGTTCTTCCTCTGGCTTCGCATGTTAATTCTAATCCCAATTTTTCTTCTAATTCTCCTCCAACCTTCTTCCACTTCTCCGTTTCGGTCCCTTTCTCTTCTTTTCTCTTCCTCCTTCCTGCATTTATACACAGTCTCCATCGTCTGCAGACAGAGTAAGCTATGTCCCAGCCTTCTTGTGCTAAGAGAAAAAATCCCTTGAGTGGAGTGAGATGTGCCTCCCACGCACCACACAGAGCTGGCAACTGGGCAGGGTCAAGTCTGCAGCTGGAGAGAAAAACTCATGGATTCAAACCCTTGTCTTGCCAAGTGTCAGCTTGTGTGACCCTCTCGACCATTTCCGAAGGCAACCCTCCCAGCCTGGAACGCTTTCGCGACGACGCCAACTTTGCGGAGCAGTTGTGAAATAAGGGGGATTTCAGACGAACAACTGGCAGGCCTCCCCTATGACGGTAATAAATAGTGAATCATGGAAGAAATTACAGTTCTTCCACCGACATACGTGGGCCACCGAATATATTCCAGGAAATTGGGTAAGAACCGGCCGTACCAAGACGGCTGTCTTCCGTGGATGAGCCTCTCCGGGTTTTGCTAAGGAAATGTTTTTAGCGGGGCCACCAAATTCCCTGGGAGATTCCCCTTTCCACCAAAAAATGGATGAGATAACCTCGCAGCCTTTGGCTCTTACCCTGGAGATATACAAAGACATACAAAGACTGTACCTTGATTTTCTCTTTCCTTTTTGGAAGACTGAAATAGATTTGGGCCATCATGGCATTCTCATTATTGCTCTATTGCACAAAAAAAAAAAAAACCCAGCCTTTTTACATACTTTTTTTCTTATGCTTTTAGAACCCATATAAATATCTCTGATCCACAGATCTTTATGCCTCTGTCATTTTTTTCTTGCTTCTGTTTTCAGAACAACTTCTAGAGAAAATTTTTAATATTTTCTTCTGTCACATTTTTGAGCATTCAACACTGATATACTCACATTTCTTCGATTGCTCTTGGTAATCACGTCTTGCCCTCAAGTGGAAAGCTGTTAGGAGATGCCTTGTGTTTCCATTTTAAAATATGTATCTTGTTTACTGGATTAAATTTGTTATAGAAAGTGTATCTGCACAAACACTTCAAATCTGTGCTCTCTCTACAGAATTAAGATAATTTCTTTTAGCTTCATTCATCTGCTGATGACTCAAACTCATCTACTGAAAAATAATGTTTTAATGAGTTCCTTCTCAGTCTCATTTAAAGTATATTAACAATAATGATATGCAAAAGTCAATATTCTTTATTACTCTAGCAAACTGGATTTCTCAACCGACTTGACAGTTTAAAATTGCCACTGGGAAGAACTTGACTTTCAAGGAGAATTAAATGCGGTTTACTGTGGTGACTGATGAACAGCATAAGAACCATGCATTTTTCTACTACAGTAGAGGAAATAATTTAATTAGTCTGTTATTGTAAATGTTCTGATTTTAATACATTAACTTGTGGCCCATGGCTGATGGAAAAGAAATTAACACTGACTCTTTTTGACTGTGGGATGAATTGGACTTTCCAGGGCAAGAAAATTAATTATAAATGCTCTCTATTTAAGATTGCCAGATTTTTTTAATGATAAATGATGTAATTATTAGATGTCAAGTATACAAATAGTCACGCACTGACATTTCAGCTTATTAATTCCAACACCCACCATTGTGTATAACATATTCATCACATTTAATTGCTCACTAAAGGGGAAAAAATCATTATTCTCATGGTTCTCCCTGTGATTCCGAGGCAGTAAATGTATGAGACGCTGAATGCTAAGGCACTAAATTTCCGATGACAGTCCCATGCTTCACTGGAAGCCGGGACCAAAATAAACAGAAAGAGTGAGCGCACAGCAGACTGAGGTTCCAGCAGCGGTGACTAAGTCTTACCAGAATTACAAGTTAGACCAAAATCCGTCCTCAACGTCTTCTCCTCTGTGTTTCCCCGGCTCTCTGCTCCCCATTTTTGGGTCTGTGTGGTGAACACCCAGGGCTGTGACACTCCCCACTGGGATCCCAGGACCCTCTTTCCTCCCAAGAGATGCCCACCCTCATCCACCAGGGCTCTCGTCCTTGTTGGGAGGAAGACCGGCCGAGCTTCAAAAGATTTCAGGGCCCCGTCCCCAGTAACAAGAGCTACCAGAGTGAAGAGAGATGAAGTACCCTTGTTTCCCTTTAATTCAGCCACACTTTCAGATTTGCATCTCACGAGTTCCATCTACGATGAGCCGTGTCACATGTCCCAACTTGGCTGGGCTACGACTCCCAGTGACTCCACGAAAAGCTAATCAGAGGGCTGTAGCGAAGGTCTGTCGCAGATGGGATTAAAGCCCAGAATCAGTTGAAGTTGAGTGAAGGAGGTTTCCTGGGTTATCTGGGAGGTCCCACGGCAACCATAGGAGGGAAGCAGGAGGACCAACGTCCAAGAGAGAAGGTGATGGGGAAGCAGAGGTTGAGGACATGCACCGAGATGAAGGAAGGACTAGGAGCTCAGACATGCAGCCTGGAAGCCGCAAAAGGCTCTCCCTGAGAACAGAGGGAGCAGCCCTTCTGACACCTTTTGGTTCAATGAGACCATTTCGGACTTCTGACCCCAGGACTGTACAGTCTTAAATTCGTGTTCTTTCAAGCCACTACGTTTAGAAATGTGTTGCAGCAGCTCTAAGAGGCTAATATGCTCTCTAACACATTTGAGAAGTTCCGTGTGAAATCCACTGTTGAGTCTGCACTCTCTCTGTTCATGCACGGCTTCATATCTTCCCTGCAAGGACCCTTGCACCTCTGAAGCCCCAGTCCCGGGACTGATAACTGCTGTCATCAGTCAAAAGGCAAGGGTGGGCTTGAAAACATGTCCCTTCAGTCCTGCAAAGCTCCCCATGTTCTCATAGTCCTCCAGCCGGCCACTTCTATGCGTGCAAGGTCAAACCACTGGCCTTCCTCATTAGAGATCTAGATCCTTTTTTTTTTCCTCCCTTAGTTTCCATCTCTGGTGGGCAGGAGTATCAGACGGACATAGAGATTCCCACCCCTGGTGTAGACACACTGCACAATCCCCTCCCTTCGAGCACGGTCCCGATCCATGAATATGAAGGCTGCCACTGCAATGACCAGGTCTGTAAACAGGTGACTTGGAGTTCATGTAAAGCGTTATTATTTGTGCTGGCCTAAGCGACTCAGTGGAGGCCTTAAGAGTGACGAGATCCGGGGCGTCTGGCCGACTCAGCCAGTGGAACGTGTGATTCTTGATCTCGGGGTTGGTTTGAGCCCCACGTTAGGGACGGAGATCACGTCAAAATAAAATCTTCAAAAAACTGATTTAGAAAGGAAGTGGCAAGAGGCCGTGGCCGTTACTGACCTGCCAAAGAAGGAAACGGAAGCCACGCTGTGAAGTCTCAAAGGGGGACACGTGGCAAGGAACTGTGGTTGGCTTCTAAGACCTGAAATGGGCCCTGGCAGATGGAACGAGTGACCTCAGGCACACACTACAAGGAAACCTACTCTGCCAACAACCTCCAGGCTTAGCAGAGGGCGGTGAGCATGAGAAAGAAATGCGGCCTGGCCAGCACCATGATTTCCACCTGCTAAGACCTGAGCAGAGGACACAGCCAAGCCATGCCTGGGCTCCGCAGACTCACGGAAGCTGGGAGATGGCAGTTTGTGTCGCGAGCCGCTAAGCTTGCAGCTCCTGGTCAAGGAGCAACGGCAATAAATACATGACCCTGCAAATAGCATTCTTCGGTGAGTCATCACTAAGCATGCAAAATTAAACTGTGTTTTAACAGTCTGTACTCTTAAGTGTGCTCTAGAACAGGAGAAAACTTTTCTCAATGAAAAGAACTTGTGGTCTGAGCAGAGGGAGTGACTGCAAGACTTATCTGTCACCAGAATAAACTCCCTTGCAATCTCCCCATGTACACGGATTCCTCCGTGCCCCGCGAGAATGCCAGCAGCAAGCCCAGGCAGCAAGGAGACACACCCCAAATTCTGGAAGTGCTGCCTATTGCAGCTTCCCCGCCCCGACACTTCTCACAGCCCCAGTGGTCTCTGTCACTCAGCTGTCCTTGTATCCAATAATGGGTTCACGAATCTTTTACCTTTGGGGACAGCAGGTTCCATCTTCACAGACAGATTTGAAAATCTCTAAAGGCACGGTGCCAGGTCAGGTAGGCAGGACTTGGAATGGGAAGAGCTGATTGTCCTCCTGGTATTTGATTGTCTTCATCTTGCATAGAAAGTATTTCAGTGTCTGTGCACCAAGTACACAAGTACCAAGTGCACCTCATTAGGAAACCCCCCCAAGTATGACTTTTCGAGAGTGGGAGCCCAAGAATGAGTGGAATTCGGAGGCAATAAGGAAGACTGCTCTCTCGAAACTGCAAAGGCAGAGAGTGGAATTTCCACTTCAGCTGGAAAGTTCCCTCACTCCACAGGCTTGAGAAGAGGCTTGTCTGTGAAATGCTAATGAAGTCAAGCCCATTCACATGTAAATTTCTAGATTTTTCTTTCCCCCTCAAAATTAAGTTCTTACAAGTGATCTAAAGAGTAATTGGCTTCTAGATACGTTTTCCAGCAAATTACACCAGTCAAAAGCCCGTTTGAAGGGTAATGCCGCCGGTTCAAGTTGCCTTTGGGAAAAGGCTGATAGAGAACGGTTTTTCTTTCTGCTCACTGCTTCCGGAAGTAATGCAGATCTTTCCTGCAGAAGACAGAGCTGGGAAAGGATTGTATGTCACTAGGCATGGTGAAGACCCAAAGAGCATTTTTGCCCTATCCCTCTGAATCATAATCACGTTGTATGTTTTCACGATGGTCTTTTTTTTTTTTTTCTTCTCATCCCGAGTCATACACCAGATGGTGAGTCCTAGGAATCATTTAATAGGTCTGGCAAAAATTCTAAGAGCAAAATGATTTGGAACGCTGGATCTGAAGCAAAACATGGAGCAAAGGAGGTACAGATCGAGCCCTGGGGGCCGATGAAATCGTGTTGAAGGCAGCAGACGGAAAGCTTTACGGTTCCGTGGTGTTGTGTCTTGAAAGTGTGGATGAATCGTCTTCCAAGTGCATGTGTAGGAAAACATGATTCACAGGAAACTATCGTCCACTGCGAGTGAGCGTAAGAGAGGACTGGATTGTTTAAGATAAATTATATCCATGCCCAGACACACTCTATCCCAGCTTACCCAGAAGACTTGAAGACATGAGCATAAAAACCCCATCCACGAACTTTGGGGAGGACAGAGTACGTAAAACCCCTGTCAGACATCTGGCAAAGACCCCAGCTTTCAAAAAGGGGATGTAGGGCTTATTCAAAAAACTGGGTTCTTTAGCACCACACTAATTCCTGAGGAGATTTTAAATAAATAACTCAAGTGTGCTGGGGACTGTGTGACTAGAGATCCTAGCAGAACTGTCCACACACCCAACCAGCTCGCATGTTCTGTTCCTACACTGAGCCAGGACTTGTAGAGCTCCTGGGAAGCCAGTGGCCGTGATAGGCACGTGGGAAACACGTGGCGCTCCCGTGAAGTCCACTGTTCCAAAGACGCATTCTAGCCCCGCGGTTGTAACGAACGCTGTGCAGTGACTGTAACTCACGTAGTTACAGAAGAATACACAAGGCGTTTATGAGATTCCAGATAAGGGACAAAGCATCTTGAGAACATCACAGAAGGCTTCCAGGAATGTCAGGAGATCTCCTTTCCCTTTAAGTTTCTTTAAAGGAACTGATTTCCAAACGGGTGTCAAAAATATTTTCTAATTGCCGGCCAAGCCAGGGCTCCGTAATCCCTAGAGTTCATGTGTCTCGGGCAAAAGCTAAATGAGAGAAAGAGCCCAGGGCCGGGGTGTGTACGAAAAACACAGGAGCAGAGAGAGAGTCACTGTAACGAAAATATTTTCTTGACAAAGCCAGCAGAATAACTGAAAAGAAGGAATTACGATACCTTTCCTTAAATAACTATGAGGTCCTCCGTGCTGTAATCACTTCCCATTTAATAACACTTTTAACCCTTAAAAGAACCTTCTAAGACATAAACTATTTTCTCCCTGTTGTTGAAAGGGAAGCCTGTGAATTACCCATTGTTTGCTAAGAGGTGGACAACCGAGCGATGGAACCCTGGGCTAACTAGATTTAACACCTGGTATCCTATCTCGCATATAAAGGAACAAACGAGCCATAGTTTACTGAGAGGGAAAAGATGCAACTTGGTAGATCAAATGATTCACTTCGTTGTGTTCCGAAGTAATGAAGAGTCATTTACCCATCCAAACATTCTGTCCTGCTGACGCCAAACGAAAGATGACTACGTACGTGGGGAGGGTGACGGCGATGACCCCAGGAACCTATAATGTGGCGTGCCGGAGCAAAGGACACACGTTCGAGCTGCGTCCATGGGAATGGATCGTGTGGCTGGAAGAAAGACAATGACACTCTGTGCCTGAAAAGCCACACGTAGATGACAGTCCAGTGCTGGGAGCCGTTTTTAAGGACTCTGACAACACGAGCCCTCAGATGGATGAGAGCCAGCTGAGGACCCGGCAGGAAGGGTTCAAAGGAAGCGTGCAGGTAAATGCAGGCTCCCACCCAGAGAACAGAAAACCAGGGTGCCTGGTAGGCTCTGTCACGGAAGCATCCAACTCTTGATCTCAGCTCAGGTCTCCCTCTCAGGGTCATGAGTTCAAGCTCTATAGTGGGCTCCACACTAGGCGCGGGGTCCACTAAAATGAAAACAGAAAAAAACAAAAAACAAAGAACGGAAAACCCGATGGTAGAACAGCAAATGCTAAGTGATGCCTTCCAAACGCCGCTCTCTGAACGAGCCTCGCCAAGGGAAGTTTGCTTTGGGCTACACATTAACAAAGCAAAACGTAACCCTGTTTTGTTGTGCAAACACTTTGCCAGGGACTTCCTGTGCACTGAAGGTAAGTTTTGCTTGAAATATTAGAGGGAAAACTACTTCATTGTTTGTTTGGGGTTTTTTAGATCAGAATCCTGTGGCTTATAGAAGAGCCCAGCCTGTTTCAATCATTCGTGTCATTTGGAAATTCTTATTTTACATACTTGTCAAAAATGAATGATCAGGGGCACCTGAGTGGCTCAGTGGGTTAAAGCCTCTGCCTTCGGCTCAGGTCATGATCCCAGGGTCCTGGGATCGAGCCCCACATCAGGCTCTCTGCTCAGCAGGGAGCCTGCTTCCTCCTCTCTCTCTCTCTGCCTGCTTCTCTGCCTACTTGTGATTTCTGTCTGTCAAATAAATAAATAAAATCTTTTAAAAAAAAATGAATGATCACATTCTAAAGATACCTCTCTAAAGCCACATTGCATTGCCCCGGAAAAGGTTCAGGATGCTTACAGCAGGGGAGCCAAAGCTCAACACAGTAAACGTGAGCTCCTCAGAGGACAAGGGTGACCAAAAGACAAAGATGAACATGCAGGAACTAGCTCCACACTTTCCATCTGTCTTGAATTAGTAATACAGCGTGATCACACGGAAGGCATCGTAAGTCTTATTCAGAATATGCTCTAACCATCACTACTTTATGAAATCCCCTTTATGCCAATTATTATTCATTATTCATAGCCCACCATCAAATTAAAAAGATGTATGTGTGCGTCCTATTCTACTCTTGTTTGTGTCTCCCGTCTTTCTAGAATACTCAGTGGCTTCATGACTAGTTCATGACGGAACACAACTTGGAACTCGCACTTGCAACCCAAACACCAGATACTAAACTTGACGTGGGGTGACATTCTGCTCTGTTCTCAAGCTATTTATAAAATGTGGATGACCAGTAAATATTTGATACTTTTCCTTAGATCGACTTTCAAGCTCCAAGTCGTTTTCTGTGATCACCTCATGCTTGCTATTCTGATTTTGAAAGACATGCCACTCCCCAGAGCCTCCAATTGCAAGCCGTCTTGTTTCAGCAGATGAATGTGATGGGAAAAGCTGTTAGGAGTTAACGACGTTCGTGTCCGTGCAATCAACGGCGTCGTATCGAAGAACTCTGATTCTCAGGGAAAAGAGTGAATTATTTCATCAAGTGAAAATTTTTTTCTTGAAACAGAGGCGGCGAACGTTCCGTATCTTTGTCACGCTGTTTTATGAAGAGCTCTCCTCCTCCCACTTAACCGCCAACAAAGTCTTAGGAGGGAGCTACTGTAAATCCCCTTCCTACCTATAGGACAAATCTGCGGTTTGGACGTTGAATGACTTTTACGAAGCCTAACAGCTTTCAGGCTGCAGACCCAGGCCAGGTTCCCTGCACCTCCCTCTGCTGTCAGCAATGTCACTGTTACTGAAGAAGGAGTCAGAAGAGGAGACTGAACTCGAGGCATTCACTCCCTCCCTCTCAAAGGCAAACAGGGAGATAACACCAAAGCAATCACGGAGTTTAAACTGTTCATTATGTGATTTTCTCTGGAAGTCAAAGGTTTCCTCGTGGACGTGAGGAAAGTGCTGGATAGATTAGTCTCTGGACATGGGGCCTGTGTCTCCAGTGCTTTCTTCCTTCCTCCGCGGCAGGCACAGCGGCTAGGGTGAACCAGGCACATGAAAACACGCCCGTGGACTGCGTTTGCAGTTCAACCTCTATACACAGGGCGTGTTAGTGCCTGGACTCTGGTTGCACAATACCACACAGACAGAACACTTATGTAGTGCATGTAGCTTAACGAGCCATTGCTGGAAAGAGGAAGAATCGGTGGAACAAGAAATAACTTGATTATTTTTATCAAGTTACCAAACTGACTTCTTGTTTTGGGGAAGGAGCCTGTCTGTTTAACGCGACAGTTCCCCCTACCCCCCTCACCAAGGAAGGACACAGACATGAGCCCCTGGTCTGCGGACAAGGACCTACCCAACAGGTAGCAGCGCTTTTATGCTTGGGGCCACAAGAGAACAGTCTGCCCTCCTCTAGACATTTTGATACAGTAAGACAAATGAAAATGGCGTCATCATCACTAATCCCTAAAATCATCACTGGAAATTCAGAAGAATCTAGCAACACAGAATTCGAACCTACATTCACCCAATGTAGGGCGCAAAACCTCACAGAATTATGGAGAAAGTCCACCCAATCAATGGAATTCAGAGCTAAGAATTCAGCCACTAAGTGGCATAATTGCTGTAATTAGTCAAATGCTGTAATTACAGTAAACACAGGATAAGCTGCTACTGAAGCATCTAATTGCAGAGCATAATGGTGTTATTATGATTTCTGATGATATAATATGATTTGGATATATAATAAATGCCCATAACAATATTAAGACACTTTTCATTTGTGAATTTTCTTAGTACTTGATTTGGCTTTCTTAAACTTTCTAAGTTTAAATCTCAGTCCTATAGGAAATCAAAGTGGTTTTTTTTTTCATTGAAAGGAAAAGTGAGTCTCATCCAACACAGTATCTTGGTAAGAAGGTGGATAGAAACAGAGAAAGGATTCGAAGTGGAGTGTAAGGTTGGTCATCAGGAAAACGCCAAATGGAAATCAATGGCTTCAATGCAAGAAAACACCTGCACAAATGTGATTATTTCACAGATCTTCTTGTTTCCAGAAATTTAAATTTTTATCTTAAGTTTAACACTAAATTGTCCATAAAAATGAAAACATAATGCCGTCAGCATTTTGGTTTAACACGCCTTGGAGAAGACAATGTTTTGAAGGCATTTCACATGCGTTATGTATGTGTCCAAACTCTGCACCATGTAACAGTAGACTGCTAATTATGACTTGTCTTGACTTCTTTTTAGATTCAGGGTTTACATAATTGAAAATATTTTCATCTCATCGAATTTGAGAATTGCATGCATTCTTTGAGGGTTAAGAGGTACACGGCTCAGAGCTTCTTGAACTCATTTCATTCGCATATCAGCGGAAGAGTGTTTTCCTTGGAAAGGGGTTTTCATCAGGGTCTTCAGGGGATTTGTGAGGCAGAAAGGTCCACCTGGGAAATTATGGCATCCATGTGCATATGGGCTGGAATCTGCTCTAGAAACGTCCATGAGATACTCACTCCGCTTCACCATCACACTTCGTAGTAAGGAGGCTCTAATCTTTCAGAGCAACTGTCCCGTTATTCGGAAAATAGCCCAATTATTAAAAACTTATTCCCATGCACTCACTGACCATAACATTTCCTCATCATAAATTCTGCCCTGTTGTCTTCATTCTCCTAGATGAAAGCCGTCTGAAGTAGCGGAATACAACCTCAACTACACAAATCATTCCTTCTCTAGTGTCTCTGTTACTTGTGATCCCTCCTAGTTCCTTCCATGGTGGAGAGTCAATCCCTCAAGACTCTGTGGGACACAATGATCCAGACCAGGGGTCGGCAAACATTTTCTACAAAGGGACAGACGCTATGTGTTTTTTTGCTTTCCAAGCTATATGGTCTCTATCACAGTGACTCAGCTCTGACATACATGACACATCAATGAATGAAGAAGCATGTGCCTGAATTCAATCTTCTCCTAGAAAACAGGGGACAGGTTGGATTTGATGTGTGTGGTTTGCTGACCACAACTGATGAATCTAATGCGGCAAAGAGCCCTAGGAAACTGTGACTACTCTTCTCTGCTGAGTAAACGTGTGCTAACACGTTTAACTATTCAAATGAGACAACGAAGTATACTACTGATTTGTATGATCAGGATACAGTTAAGAAAGCTCCTTGGACAAACACCCGCTTAAAGAACTCTCTGTACTAATACAAAATGCTCTGTGCTGTCCAGTATGGTAGCCGCTGGCCACATGTGGCTATTAAGCACTTAAAATATGCCTAATGCATCTTAAGGACTGAATTTTTAATTTAATTTAATTCAAATTAAATTAAACTTAAATTTAAATGGGCTTTGAGTGGCTGCCATATTGGACAGGACAGCTCCAGACATTGTTTTCTTGCACTGACTGGTCTTCAACAGTACTCATCTATGGCGCTGTACACAACATCTTATTAAACTGACACATGAAATAGTTTATCACTGAGGCAAATATACAGCTTTAAGCATCATACAAGTTCAATAAATACTAATGATGATCAGCAAATTGAATCATTACAGATAATGCAACAGCCCGGCAAAACAGGAGACATAATTAGAATCAGTTTTGCTTTTATTGACAGATTTTCCATGGAGCTGGTGGCCATGTTCATACAGTGGTATGGGCTTCTGTAATTTTAAATTATTTTAATGGATTTCCTACTTTTGATATTTATCTGAAGCTAAGTCAAGCTCTTCCGGGTTGACGTTCTCCTGCCAATGCATACTGATGGATTCCATGCCGAGGGAATTTCCAAGTGTCTTTGTTTGTCTAGTGCCTTGAAGACTCACATTTTACCATGCATTGTTTATTGTTTCATTTCTTTCAAACTCTGGAGAAGGGGGGAAAGAGCATTTTATCCTAACGCTCACTGTGCTCACCAGGCAGAATACGGAACAACAACAGAATTAAGAACATCATCCTGCTGTAAACAAGTTCATGAATCGAGAACCCAATTACTATTCAAAACACATCGCCTTTAGTGCCATGCCTTCCCTTATTGATTCAACAAAGACTGCTCTTAAGGTGGCAGATACAAGAGCAGAGCAAAACAAGTGTGCATTCTGCTGTCGGGGAGCTGGCATCCCATGTAGATGACAGACGTCCATCAGGGAACCTCGAACACAAAGGATCTTTGACGAGTTATGCTCTGCGAAATTCCACGATATGCTGGGGGCCTCTGACCAAGGGGCCGAGCATAGCCTAGAAAGAAGTGACATTTGGGGGGAACAAAAACAAAGCTTCCCAGGAAGAAAATCAGCAGACACGGAGCAGGGTGGGGGAGCGCATTAGGTCAACAGTGAGGCGGAGAATGAGGTAAGGCGAGGCAGGGGAGTGCCCAGAATTGGACCCGGGCATCATTGTGGGTTCTGGTCCCTATAGCAAGAGCAGTGGGGGTTGGGGTGGTGGTCAGTGGTAAGAATGTTAAGTCCTTAACATTCAGAACAGAAGGGGGGCATAGGGTGCAGCAGAACTCACACTGCATTTGACATGAAGTCCGGTTGCTATGGGGACACGGGCCGGACGGCCAAACGCAAAATCCGGCTTCCTCCTGTCGTCCGGGCAGGAAAGGACGGCCTCCTGCAGTAGAGAGCTCAGAGCGGGCATGAAGGGAGGTGTGTGTCCTGGAGGCTTACGGGGAAGACCCAGCGGACAGGAAGGAAGGCCAGTGGGTGCTCGGGGTGATGGGCAGAGAGCAAGGACGCCCCCAGGTCTCTGGCAGAAGGAGCTGTGGCACGGAGCCTTCGCCCTCTGTGAGAGAGCGTGTGTGTTCTCGAGAGGACCCACGGGAGAGCCCCTGAGAACCAGCAGCAGAGAGCGAAGCTGGTGGTGCAGAACCAAGTCTTCATTCTTATGGAGCAACCTTTCCAGAACACTTCAGACTGCCTCGTCAAGGAACAGCTGCTTTTTGGGGTGCGTGCGTGTGTGTGTGTGTGTGTCTGTTGAACATAAACTAGGAGGCACATTAAGTCCCCAAGGCTCACATTCTGCACCGCTGGGGAGTCTGTTCAGTGTGCTGACTGCCTGCGCACGTCTCTGCCTGGGCCTCTCTCGGAGTAGTTTCCCTGCCTCTGGCTTTCCCGGACTCGCAGCCGCTGTAGTCTGATCTCTGGCTCTCTTGCCGCCTGGCATCCTCCCCGTGTATGTCTGGGTCCAAAATGCCCTCTTCAATGAAGGATACCAGCCATTGGGTGAGGGCACACCGTAATGATCTCATCTTAACATGACTGTCTTTGCAAAAGCCCTGTTTCTAAATAAGGTCACAGGCACAGATGCCCGAAGTTAGCACTTCAGCATCTGTCTTTTGGGAGACACAATTCAACCCATAATGCCGCTCAGGAAGCTCTCCTAACTGAAGTATTTACGGGTACTTCTTCTCACTACCTTCCCTTATTTTAGTCCTGGTATTAAGAAAAAGAAAAGGAAAAAGAAAAAGAAAAAGGAAAAGGAAAACAGGGATACAGCTTCATTCTGGCTATCTCTAATACTTGGCCTATGATTTTATTGGCATTTATCTGATTATAACAATGATTTGATTATGTGTCTGTTCTAACCCCTGACTTGAAATTGAGATCTTTTAAGATATAGGTTAATAAGTAAGACCCGTGTGCCACTTATTAAATAAGACTTCTAAGACATAATTGTTATTCTAACTTAAGGCTTAAAGCCTGTCACATAGAGGGACCTCGAAAAATGTTTGTCAAGTCAAAGAAAGAGAACAGGATCGAAAAAGGGAGGGGAGGTAGAGGGATTTTCTGGTTTCACCATAAGTCTTTGCTCTTAACCAGATTAACTTGCGTCCCCCTTAACCTTCCCTAATTGCCGCCATTAATTTCCCTCTGTAGCCTGGCAAGGATTGAAACTCATTATCAGACTTTACTGATAAGTCATGAAGGGAGTGATAAAGAAGAATGCTTTAGATATGAATCTGTCTCAAATCTGCAGATAAGACAGATTAACTCTAAGGGACTCTTTAAGACCCGTGATTCTGTGGATTGCTAATAAAGACTGCTGTGGTGAGGATTCTCTATGCTGCTCCGGCGGTCAGGAGCTTTCTCTCACTTAGAACTGTGGAGTCAGGTGCATCCCCAAGAATACCATCATTTAGACCCCATTACCCAAATACCTCACCTCAAATACACCTTCACCCGCACAAAGGGCTCTGAACACCTCCCATAACCAAGTCACTTGCTGTACTGGTTACTTATGGACATATCATCACAGGACCATACATGTAGCCGCTTGAACATGCAACACACAGTTATAAGCTCACAGTTTCTGTGGGTCACAGAGTATAGTCACACTCCTGCTGTGTCCTTTTTTCAGGTTTCTCATGAGGCCACAGGCAAGGAGCACACGGGGTAGGGGACTCATCTGAGGCTCAGATGGGGAAGGATCTGCCTCTAAGCTCACATGGTTGTTGGCAGAATTCAGCTCCCAGGAGGGAGGTCCAAGTCCTACATGATGCAATCCCAGAAGTGACGCATCATCCCTGCCGTCCTCTGTGAGTCAAATGCGCGTCACAGGTCTCACCAGGACTTGCAGACAGGGAGTTCCATAAGAGCAGGAACCCCGGCAACAGGGATCGCCATGGCTGTCTTGAGCCTCGATTCACCACACTTGTCAACCAAGGCTAGATTCCTCAGGAACACGCGAATGAACAGGCTTCTATGGCTATAATGTTGCAAGGATGGACATGGCAGATGTCCTGTCAACACAAGACATCATCATTGTTCCATGATTACCTTAACTCAGATGAAAGTTACGCTTTCTCCATTTGTTCAACAAAAATCTTTTAAACATATATTAGTTTAAAAAAAAAAACATGTATTTGTTAAATATTTTTTCCTGCTATTAAAGAACGCAAATTTGTATAACTTAAACTAAAAAACGAGACTTCCATTTCCAGAAAGCATCGTTGGTACAAAACATCTATATATTCTAGGTAAACACATTGACCAGTTTCTTTGGGATAATTGCTACGGTGACAGTAAAGCGAGGGCAAGAGCTAGAGGCCAGAAATGATAGGAACACGGGATCCGAAAGACATGAGCAACGCTGCAGCCAGTTTCCTGGGAGCCAGCGCTCCCCGCCGGCCTGGAGCCCCTGTTCTCAGCACCCACGAGTTCGGGCCACGCTGGACGCCGAATTGACTCTGACGTTCCTGCACAGACCGGGAACCTCCCGGGGGAAAACAATGGAACAACATATCCTCCAGGAAGGGTGGCCTGGCTTTTGAGGGAATGAAGGAAACCAGATAATTATCTACAAAAATCCCCAAAACATAAGTCTTCATTTACATGCTTTCAGACTCAAAGACGCAGTATGGGTGAAGCCTAAAAAACCCCAAGCCAAAATTTTAATCAAGTGTCCTGTGTTTCTAATTCTCTACCTGCACTGCAGAAGTACATGCAGAAAATCCTTGCATTACCATTTTTTGGTCATTCTTGGGTGTTGTGTGCATGTTCATGAAATAACCACCTTTGTTGTTGGTGCATAATGATGGGAATTCTATATATTGATCTTATTTTTGGAGACCTGTGAAAATATCTTATTCATTATGATATTTTCTTAGATTCTTCAGTGTTTCCAAAGAAACGACCATATCATTTGCAAATAATGGCATTTTTACTGTTGTGTGGTCTAGGACTACTAACATAGTGTGGTACAAAAATGACTTCAGGCTTCTCTTTTTGGTTTCCTTCAAGATGTAAAAGGAGGATTCCTTGAGTATAGCTTTTACTACAGGTATTTTTGAAGCTATTCATCAGCTTAAGAATATCCTATTATATTCCTAGGTTTTCAGAGATTTTAAGATCCTAGGTTAATACTGATTATTTCCTACATTTATCGACAAAAGTATACGGTTTTCCCCATAAATCTTTTAATGAAACAGCTTAGATAAAGAGACACTCTTAACTTGAATATAAGAATGATTCCATAAGCATTAATGTTTACAAATCTGTCCACATAAAAACAGCAGGCACAACAATTATATAGATGGCTTTCTCCGTTCAAAGAACGGATATTTGAATCTGTTAATTGTGTAATGATGTAATACCTTTCAGTATAAAAATAAGGAAAATACCCTAAGTAAGGTAACCTAGGTACTTAAAGCAAACAAAAATAATGAAAGAAAGAAAGAAAGAAAAAAAAAGCCTGCATGATTCCACTTACTGAAACACCCAGAACAGGCAAATCCAGTGAGACAGAAATTAGACTGGTGGTTGCCAGGGGCTGGGGAAATGCAGTGATGGCTAATGGGCAACAAGTTTCTTTTAGGGGTGATGAGAATGGTCTGAAGCTGATGATGGTAATGCTTGAGCAACTCTATGAATGTATTATTAGCCATCAAGTTGTATACTTCAGATAAATTATATGATAAGTGGATTGTAAGTCAACAAATTTATTTTTATAAGATTTTATTTATTTATCTGACAGAGAGAGAAGGAGATCACAAGTAGGCAGAGGGGGTGGGGGGGAAGCAGGCTCCCCACTGAGCAGAGAGCCCGATATGGGGCTCAATCCCAGGACCCTGAGATCATGACCTGAGTCAGGCAGAGCCTTCACCCACTGAGCGACCAGGTGGCCCAATAAAGCTATTTTTTAAAATATTTTATTTATTTATTTATTTATTTATTTATTTATTTATTTATTTATTTATTCAGAAAGAGAGAGAGAGAATAAGCAGGGGGATCAGGAGACAGAGGGAGAAGCAAGCTCCCCACTGAGCAAGGAACCCAGTGTTGGACTTATTTCCAGGACCCTGGGATCAAGACCTGAGATGGTTAGCCAACCGAGCCAGCCAAGCATCCCAATAAAGCTATTCATTAAAAAAATGTTGGCCAATCCCACTCATGAACGTAGCTACAAAAATCCTAAATAAAGTGTGTGTGTGTGTGTGTGTGTGTGTGTCTGTCTGTACACAGGTAATACATGAAGATCAAGGTTGTTTCAAGGTTAGAATGTCTAGCAATCTATTAAACAATGTATGGAGGAATATTATATACTCTTTCTGTACAAAGTTATAGAGAGTATATAGCATTTGAAGAGCTGAGTTTAGGGACTGCAACATGACCTTTACTAGAAAAGTCAATAGCACAGAGATGTCAATTCTCCCTAAAATTGATCTACAAATTCAATGTCATTTTAATCAAAAGTTTGGCAGATTCTCTGTGGCCCATGACATAAGGATTAATCATCACACAGACACTTTTTTTTTTCCTCTTCCCTTCCTCTTCTCTTTTCTTTCTCTTCTATTTCTTTGCCTTGCAGAGGCAACATGGCCAGGGACAAGAGTATTAAAAGGGCTAATAAATATGTATAAATGTATGTATATACACACACACAGATATCAATTAACAAAAGCCTAAATAGGTAATGTATGTGAGCAGGTACTTGAAACACAGATGATCAATGAATGTAAGAAAAAGTGTCAAGTTTCAGTAGTAGTCAGAAGAAAAAAAATGTAGTTTTAAGTCACAATGCTTCAAGATAAAGATGGAGATTCTAAACTCACTTCCTCCTATGAACATACCAAATCTATAGCTATATAATGGATCAATTTCCTCTACATTCACAATGACATTTGATTTCATGTCCCATAAATTACAGAAAGTTAAAAAAAGAAATTTAACATCACCTATAGGCAAGGATGTGGAGTCATAGAAAGTCTTATATATTGTTGTTGGGAGTAAACATGATTTGGAAAATGATTTGGTATTATCTCATAAATTTGAATTTCTGCATAGTCTAGAGAAGAAATGTCTATGTAGGTACTCTAAGAGACACAGTTGCAAAATGTTTGTGTCAGCACCATCATTAATAGCAAAGCTGTCAAGATTCTTTTTTTTTTTTTAAAGATTTTTTATTTATTTGACAGATCACAAGTAGGCAGAGAGGCAGGCAGAGAGAAAGAGGAGGAGGAGGCAGGCTCCCTGCTGAGCAGAGAGCCCGATGTGAGGCTCGATCCCAGGACCCTGGAATCATGACCTGAACCAAAGGCAGAGGCTTTAACCACTGAGCCACCGAGGCACCCAAAGCTGTCAAGATTCTTAGCAGCTCTTCCCTCTAGCTGAGAGACCCAATCATTCTTCACCAGTTTAAATCTTTCAGTGATTTTAACAAAGGTTCACAGAAATAAGTCTTTCTTTTTTTTTTTTTTTAAGATTTTATTTATTTATTTGACAGATAGAGATCACAAGTAGGCAGAGAGGCAGGCAGAGAGAGAGAGAGATGGAAACAGGCTTCCCGCTGAGCAGAGAGCCTGACATGGGGCTCGATCCCAGGACCCTGGGATCATGACCTGAGCCAAAGGCAGAGGCTTTAACCCACTGAGCCACCCAGGTGCCCCAGAAATAACAGTCTTGATTTGATCTTTATCCCCAGGCTACCTTTTATTTTGAGAATCTAAATTTGGGGAAACTGGAGATGAGGAAGTTTTATTTTCCAATCCAATTCTGGCCCCTATATCATCTCTCTGAATTCTGCTTGGAAATTGTCCACGTCTTTTTCCAGCTTGTCTCCTTCATCACACTCTGTTAAAATGAACCAACTGATCCTCTCAATAACCTTTTCACTTTGCAGGAAAGGAGGCGTTTCAATGATGTGGAGCTGTAACATTGGGGGGCTTTGTTTTGTTTTCTTTTTTAGTGAGCAAACACAGAGTATTTCAGTAAGGATACATACAATTGTTAAAGATTTTATTTAAAATAATCTCTACAGCCAACCTAGGGCTCAAATCTGCAACCCTGAAATTAACAACCGTATGTTCTGGGGCACCTGGGTCGCTCAGATGGTTAAGCCTCTGCCTTCGTCTCAGGTCGTGATCTCGGGGTCCTGGGATTGAGCCCCACA
The DNA here is from genome assembly GCF_964662115.1 of Mustela nivalis. Lineage (NCBI taxonomy): Eukaryota > Metazoa > Chordata > Mammalia > Carnivora > Mustelidae > Mustela > Mustela nivalis. The sequence goes on along the minus strand of NC_139040.1, from coordinate 127,923,859 downwards.
TTGAGACCTGCATCCAGCTGTCTGCAGAGCAGGGAGTCTCTCTCACAATCTCCCTTTGTGCCTGCTCTCTCAAAGAAATAAATAAAGTCTTAAAAAAAAAATTGTATGTTCCAAGGACTCAGCCAGACTGGTGCCCCAAGGATAAGCTTTTTTTAAAAATTTGTGTGCTAATATTTAAGGAGGATATCTACTTTATCCAAAGGGTTGGTTACAAAGGGTTTTCTGAAAAGCCAAGAATAGAATACTGACTTGATGCCAGGCATGTGAAATCAGGGAGACCAATACTCCATGCAAAGGGACAGGAAGTACAAAGGCCCTGAAGTGGAAACAAGTCTGATGTGTTTGGGCAGGAGGAGAAAGGCCAGTGGGTTGGGAATACAGAGGTCGGACAGAAAAGCTGCAAAAAAAAAAAAAAAAAAAAAAATTTGTTGCACTTCACTCAGTAAACTCTTGAAAAGGTGGAAAAAACTATGTTGCCTTTGCAATGCCAAGTGCATGTAGGTACCTGTTAAACGGTTTCTGTTTGTTGTATTGATCAGAATATGCTGCTGCGGGGGTGACGGGCACTAGATGATCCTGGGTTATTCTGACTCTGGATCAAAACTGCCAAGTTAGCTTGGTGTCTGCTCTTTTCCACCTTCTGCTCCATATTTCCCAACGTATCCCTTGCACAAGCTCCTCATTCTTTCCGTGCTGCGCTTCTGACTTGGGCCAGCCCTACCTAAATAGAGCACCATGCAAAAATTAAGCTGCTCCTTTGCAAAAAGAGCTCAGCGGTGAATCACTGCTTTTCGGGGTGACCAGAAACACACAAGATGTGTGGGTTAACAAGACAACCTCCCTGAATATTTATTTGTTCCTTAACAGGGAACGCCAGGATCGAAAATGTCTCAGTTACGTACAGATGGTCCCCGACTTGTGATGGTTCGAGTTCGTATTTTCCAACTTCCCAATGGTGTGAAAGCGACACACGTTCAGTAGAAATGGTACTTGGAAATTTGAATTTGGATCTTTTCCTGGGCTAGCAATATGCGGTCTGATTCTGTCTCATGTCTCCGGGCAGCAGGAGGGGCTGCAGCTGCCAGCAGCCATGTGACCACGAGGGTTAAGAACGGACACAATGGATACAAATACAACGGATACAAATGGATACAAATACAACAGATACAAATGGATACAATGACAGGCATGCTGGCCCCAGCCAGCCATTGTTTGTCACTTACAGCATAGTAGAAGTTCCATGAGACGGTCACCAAAGGCTTTGTGTGACACAATTTTGCCTAATTGTAGGTTAAATGTGAATGTTCTGGACACTTTTTTTTTTTTTTTTTGAGAGAAAGCAGGCAAGTGGGGTGGCGGGGTGCGGGGGGTGGCAGGCAGAGGGAGAAAGAGAGAGAGTTCCAAGCAGGCTCAATGCCCGGTGTAGAGCCTGATTCAGGGTTTGATCTAATGACCCTGAGATCATGACCAGAGCTGAAATCACCAGTCAGATGCCCAACAGACTGAGTCAGCCAGGTGTCCCTGAAGACATTTAAGGTAGACTGGGCTAAGCTATGGTGTTCAGCTTAGGTGTATTAAATGCACTTTCTTCTTAGGATTTCACCTTAGTAACCCCATTGTAAGGCAAGGAAGACCGGTAATAGGTTCAGTCCTGATAGCACCAATAGGGACAGGTTTTTCTTTCCCCTGCTGTGATTCAGACATCTTAACTGAGCATTTTGTTCCCTGTGTTGTAACTTAGACATCCTAACTGACATATATCCGTTAGGTTGTTCACTGTGCTAATTTTAAAAAGGAAGAGAATTATAGTTAAGGACGAAAAGAGTTATTTCTCAGTAATATTGACTAAATTCTCTTGGACATTCCATCAAATAGTGATCAACCTTTATGTTTTCTCTGAAATTTTTCTTTGCTTCCTACACTAGATGTCACTGTGTAGCTCATTATTAAAAAGCCCAAGGAAATTCCTCCTAGAGAAATGGAAACTATAAAAAATCACAAAGGATGCCTAATACGGCAGCGCCCAAAATGCGTGCCACCATTCTGCTCAACCGGCTGACATTCGGCTAGGAGACAGCTCATTTCCTATACATGACTTACCATTAGTCTAACTCACTGTAACGCTAAGAAGACTCATCAACAACCTGACTTTCTTTTTCCCTGTCTTTTCCGCATTTGCATACCTGTCAACCTGATAAAAACTGAGAATTTGGGAAATGCAAATAGCGTACTCATGAAATTTAATGATGTGCACATAGGCTCTATTTTAGAATGTTGCAAAAATATGCCATCCCCTGGATGCTTAAAAAAAGTGCCCCCGCCCCCAACAAGGTATGGAACTGGAACAGTGAGGACCCAACCTCACACCTTTTGCCCTTTTTTCCACCTCCTGTTTCTGCTGCATCGTGGACCTTACAGTCTGAAATGTGTTTAAATATGCTTTCAATACACAGGCTGACCAAATGTCCCAGTATGCCTGGAACCGAGTATTCCTGGTCTTTCAAACCAGGAAAAGTTGATTAATCAACTCTATATGCATGTTTACAAATCCACGGCCCCATCTGAGAACTCTTCTGGACACACACACACACACACACACACACACACACGAGTTCTTATACTTAAGAATGAAGCACAAGATAAGCAATGTTATTCACCCTACAGGGATTTTAAAATCTCCCCAGAATGATGGGTTTGAGTTGCTGGCTGGCACTCAAAAAGGCAAAAATATTTTCCAGGATGCGTTCCAGAAGCAGAAGTATTTGGCCATGTCCAAAGTCTGAGCAAGAGTGATGAGAGAAATGGAAAGATTTGGACAATCTCTACCGAGCACACGGTAAGAAATTTCCAGGCACTCTGCTAAGGTAAATATGATGGCATCCTGGCAGAAAGGACGTGCCTACTCTAGATGCGAGGGTTGACCTTTTGTAAGAAATGTAAAGAACTCATGAGGTATGTGGATTGAAGATGGTAAGACTATGGTGTACAACACAATTAGTGAGTTTGATTCAAAGGCATGGTTCTGATGTCAGTCTAAAACGATATCTAAAATGAGATGAGTTCATCCTTCTCCAATTACAAGTGAATGAATGGTTTCATTATTGCTTGAGGAGATGATGTTTCTACTCCCCTTCTTTGATCTTCACAGTAACACTACGCAGAATCTCTCCATCTCTTATCTCCTATCTCCATTTCACCAACAAGGAATTCTGGGAGCATCTCCGCTCAACGTTGCACAGGCAAGGTGATGGAAGCAGGTTTGGGAATGAGCTCTCTCTGATACAGGAAATGGGCCATTTCTCCACCATTTTTTACTGGATCCGGGGTACTGGGCAGAGCATTCTCAGTAAGAACTAGGTCCTGCTCAGGAGCCCTTACTCTTGGGAGCCATTTCTGTGAGGATTGCCCATCAGCATGTGCAGGAACAGCCCCGTGTAGGGATCACAGTTCCGTCTTTCATCTGAAGAGTTTTTTTGTTTGTTTTTTGTCTTTTTAAAGAGAGATGTATTGGAATGAACAGAATCCACATAAGAGAGTAGAATATCTTCTACAGACTCTGTAAAGCAGATAACATAAGAGAATGAAAAATAATTATGAAAATCTCAGCAGAAAGGAAAAAAAGATACTGAGGCTGGTTTAAGAAAGTGATGACTTGCAAAGATTCAGAGGAGAATGGTGAAGCGCTTGGGGCAGGAGCACCGCTGAGCAGCGAGTCCTTGCACAACGTCAGTGGCCATGATAGGACGGTTCCAGAACATGGCAGCAGCTATACCCCAAGGTAGATCTCCTGCCTCGTGCCCATCTCCTCCGAGAAGCCAACATGAATCCAGCTGACAGATGTGCACACAGGGAGTCCGCGGGTTACCACAGAATGGCTATGAGTAGTTCCGCTCAGCTTAGAGACAGAGTGCAGAAGGACAGAGCTGTGTCCCATGAGGTATAAGAAATGAACCCACTACAAGGCTTCTCGCCTTCATGCAGGCCGTGGTGGGGTTCTCTGGCTTGCCTGCAGTCCACACAGTTCAAGAGGACTTCCACCCCTGCTCTGCTCCTTGGAACATCTACTTGCTCATTCTGCTCTAATGCTCTAGCTCTACCCCAAACACCCGTTTCAACAGCACAACATCAACCAGAGATTAATATATCCCCCAAACACCCCCATGATCATTAAAGCAGACTGGGCCACTTCAGAAAGTCTTACAGTTCTGAAAAATGTGTTTTCAAAGATTCTATTTTGCATAGTGAATGCACCCACACCAAGTTTCCCGAAAATGCTTTGTTAACACTACAGTGGAAGGGTGTTTCCATAATCCATTGTCTCTAGGCTGGTAAAGATGCCTTTGAGGTTAGTGTTTTCTGAAAGATGCTCCCAAGGAACTCAGAATTATCTCCAGTCTCCCTTTTTCCGATTTTCACACTGGAGAGGAGTTGAAAGTCATCTGCCTCTGGCGTTGGCGTGTCTCAGCATAAGCCTCCCATCTCCACTCGCTGGCGTGGAGAGGAGCTCTGGTTTCCCGAGAGCTGCTCCGGAGGCTGAAGTGTCAGACTACATCAGGCAGGTCTGCTGGGAACAGCGAGATCCCTTACCAGGATGCACAGCTCCATAACCAGAATCTGTTACCTTATCAGGCTGATCGCTCCTGTCCCTCACAAAGACATTTCTTTTTTCAATAGCCAGAGCTCTGACTGAGAAATGTTGGCAAAGAACTAACTTGATTTTGTATTCTCATCACAGTTTTGGATGGTGCTATATATCCTGTATGTGCTTTCTGGTTTCTCAAATGGAAAAATTAAAAAGCAATTGAGAGGGAAACAGGCAGACACATTAATGCCACAGTCCTATCTCCTCCGTGCCATAGGCGATGGAGAGCCTAGAATATACGTACTGTCCTCCATCTCTGAAAGCAGCACCAAGGAGGAGGTCACGCAAGTCAGACCTCGAGCTCAAGGAGCGCACGTGACCAAGGGCATCAGCTACAGCGTGAACGTGCACACACCCTGACCAACCACAAATCCACCGCATGCCCCACGGCGCAGTGTGGCGGAGGTGCTCGGGTACACAAAGAATGCCTCCTCCTGAAGATGTCCACGGACCAGTCCCTGCAACCCGCCCCAATGTCACCTTCCGTGGCAACAAGGACTTGGGGAATGTGATGTTAAGGACTACAAACATGATGAAAGTAAGGACCTGAGCTGGGAAGACGGTGAGGATGGTCTGGCTGCAGGCGATGCGATCACAAAGGTCTCCGTGCGAGGGAGGCGGTGGAGGAGGGGCGGGATGAAGGGAGGAGGTGTGAGGGTGACCGCAGATGTCACAGAGGAAATGAGGAAACTGGAGACCACCCTGCTACCCGTGAGGATGAGAGAACAGGGTCGAGTGCAAAGGGCTGCGGGTTGCCTGTAGGGGCTGGAGAAGGCAGGGAGACAGATCTCTCCCTTAGAACCTCCAATGGGAACACAGGCACTGATTTCAGCCCCATAAGGCCCTTTTCAGACTTCTGACCTCCAGAATAGCAAGATCATGCATTTTTATTCTTTTATACCAACAAACGTGGTAACAGAAAACTAATACATCGGGTTTTCACAGCCTCATTCTTTCTATCATACATGGTGTCCTCCTTTCTTCTCCTCCTTGGATATTTTTCCCTTTCAAAGAGCTCTATGGTCTGACCCATCAAACATCGCTCTTGAAATACTAAATGTACAAATAATGAATTTAGCAGTTCTTTTTTTTTTTTTTTTAAGATTTATTTATTTCTTTGACAGTGAGAGGGAGAGAAAGCACAAGCACGGGGAGCGGCAGGCCCAGAGAGAGCAGGCTCCCGTTGAGCAGGGAGCCCAACGTGGGGCTCACACCCTGAGCCAAAGGCAGATGCTTAACCGGCTGAGCCACCCAGGCGCCCCTGAATTTAGCAGCTCTTCATCAGCAGTATGCCTCACAAGGTGACCCGTTTGTTGCTAAATCCTAATTGGGTCAAAACCCATCTGATACTGGGAACCAGACATGACCTTGATGCTTCTCCCTTCGTGTCTTCTGTAAGAGAACCTTCACCTATATTGTCATCCCTGGCAAGGAAAAAGAACGGCTTGAGAGAGCTATGGGAAAGGCTATACTCAAAAATGGAAGGAAAAAAAAAACCCACAAAAAGGGGAAAAAAAGTAATTTAATACTATAGCTCCTGTTACAAAACTCCACCTGCAATGACCTATTGCTGTGTCAGGGGAAAATAAAGTCTTTGTCCTTAGATAGTTATCGTCTAGGTCAGCACTTTCCGAAATTGAGTTGAGCTTCAGAATCACAGGCAGGGCTTGTGAAAATAGCTTGCCAGGCCCCAGTCCCGGAGTCTTGGACTTGGTAGGAGAATCGGCATTTCCAAGAGAGGCTGCTGCTTGTGTCACAGGAGAGGTGACACTGACGCACAAGGTGAACAATGAAAGACAGAGGCAGTGAGCGCGAGCACTGTCCGAGAGGTACGGCTGGCGAGGCAGGGACAACAGTGGAAATCTCCTGATGGGGGAAGGGAAGCAGCTCGGGGCATCCGTGGCCCTGACTCTGGCCCTCCCACACTGTCAGAAAGGACACGATTCTGGGTCTGCACGGAAGCAGAGGGAGGCTGGGCGCAGAATGTGGCCAGGGGATGGCCGGCAGAGCCCATCCGCGGGTTGGAGAGTGTGCGAAGGCAATGAGTGAACCTGGGCAGGGAGATGGGTCCGGGCTAGTTGACGGGAGGACCAGCTGCGTTCTATGCACCTCAGCGCACCCACTCCCTGCAACAGGCTATGTCCTGGGGGCAAGAGGACAATGAGGAAGAAAGGGTCACGCTGCGACTTTGGAAGCCAAGCTAAACCAAAGGACTGAGTTGGAGGAATGTGTGCAGAGGGAAACAGGAGGAAGGCGTTTGGAGCAGTGATTAGAACTGGGGTCAGAGCCTGAGCTGACGTCCCAGGCACGGGCAGGAGAGACTGGCGTACAGCAGAGGCGAGAGATGAAATCCGAAGATTTGTGTCAGGTGGTTCAGCACAGGTCAGAAAGAGAGCGTCCGAAGAGCTGGAGGGAAGAACGGACCAGAGCTGAGGGTCCAGGGCAGGGAGTCCGCTCCCCACCTCTAGGGTCCAGGGCAGGGAGCCGCAGGGAGGGGGGCAGCTGGCACTTTCTATCTTTTCCAACTGAGCCTGGCTCAACACATTTCATTTCCAAAAGGCCGGGTCTGACTGCATCCAGGCTACATCCTCACAATGCACTGGAATTAGGTGAAACCTTGGTCCTAATGTTTTCCTGGGAGCAGTGGAAAATACAGTATTTCTTTCCGAAGCCAGTATTCCCGGGAGCTCCAGAGGAAGAAATGAATGAACAGCCCTGAGCCGTTTTCCTTTCCTGGAGCAGGAGAGGCAGAAGTCATGTTGCAGGAAGACTGAACGTTCGGTTAGGAACAGGCATATTCCGTGGGCCATTTGGATATGGAAGGAGAAAGCCTAAATCCTATTCTCAAAGGGAATCCGAACAAGGAGGAGTAGGTACTTCTGCACAGTACCAGGAAACTCTGCCACCGTGAGCAGAGATGTGGCCCCGGAGACATTATTGCGGGATTGATGGTGGGGAAGGAAGGTTTCCTGCTGTCTCTGAGGAAGATTGGAAATGGACCCTGAATGCCCAGGGCTGGCAGGCAATGGCCCTGGCAACCGCGGCAGGCCAGGAAGTGCCGAGGGAGAAAGATCAGGCACATGGGTCCAAGGAGGCTGGAGGCATGAAGCAGGGTAACACGGCTTGATCGCACTGTCCTCAGCCCGCAGTCCAAGTTCATGCAGGCTGTGGTGATGCTACAGAGCTTCAAGTCGGAGGTAGGTACTGCTGAGGCACAGAGGCAGCCAGAAGTGCACATGCAGACGGACGTGCAGATGCAGACGTGCACGGCACAGGTACAGGAGGAGGGACAGACGGAAGTACGGACAGGCGCGTGCATGCAGATACAGACATCGTAACCGATGCTGGTGTCACTGCAGATATACGTAAGGATAGATGTACGTCTAGCTGGGATTACAGTAACAGCCACAGACACGGATTTTTTTTTTTTTTAAGAGATGTTATTTATTTATTTGTCAGAGAGAGAGAGAACCAGAGAGCACGAGCAGGGGGAGCGGCAGGCAGAGGGAGAAGCGGGCTCCCCGCAGAGCAGAAAGCCTGACGTGGGGCTGGATCTCAGGACCCCCAGGATCATGACCTGAGTTGAAGGCAGACAACTAACTGGCTGAGCCAGATTTTTAGAAAAAGATAGTTTTAGGGGCACCTGGGTGGCTCGGTCAGTTAAGGACATGACTCTCGATTCGGGCTCCGGCTATGATCTCAGGACCATGAGATCAGGCCCCGCGTTGGGCTCCACGCTCAGCACGCAGGCTCTCTGAAATTCTTTCTCTCCCTCGACCCCTGCCCTCACTTGTGCTTTCTCTCTCTCTCTGTCTCTCACAATAAATAAATAAAATATTTTAAAATAAAAATAAAACAAGATGGTTTCAGCAACAGATGTAGGCATAAAAGTAGATGTAGACACGGGTACACAGACGAAGATACGGTCATCAATGAGCGCATGGACCATCTGAGCTGGTTCTCCTGGGTTCTCTCCACTTACCAATGAGAATCGTTAAGGAAATTGAACACTGCGACGTTTTGATGAGCTCAAGGCTGTCAGTGGACACACCCAGCTCTGGGGACTTGGTAAGGATTCTCATACTCTTCCCCCGACCCACATAAAATAAGTGCTGAAGAAAGACAAGATGAGCACGCCGGTTTGCTTAGCACCTAGACGCGTCACGGACAAACACGGTCTTGTTTTCATGGCTACGAAATAAATATTTACTTTAAAGTGCAACATACACTCCAAATTAGAGTTTGTGGTCCTGGTTCTACCAGCTCTAATTAGTCATGTTTTCATTAGGTGTGAAACGTGTCTCTTGCATGAACTTTGCAAGAATATTTAAAAGTCATTCAAAAGCATATTAAAAATCAGGTAGCTATAGCAACCAGCTATCATAGTACGATACCTTTGTTTATATAGCACCTGGGCAAAGAGTTTTATAATTACCTTGACTTATTAAATGATTTCATAATGATCTAGAAGGTTCATCCTGTATTCACTTCAAAAGTAAATTTTGAATTTTCTGAGTATATATATTATAGATGATTAAGGGGATCATCACTTTATAAAAGATAATCTATGGCTATATATTTACTTTATACTTTTTATTGTCAGAGTAAATATAGTTGGAATTTTCCAACTATATTTCAAGCCAGTGTCAATTTTAAATTCTAGAAAATATAGATCATTCAAATTTCTAGTATATACTGTAAAATTCCATCTCAAGGCTTATTTCGTTTAAATATTAGCCATGTGGACCCTTACACATCATATATATTACTTTACTGTCCCACGTTCCCCCAATTCCCATAAAATTAAATGGGACCCAGTTTATATTTTTAAAAGTGGATACCCTATTAAAGCAGAAACTGATGATGGAAATGAAATTGTGAACTAAGAGCAGAAAAGAGAATCACCCAACAAAAATGTATTGTCTTTAGGCACCTGGGGGGCGTGGTGAGTTAAGTGTCTGCCTTCCGCTCAGGTCATGATCCCGGGATCCTGGGATCAAGTTCTGTGTCGGGCTCCCTGCTCAGTGGTGAGCCTGCTTCTCTCTCTCCTTCTGCTGCTCCCCCTGCTTGTGCTCTCTTGCTCTTTCTCTGTCAGGTAAATAAAATCTTTAAAAAATTTTATTTTCCTTAATGGCCTGCATAGAAGCGTGTCTTCTGTTCCGAACAGGGGTGTGGCGTCAGATTTGCGTGCTCCAAGGAAGAAAACGGAGCTAGTGCTGATCCGGGCCCGGAGCCCAGCCACTGAGCTGTGCCGTGTCGCTGTGGAGAGGAGACAGCATAGTGACGACCACCACTACCAGAGCAGGGGAGGCTGGAGGCTCAAGGTGAAACGAAAGCCTTGTACGAGAGATGAAACGGACGCAAAACATAGACAAGAGTTGGAATGTGGTCCATGTATTGGATGCAAAGTGGGCCGAGAACACGCATCTGGAACTCTGCTAGATTCTAACTGAAGGTGACCAAGGGCTGCATCGGCCAACAAAGGAAAGCGTCTACCTTCAGCTCAGGTCATGATTCCAGGGCACTGGGCCTGAGCCCCGCATTAGGCTCCCCTCTCCACGGGAAGCCTGTTTCTTCCTCTGTCCCTCTCCCCCTGTTTGTTTCCTGCTGTTGCTATCTTTCTCTCTGTGTCAAATAAATAAACAAAATATTTCTAAAAATTAAAAAAATAAGGTTTAGATTAGAATTGGAGTAAAGAGGTGCTAGTAGGTAGTAAGTCTTTTTATTTTTTCATACTGAAACCATCTTAGAAACATAAAAAGATCTCTTGACCTCTTAAAGAGAAAGTAGTAAATCTTTTTTTGATGATTCTTTCTTTAAGGAAGTAACTGAAAAACGTAGACAATCAGACACTCAGAGACTCTTCTCAGAATATTATTTACAAGAGTAAAAACTAGGAACCACCTAAACTGACAAAATAAAGGCAACTGTAGAAAAAAATAAACTGGAGTTTTAATAATAACGATGGTAACAATAATTAGCTAAGAAAATAGCCATGGATGAGGGAAGCTACTTAAAGTCTCTCAAACATTAAATAAAATGTCTGTTAAGGTCATTCTTTAGACCTGAGTCTATCCTTTTGTTTGCAGGACCCAAGTATCTTTAAGACAAAAGACCAGGAACGACTGGGTGGCTCAGTTGGTTAAGCATCTGCTTTTGGCTCAGGTCATGACCCCACTGGGGTCCTGGGATCAGGTCCCATACCAGGCTCCTTGCTGAGCAGGGAGCCTGCTTCTCCCTCTACCTGCTGCTTCCCCTTCTTGAGCTGTCTCTTTCTCTGACAAATAAATAAATAAATTCTTATTTAAAAAAAAAAAAAAGGATGAAACACCAGAGTTCATATTTTTCCTACAATTTCCTAAGCTTTCCAGGGGTTTTAAAATCAATGACAGCAGAATTTTTACCCTGGCTACAGGGGCAACCCCCACAGTACGTTTTCCAACTATGGGCTCACTCTTAGTTTCCGTGCATTACCCTTAAATTCAATGGCAAATCTTCAGGGGGAAAGCTTGCATTTATTAATGCTTCTCAGAAACAGGGCTCTGGAAGTGGTTTGATTTGCTTGTTCTCCCTCAAGCCTCCATTCTAAATATCTTACTGTGTCCTGTTCTCTGTCTCTTAGGAATGGCATCTGCTTTGCTTCACCACCTGCTAACTCTCGGTAGCTTTGTCAGAACCCATCTGGTCTGTAAGCCCAGTGGCTGTGCCTACTAGGAGTCACGAATGTGGATTTCACTAACTTCATTCATTCACTTTTTAAAATAAACACCTATCGTGCATCTCACTTGGCACGAAGTCATGTTAACTGGACACAAACAAAGGAATTCTTCCAGGACAAGGTCACCCTTATCACACCGTCAGGGACACAGGCATGAAATACACAAACTGCTACACAGTTACAATTGAGACAAGTGCCACCAAAGAAACAAACAGAGGGTCTGGGAGGATTTCAGAGCCGGACCTGTTCTGAAGCAGTTCCCATAGAAACCGATCCTGAGACAAGGGTTGAACCCCAAGTGGTACACTAGGAGGTGCTCATACTCGACTTGGGTAGAGGGGAAGTGAGACTGAGAAAGGAGGGCCGCTGGTGAAGGGGGCACTATTAAGCCAGCTCTCATGGAAACCAAGTAGGGCTTAATCCCATCAGCAAACTGTAGAGACTGGTGCAAAGTGCCAGTTCTGGAGTGATCGCACCTGAGTAGCAACGAAGCCACAGAACCTATGCCTACCTGCATATGACATCTGTGGAAGAGGCTTCCCAGGAGGTAACTTCCCCAGTGCTCTGACCCCCCCCCAAACACATACACACAGGCATATCCACCTCCCAGGCGTCCTGGAAGTGACTGCCACCATGAACCGTTAAGGTTTAAGAAACAGGAGTCCTACACGGATAGCATGTGCTACTGGGCATAGCAATCTCATTGCACAAGCACTATATTCACAAAAGATGGCTTTGGTTGAACACCAAATCTTAACAGAAACAGATCTAAGTACCAAAAACCAGGATTACTTTGTTCAAAGAAGAGAGAGTTCTCAGTGCAGGCAGATGACCCAGCAGAGCAGAGTGACAGGCATAGGTCAAATGCTTCAGGAGTTCCAAACCCAGCCAGGGGTGGGAGTGTTGGGTCTAGCCAGGGCCGAGCCTCGGACGGTACTACTGAGTGAAGGAAGAGCCTCTGGGCTCCTGTTGTATGAGGTTGAAGAAGTCCCGCATGTGGCCTCGTCTGGATGCATACTGCCTGGCATCTGAACGGTTAACAGCCCTTCATTAATCCGGGAATTAAATAACACACAACATGACCACGGGGCACAGCATTGGAACCTCGTTTGTTACTGTTGAATTCCCCAGCAGGCACAGCACGGTCCACGCACATGCCCGAACCCAGTGCACGGACGCACACCAGACAGATGCATGCAAGACGGGTCTGTTGTTCAGGATTGAAGGTCTTGCTGGACCCCAGCTACAGGTTCTACGATGTCTCATGAAGGATCCGGGACTGTGGTAGATTTCCAAGCGCATTTTAAAATCTCATTCCGACACTCCGAGAGTGCATTGATGAGAACAGTACAATGAAACTTGAAACAACATCCACTCTTAAAAAGATCACTATCACAACTTGAAAAATGCATGAAGCCCCGATTTGCTGCCCCACATCACCAACTTCTTTCCTCACACAGGTGGGGTAGGTCTGTGATTTTCAACAAGTACTCTACTGTGCCTAAGTGTCACTTTCTTCATCTGTGAAGCTGCACTTAAAAAGATTATAAAAGATTGGATTATTTGTTCTTTGGGTGTTGAGTTTGCTAAGTTCTTTATAGATTTTGGACACTAGTCCTTTATCTGGTATGTCATTTGCAAATATCTTCTCCCATTCTGTGGACATGAACAGACATTTCTGCAAAGAAGACATCCAGATGGCCAACAGACACATGAAAAAGTGCTCCATATCACTCAGCATCAGGGAAATACAAGTCAAAACCACAATGAGACACCACCTCACACCAGTCAGAATGGCTAAAATTAACAAGTCAGGAAATGACAGATGCTGGCGAGGATGCGGAGAAAGGGGAACCCTCCTACACTGTTGGTGGGAATGCAAGCTGGTGCAGCCATTCTGGAAAACAGCATGAAGGTTCCTCAAAAAGTTGAAAATAGAACTGCCCTATGACCCAGCAATTGCACTACTGGGTATTTACCCTAAAGATACAAACATAGTGATCCGAAGGGGCCATGCACCCGAATGTTTGTAGCAGCAATGTCCACAATAGCCAAACTATGGAAAGAACCTAGATGTCTATCAACAGATGAATGGATCAAGAAGATGTGGTATATATACACAACGGAATACTATGCAGCCATCAAAAGAAATGAAATCTTGCCATTTGTGACTACGTGGATGGAACTAGAGAGTATCATGCTTAGCAAAATAAGTCAAGCAGAGAAAGGCAAATATCATATGATCTTCCTGATATGAGGAAGTGGTGATGCAACATGGGTGGTTAAGGGGGTAGGAGAAGAATCAATGAAACAAGATGGTATTGGGAGGGAGACAAACCATAAGTGACTCTTAATCTCACAAAACAAACTGAGGGTTGCTGGGGGGAGGGGGGTTGGGAGAAGGGGGGTGGGGTTATGGACATTGGGGAGGGTATGTGCTTTGGTGAGTGCTGTGAAGTATGTAAACCTGGCGATTCACAGACCTGTACCCCTGGGGATAAAAATATATGTTTGTAAAAAATAAAAATTATAAATAAAAAAAACAAGATTATAAAAGATTAAATAAGCTAATTGCCTAGCAAGAACACTCGACAAAGAGAAAATAGGGAAGAATGTTAGTGGCTGTTGTCATTGTTAATTCCTGAGAGATGACAGTGTAATTTTATGGTCCAAACTTGGAGCCACTTATTAGTAAAAGGTGAAGTTGCTACTAATTATGGAGCCATAAACCTGCACCAATTCAGGAAACGTAGGATGGACAGTCTCCATGGGTACAATCAACACATTGTAGATATCAGAAGTTGCCATCAACAACTCAGAGGAAATGAGCTATGATTGATTAGTTGTACCAGTGACATCTGTGGGGTTGGAGGTGGTGAGAAACGCCTTTTGAGAAGGCTTCCTTCCACAAGCACATTAAACCTCTACTCCAGGGTGGGAGACTCGACCAAAGATTCAGTGGTGACACAAAACAGACCGTCTGAAATTAACTTGTAAATATATTTTCTACACAAACGCCTTCCCTTCACATATATACGCATTGGGAGGTCATTGTTCAGCAAATGGTCAACACTGCGATGTCTCTTGACGGCATGAGCTTGTACGACAGACAGCACAGACGCGGTAGCTGAGAAGGTGGCCTAAAGCACAGAAAGGCCCATGGCGGCTGGTGAAGTCATGCTTTGAGTGATGAACCACTCTTACTTTCCAGGATCCTCCTTAAATACTATAAGACAAAAATCTAGTCCTTTCAAACAAATGTCCTGACCCTTTTATACATACCTCTGATATTGAAGAAAAATTTCAAAGTCTTTGAATGGGCTCTTGACCACCTACTCTGAAAATGTGCCTCTGAGTTCACTCCTCCTTTGATGCATGACATCTGTCCCCTCTGTGAGTTCTGACCCAGTCTCAAGCTGACCCTCTCATTACGTGTATTAGCAAATAATTTCAGAACGTGACAAATCCTTCAGTGGTTGCGTAAGCGATTCACCATGAGGGCAAAGATGACTGTCTGTTTTGAAATACCATCCACTTCTCAGGTACTCCCTTGGACTGTGTTTTTGGACACAGGTCAGTTTCTTGTCAGCCTGTCTCACAGGAGGAGTTGTGGGAGTATAGAACAGATGCATTTCCCGCTTTCCTAGATGTTTGCGAACTGTTCACACATAGTGGCCTTGCCCACACAATAGTGTCAGATTATCTGATGGATGGGAAAATATACCTTAATTTCAATTTACATTTCCCCCAATACTACTGAATTTACAGCCTTTGGGGAACTTTCCATTCAAAGCCTTTAATCATGTGTCCTTTGATCTCTTTGTCTTTTTTCCACTGACTTGTTCGGTTTTTATATCCTAAACAATAATCCTGAGGTCTGGCCCAAATACGTGATAGAGATAGATGAAAAAAAAGATACATGTATAGCTTTAATGATAACAGAGATCTTCGTCTATTCTCCTGTATACTTTTAACTTTTTAAATTTATGGTGACTTAGGTCATGAAAAAAATTTAATTTTAATAAAAGCATAATTATAATCTTTTGTTGACAAATTTATTTCTTGGGTATGGTTTTGAAATTTTACTTCTTTCCCTGAAATTATAATACCGATTCCATACAAGTATTTTCAAATCTTTATCTTTCATCTTTACGCATAATCTGTTGCCATCTATGCTATGAAACAGAGATCTTAAGGTTTTTTGAATTTGTCCTATAACGAAAGCCAATTGTCTGAACACTTTCGAAATCTGAATCCATGAAAAGGCATATATGTGTGGATCAGCTTATGTAGTCTTTCTTTTTTATTCTTAAATGATTTTATTTATTTATTTATTTATTTATTTGACAGAGAGAGAGAGAGATCACAAGTAGGCAGAGAGGCAGGCAGAGACAGAGGGGGAAGCAGGCTCCCCGCTGAGCAGAGAGTCCGATGCAGGGCTTGATCCCAGGACCCTGAGATCATGACCTGAGCTAAAGGCAGAGGCTTAACCCACTGAACCACCCAGGTGCCCCAACATCTGTATGTTTTATTTCATAATCTCATTGCATCACTTTTTAACAATCTTGATTATGAATTACAAAAGAACCCCTCATTCTGTTCTTATTTTTCAGAATTTTCAGGATCATTCTGGTTACTGTGGGAAGACTACTATTATTCATAAATTTATACATGTTTGCTAAATAGCAACCAAACCAAACCAAACTTACTGGGATTTCTATCGAATGCCCCTTGGGGATGTGTGTGTGTGTGCGCGCGCGCGCGCGTGCATTGAAGGGAATGAATACAAGTGCATAAATACAGAACTGTCCGGTGGCCTTTAATCAGCTACAGGCATGATCAGTTGTGGGTTTTGCTCAAGACCCTTTCTCGGGCACTGAATTTGAAAAGCACTGAGTATACCCATACGACGACACATTACACGACATATCCCAGAGTTGAAAACAAGTGTGTAAGGGCTAAATTCAAGCAGAGTTGAAGAGAGGTACAAAACGGTTGACCTCAATTAGGAAAACCAACCCCAAACACGTAAGTCATCCACAACTTGAACTGAGGGGAGCTTAGATGGCTCAGTGGGTTAAGAGTCTCCCTTCGGCTCAGGTCATGATCTCAGGGGTCCTGGGATCCAGCCCTGCATTGAGCTTCCTACTCAGCAGGGAGCCTGCTTGTCCCTCTGCTCCTGCCCCAGCTGTTCTACTCTCTCTTCTTCTCTCTTTATAAAGTCTTTATAAAAGAAAAAATGAAGAAGAAGACGTTAAACCGAAACAGGCAGTGAGGCAAATGCATGGTAAGTCTGCACGTGTGTAGATCACCTAAAATGTCATTTCGATTCAACTGATACCCTTTTGGTGCATACACATATTTTAAAAAATTAAAAATTGTATTTTAAAGTTGACGCAGTAGATCCTATTGCGTAAAAACAGTGTTTGTACCCTTGAAAGGTGTTCAGATGGTCCAGGTCCTGAGGACCTACAGAATCATCTAGAAAAACCCTGTTTGGATGGCATCTCTCAGTAGTATCTCCTGCAAAAGGAAAAAAGATTAATTTCCCACTGGTAACCAGTAATCTGTGCACGACTGGAGCTAGAATTGGTCCTGGCCTCCATCATTAATACTCACCAAATGAAAACAAACAAAATTTAGGAATGAAAAGAACCTCCTGAGCCTTCAGGAAGTACTTACTCTACTGCAGCCAGACTTGACATTAACGTCTTAATAGCTCTGAGAGAGTCACTTAGGAGCCTAGCTTCATGTAAATAGAAAAAATGTTAATGAGGACAAAATGTGGGTGATTAATAAATGTGATTGAAATGAAATGACCTTCCCTTATTCACTGGGTAATTAAAGTAATCGAGGGAGACCCAGCTGTGATGAGAAATGTCACAGAACAGACCAAAATACAATTAGCTATCATCATTGTGAGAAAGACAGCATTTGATACATTTTGTAGAGAAAACAGTGCTTTTAAAAATTGCTTTTAAAGTAAAAGAGGGTTGGTTGGTCGTGGTTTTTTTTTTTTTTTCCCCCGTCTGGAGAATATTCCTACTTCAGGGCAACTGCGACAGTATGAAAACAGAGGACTGAGACATACAATCCCTGTGGAATAAAACAGGAGACTGCAAAGATTTATCCTATGCGCCCCTAGATAGCCTTTAAATTCTAATTAGACATTCCCTACAGTGTATGATATCAATCAAAAAACAGTGGCTCAAAGGCACCCGATCACTTCAAGCTCCTTTGATGTGACTCTTGGGGAAAGGGGATAAGGACTAATGCATTGTCCTTAAAATGCCTCTGTCTCTTCTTTTGGCAGCAAAACAAGCAACACTGTCCAAAACGCTGGGAAGGGAATTAATCCACTGTCCAGGCTCAGCGGTCCAGTCTTCCTGTACTGCTGTGACCAGGGACATTTGGGCATTGCCGCCTTAATTCCAGCTGATGAATAAACGTAATGCCGTGTGCCGTCATCACCAGATTTCATTACCAAGTACCGACTTCGAAGCTCCGTCCGCGAAGCCGCGGGTCACCTGAGGACACTCACCTTCCACCTGCAGGGTCCCCGGACCTTCCACACCGGGGTGTTCAACAGATGTCTGGCCAATTCACTTCCCAAACACAAGGAATATATTACCAAAGTACAGACCTGCCTCCACATAGTTTTGACTTGGCGAGTTGATCACTTTTATGAAATACACGTGAACAAGCCTGATGACGCTGGCATTGCACAGGAGGATTTCCGTCACGGCGCTTCTTATTTTGAAATGATTACACGTGCGGGAACGTCAGAGCCACTGCTCCACACGAAGGTGTGTCCGGATCTTCCGTTGCCGTGAGGTCCTACTGATCGTGTTTCAACGTCCGGAGGAGAGTCGGGCCGGCAGAAGGACATGGAGGGCTATCAGCCCTAGAGGACGTTCTTCTCCTGACGCTCTCGATCATCTTCAGAAAACAACAGACCATGTCCCCTATTTTCATTCATTTCATGGTGGCTTACCTTTACCCCCATTTTTCTTTCTGTTTACTTTTCTACTTTACCTGCCAGCCTACATCTCGTTTCTCCCTTCTGTGCAGACTAAGTTTTCTCTTTCCCCTTTCAGCCAGCTTGTGGGTGATTTTCTGGTATTTTAGCCTTCCTTTTACAGCTCTCCGTGCCCGCTTCATGCTTTTGAGTCTACATTTGATGTGTTGACTTGAGTGTATCCGTCCCTTAAACACACGGGCGCTGCCCGCAGAGCACGCAGGAGCGGCCGCTGCGGAGGTGAGGTTCCACGAGCACCTGAATCCCGAGTGCGCAACCAACGCAGACGGAGGCCATGCTTATTCCGACAAAGACAGATGGAGCAGCTGCGTAAAGACACAGGTAGTGAGGGCAACTTGGGCAGAGACTGAGCATGAAATAAAGAGTAAAAATGTCGCCCCTGCCAACGCCTGCAATGGTCCGATTTTATGCGTTCAGTATTCAAGCAACACAGGTGTCAAGATATTCAAGATGAATCAGAGCCTCGAACTTTAAGTCCTAAGAATCCCCCTTCCATGATGTCCATTTCCATATCATCCCTGGTCAGGACTCAACATGACGTCAGTATTTTCCAAGTAAAGTCTTAGGCAAATCAAAAGTTCATCCCTGCAGAGTCCCGGCCTGTAAGCTCATGGACGGGTGACCAGCACGCAGCGGGAAGATTCAAGCAGACGTGAGTTCAAAACCTCAGGATAAAATCGTGATGGTTCGTTTTAAGCGGGCACATGACTGGGCACCCCAGGAACTTGGTCAAGCATCACGGAGGGTGTTTCTGTGAAGCTGGTTTGGGATGAGATGAGCAGCAGGTACACTGGCTACTGCACACCGCTCTCCGTGTGGGCGGGCTTCATCCAATCAGTTGAAGGCTTGTAGAGAACAAAATGTCTGACCGGCCCCTGAATAAGAGAGAACTCTTCCCACCTGATGGCCTTTAAACTGGGACATCACCTTTTCCCTCCATTTGGACTCACCCGGAAACATCAGCTCTTCCTGGGTGTCAGGCTTTGGGACTCAGTCGAGAACGACATCTGTCCTCTCCTGAGAACTACACCTCAGCTCTCCGGCTTGCTGATGCACCCGCAGGTCTGGAGACTCGCCACTCTCCACAATCCCGTGAGCCAGTTCCTTACAGTAAATCTCTTTCTGAAGATATGCACATCCTATCGGTTCGGTTTCTCTGGAGAAGACTGAGAAGGACAAAAGTCTTATGCCCTGTAAGAAACCTTAGAATCATCGAGCACAGCATCCTAACTTACATGTCAGGACAATAAGATCCAGAAAGACTGAGGAATTTCACAGACGTTAAACCACAAGTGGATGTCATTGCGGACTTGGTTTCTCACGTCCGGTGGGGGCGGGCAGGCACAGTGTGGTTTATGATGGGGAGTGCACTGAAATCCAGCTCTGTAGCCGTCAGACATCAGAGAAGCTACATGTAGAGGAAGAGGCAGTGATTCTTCCAGCCTGAGGAAGTCTGCTCCACCCCAGCAAAGAGGACCTGGGAAGCTTCTCTGAGAATCCTCTGTTTACTTCATCTCCTGACAGTGTCTCCAGTAACTCCTCCAACCACTGAGGTCAAACCCACGTCTGGCTTCCTTGGTCAGTTTAATGATGCTGGGACTCAAGCTCTTCAAGGGACTTGACAATGCCTGGGTCAAACCTCTGGAAGCACTCTGGGGTGGGATACGCAGAATAACCCCCCTCAAAACATGTCCTCGTCTTGTTGTGTGTGACATGTTACTAACACAGCAGAATGGACACTGAGGGTGTGATTAAGGTGTGAGATGATGATTCTGGATCATCGAGGTGGGCCCAGTATTACCCCTTACTTGCTCTTCCCGGTACCATCACCTGAAGGGTCCTTACGAAAAGGGGCCGCGGGGCCAGGTGTGTGCGCGCAAGCAGAGGTGAGACGGACAGAGAAACGGCAGGTCGTGCCCCTGGCTTTGCCGCTGTCCTGGAGGAAAGGGCCACATAACCAGAGAACACAGGTGGGTTCTAAACTGGAAAGGCAAGCAAGCGAGCAAAAACCAGAGTCTGCCCTAGAGCTTCTGGAAGGAGTGCAGCCCCCCCACAGCCTGACTTGAGCTAGTGTAACCCATTCTGGGCTCTGACCTCTAGAGCTCTGAGACAGCACACGTCTATCATCTTAAGCCATGAAGTCAGTATTAGCTTGTTCTGGCCCCTCCAGGGGGCTACCAGACAGGGGCTTGTAAAAATACATACCCGGGCCCAATCCTCAATGACTGTATCTTCCAGCAATCAAAGTTTGTATTCCACAAGTCCTGTCGGCTACTGAAGTACACGGACGGCCGAGTCCCGGTTACAAGGAGCTCCCAAGGAGCTGCAGTTATCTCAACACAGAAACAGAGCTCCTTCCCGATCGAGAAGCTTCACAACCATCCACAAACGGGGCACAGATAGATTTCGTCGAGGTCCATCAACCTTTGCCAAAACCACGGAATTCCATGCATTGAGCTCTGCGTACAGTCAGCTTTCCTAAAGGGCCATCTTGGTAGCAAACCCTTGGGTTTTCCCTGCAGCCCTCCACATTTCTGCCAGTGATATGCTTCCTGAGAACCTGCTGTTATCCTGTCTTCATAGAACGGCCCAAATTTAAAATCTGTGGGGTGTCCGTGATGAGTGCATTTACGATGCCAGCAGGTTTGCCTTCTTCTAGGACCCTACCCTGCTGCTCTGAGAGCTCCCTAAGATACAGGGTTGGTGATTCAAGCCTCAAGAATGCACTGCCCGCAGTGCAGCTCAGTCTCTGGGTTCATTTGTCTTTTCTGATCGATAGAGTGGTCCATGGTGTGACATGTTTCTATCTGTTTGTCTTCTCCCAAAGAGCTGGAGAACCAGGATTTTCTTATGTTTCTTCTAAAACACTGTCTGTCCCTCCTATTACTCCACAATGTCTGCAGAAAGTTATACGACCCAGGGACGGCCAAGTTGACTGGATTCTGTTCCTTCAGCCCCGCAGCAGCCCCGTCCTGTGTCCTGTGACTTTGTAGTCTCTCCCATCATTGGTGAGTGTCCTTTCCTGCGGCGTTGATGTTCAGCTTGGAAATTCCATGAGTCTCCTATTACTGCTGCAACAAACAACCCCGAATTATCTGTTTAAAATCACACACATTTATTATCTTACAGTCTGGAAGTCAGAAGTCTTGAAAGATGTTTCTTTCCGCATCAAAATCACGAATTTGTTGTACTGTTCTGGAGGCTGTAAGAGATAGTCACTTCCTTGCCTTCTAGATCGTAGTGCCCCCCCCCCATTCCTTGATTCAAAGCCCCCTTTCCAGGATTGGCACTGCTGTTTCAGCTCTTTCCACCGACACATCTCCTTCCATTGGTCTGATCCTCCTGCCCACGTACACAATCCAGGAAAAGCTCCCGACTCAGGACCCTGCACTTAGTCACATCTACAAAGCCCCTTCGCCATGGAAGGGAACATATTCCCAGGTCCTGGGGTAGAACATGTGCATCTCCAGTGACAGGATTCCACCCACACACCAAAGTCACAGGCTTTGCCAGAGGTTAGTTACACCTGTGGTGAGTATAGCGTAATGGATAAACTTGTCAAATCACTACATTGTACCCCTGAAATTAACCTAACATGGTATGTCAACTACAGTCAAATAAAAAATTTTTTAAATATTACTTGCTTTGGTCAGAAGAATCCAGGCAGAAGTGATGGTTTGCTAGTTCCATGCCCAGGCCGGAAAATGTAACACGGGTGTCCACCCGCCCCTCCTAGGTTCTGTCACTACCATGAGAGGAAGGTAGCCCAGGCTGGCTTCCCTTCCAAGGAAGAGCAGAGGTGCGCAATGGAGACCTGAATCCAACTTACGACTTCCGCCACGAAAAACCCGGTAAGTTTAGACTACTTAACCCTGAGTCAACTTGATTGATGCCAGGTTGAGAGAAGTTAATGAACTGTGAATTTATGAAAATGGGATTCAGAATATTTTCTTATGTAGTAACATCATGGTAATGACTAGCTGATACAACTGTATTCGGTCCAAAGCTGGAAGCAGGAAGTCTTGGCTGGGGGGGGCCTGGGTGACTCCGTCCAGAGCGAATGACTCTTGATTTTAGCTCAGGTCATGATCTCAGGGTCATGAGGTTGAGCTCTGTGTTGGGCTCTGTGCTGGGCTCTCTCTCCTCCTCACTCTGATACCACTCCTGCTCACACTCTCTCTCTCTCTAAAAAGAATTATTAACAAATAAAAAATGGAGTCTCGGGTTGTATGAGTCCTCTGGGACCCCGAAATGGAAAAGAATTACAGTTATATGCGTCCCTCTGCTTTGACATCCCTTCTATCTACACGTAAGACTTACTGCGTATCCTACTGTCTCTTGCACACTGGAGGGTCTGCTTATATGTGAAGGATTTCCAAGATGTTTGGAAAAAAAAAAATGTATCCTAACTTGAATCTCCTCCAGGGACTTCCTTGCTTCTTCAAGCATGACTCCGTTACACAGACTTTATTCATTAAGTTACAGAAAGGAAATGGTCAGACAACACAGGTCTGACTAAAATGACAGTCTGATTTTCTGCTTGAACCGGGCTTATAAGAGTAATTGATCAACATTTCCAATATACTCCTGGCCCAAAACACTGCCCTGTATCATGTGTATCTCAGTGGAGGTATTTGATTATGGTGGTATGGATGTGACATTACTGGATATTAAGGAAATGAATACACTTGCTTTTAAAATCCGTCAGCACTTGGGGGATGTGGCTAGAGAAAGAAGTTGGAGACTTGAGATTGGGATACACTCCTTCTTCACATTCAGGGACAATCTCAGTTTCAAATTTCCCAGGCCATATTTCAGATCATTTGACAGCCAGTGTGATCTGATTTAGGGGTCAGATTATAAGAACGTGGTGCTTTTTTCCAAAGAAGACATCCAGATGGCCAACAGACATACAAAAAGGTGCTCAGCATCACTCATCATCAGGGAAACACAGATTAAAACCACAAGATATCATCCGACACTTGTCAGAATGGCTGTTATCAAAGGGACAAGAAACGACAGGTGTTGGTGAGGATGCGGAGAGAGGGGAACCCTCTTGCACTGTTGGTGGCAAAAGTTAACAAGGCAAGAAACAACAAATGCTGGAGAGGATGTGGAGAAAGGGGAACGCTTTTGTACTGTTGGTGGGAATGCAAAGTAGTGCAGCCACTCATGGAGGTTCCTCAAAAAATTAAAAATAGAAATTCCATATGATCTGGAAATTCTAGGTCTAGGTATTTACCCAAAGAATATGAAGCACTAATTTTAAAAGATATAAGCAGTCCTGTGTTCACTGTACTGTTATTTACAATAGTCAAGATATGGAAACAACCTAAGAATCCATTAAGAGATATACAGACACACTGGAGTACTACACAGCCATCAAAAAGAATAAAATCTTTTGACAGTATGGACAGACCTTGAAGGTACTACGCTAAGTGAAATAAGTCTGACAGAAAGACAAATAAAGACAAGTACTGCGTGAATTCATGTATGTGTGGAATCTAAAAAACCAAACAAATGAACACACAAAACAAATGAAACTCACTGATACAGAGATCAGAATTGTGGTTGCCAGAGGAGGGACGAGGGAAGTGAGTGAAGGACGTCAACAGGCACAAACTTAGTGATAAAATAAGTAAGTCCTGGGGAGGTAATGTGCAGCATGGCGACTAGAGCCAGTAATACTCTACGACACATCTGAAAGTTGCCATAAAATCTTAAAAGTTCTCACCACAAGAAGAAACTCTTGTCACTTGGTGTGGGGACAGATGGTACCAGACCTATGGTAATCATCTCACAATGTATACAAATGTGGAATCATTATGTACACCTGAAACTAAGATAATGCTGTACGTCAATTATACGTCAATAAAAAAGAAGGAACATGGTGCTTTGGTGGCTCTTTGCAGGTTTTTAACCATTTGTTTTCTACCCCAAGAGGCAAACAAGTGAGCTGTTCATTTTTTAGTCTCAATAAAATATTTTAAGGTGTTTTCCATGCAGAGACAATTAAACTAGAAAGGGACTAACACTAAAATATGCACATTTCTCTGAATGTTGGATATAATTTTTACTTGAAAAGAACACTCAAAACATAAATGGCAAGTATTCAATATAAAGATCTCAGCTTTTTCAAAATTGTAATTTTAATTGCTAAGACGAATGCTGAGGCTGATTTAGCACCAGAATCATAATTGACCATAAATTTTCTCTTGTTTTTACAACCATTCCTGTGATACAGAATAAAATTTTAAAGATAAAGCAAAGTTTCCCCAGCAGAGTTTGTGATGGGTTGAATTGTACCCCCTGAAAAGATGCCCCAGTCCTATCCCCCAGCACCTGTGAATATAACCTTACTTGGAAACAGGGTCTTTCATATGACTGAGTTACGATGATGCCAAGAGGGTGGGCCTTATTCCACTATGACTCGTATCCTTATCAAAGAAGACATGTGGACCCAGAGACAGACATACCAAGAAGGCAGATGACGCAGGAACAATACCATCCACGAGCCAAGGCGTAGCTGAGACATGAAGAAACTGGAAGAGAAGCATGAAACCGACTGTCCCTAGTAGCCCCCAGAAGACACAGCTCTGCCGACACCTTGAGCTTGGACTTCTGGCCTCCCGAACCCTGACAACAAATTTCTGTTGTTTTAGCCACATGGCTTGTGGCAGCTTGTTACAAGAGTCATAGGAGACAAAGATAGACATCAATTTAGCTGTAGTTTCTCTGACAGATTACAGATTACAAGCTATCAATTATTATAATCAGATGAAAAAGAATTATCCATGAAATATTCACTACCCTATCTGTGTGTGAGGGGTGTGTGTGTGTGTGTGTGTGTGCATGCGCGTGTGTGTGACTAAACAAATATCCATTTCCTGTGCTGAGGTTCTTCACCCATTAAAACCAATGGAAGTGGAGTCTCTTTGTTCTTATAAATTCAAGTTCCACATGGAATATGAAATGGGGCCCAGATATTTCAGGAATCAAAAAGTTTAGAAAAAGTGTCAATATTAAAAAACAAGATAGTGCTTAACACAAGTTATTTACATTCCTTCTGGCTCTTTAAAATATTTAATTTGTCAAATATTCAAGACAATGTAAACCAAAGAAATGGTTTCCTTCAATATTATCGGAATATTGGTTTAGATAGCGCAAATGCACTCAGATTTTCCATGATGCTGTGACTAATTTGAAGTCCCTGGACTAACACTTTGAGAGAGCCAAGACTTTTACTTCTGCTTTCTGCATTACTTTTCAACCTTAGGAGGCCTTCCTCTCTTTTTCCGTTGTGTTCTCCCTTCCTCCCCTGTTGAAATCTGCTCTTGGGATCGCCTCCGTAATCCTTCACATGATAGTCCAAATGAACTGAGGTCAACGTATTAACTCATCCAGGACCAGCCTGTGCCTATCTTGATAAATAAAGTTTACCATAACACAATGAAAAGCAGATTTACGTCTGGCTGCTTTGATCTACTCGGCAATGGTAAGTAGTTATGATAGAGTCTATGTGGTCGGCAAGCCTGAAAATATCTACTCTGGTCCTTTACGGAAAAAGTGTATCGACGCTTGTTTTAAGACTCGTCTCTCAAAAAAGCAAGAAAGACAACATTGTTCCCGTGTAATATTTCTATGATATCTGAAATCTTCAGACCGTCAGAGAGTAAACAACTTGGTTGTATAGGATGTAAACAGTCACAAATTTCTCAACCAATGAACAAAAATCCGCTTCAGCTCTGAGTGCAACGCCAGCAAGGGGAAACAGGTAAAAATGGGCTCCAAGGCCACATTTCGGGAACTATATCCAAATACGTGTGTTTATGAATAAGGATGTGTGTGTACATCCTAGATCTTGTTCATTTCTTTTCTCCTTCTCTGACCTGTTGGTTTCTGGACATGCAAAATAGTGCTCTACCCCCAAGTCTTAAAGTTGAAGAGGTATGTTTGAGCCAATAGGAACTAAGACTGCATTTTCAAAGGAAGTCCTTGACTGATTGGGTTGTACACCATGTGTCAGTTTCCTGAGTCATACCCCAAGTTACTATTGTTTGCTAGGGAACAATCTGGATGCTGGCACCACCGAATCCAAACCCACACACTGCAGTGTTATAAACAGAGATGGATGCGTTCCACGGTCTCCAATGTTGTCTCCATCCCAACTGCAACAGCTGCTCCTGCCTTTAGATGATGAAAATACAACGCTTATTACATAACCAACACAAAATGCGATGATCGCCTCTTGCACTTCTAGTTGTCCTCTTGATGAATCAGCACCTGATTATCCTGCTGAATTATGCCTTTGCCACTCCTGCTACTTACCTGTCTCTTGCTTATCAGCACCATGACTATAAAGGGAAGCCCACTATGAAGGCGGTCCAGCACAAGTGTGTCTATTACTTCATTTCTGAGGCAGTTTTGCAGTCTCTGAGCAATCAAGACAGAATTCCCTACAACTTTTGCACAGATTCGGGTCATAGGGCATTCCCAGTAGGAAAGTGTAAAATTCCTTGAATTTTATACCTACTGTGTGTCCAGCACTGTTCTGCGTTCTCAGAATATACAATGACCCATGAACAACACGGAGAGTTAGGGATGCCAATGCCCCACACAGCCAAACAAACAATCACAGAGAACTTTCTTTTCTCTTTTCTTTTTTTTTCATTTATTTTTTATTTTTAGCATAACAGTATTCATTATTTTTTGCACCGTACCCAGTGCTCCATGCAATCCGTACCCTCTATAATACCCACCACCTGGTACCCTGACCTCCTACCCCTCCCACTACTTGAAACCCCTCAGAATGTTTTTCTGAGTCCATAGTCTCTCATGGTTCACCTCCCCTTCCAATTTCCCCCAACTCCCTTCTCCTAAATCCCCATGTCCTCCATGCTATTTGTTATGCTCCACAAATAAGTGAAACCACATGATAATTGACTCTCTCTGCTTGACGTATTTCACTCAGCATAATCTCCTCCAGTCCCGTCCATGTTGCTACAAAAGTTGGGTATTCATCCTTTCTGATGGAGGCATCATACTCCATAGTGTATATGGACCACATCTTCCTTATCCATCATCTGTTGAAGGGCATCTTGGTTCTTTCCACAGTTTGGCGACCGTGGCCATTGCTGCTATAAACATTGGGGTACAGATGGCCCTTCTTTTCACTGCATCTGTATCTTTGGGGTAAATACCCAGGAGTGCAATTGCAGGGTCATAGGGAAGTTCTATTTTTAATTTCTTGAGACTTTCTGATTCTCCTCACACTTAACTACCACCAGCCGACTTCTGACTAGAAGCCTTACCGATAAAGTAAACCAGTCAATTAACACGCATTTTGTATGTTGCGTGTATCGTATTCTGTACTCTTATGACAAAGTGAGCCAGCGGAAAGGAAATGAGAAGAAGAAAGCTGTAAGGAATGGAGAATGTATTTACACTACCGTCCTGTGTTTATCGAAACAATCCACGTCCAAGCGGACACGCTCGGTGCCAACCGGTGTGTTAAAGAGTCAAATGTAGGAATGTCAGATGAGTTTGCGAAAGCCCCTTTCGCAGCTGTTACAGAACGGTTCGCCCGTCAGCTGCATGACTGGTACGTCTTGTTCCGGGCCCGCCTTCTCCTTTCCTGTTTCTTGTTTTACATTTCACCAGTGTCTCTCTGTGGCCTCAGTCTTTTCCTTTCGGTAACAATGTTTTAGCGTCGTCTCTCTGTTGTCTAAGTGTTCGTTTCACTGCTTCAAGTAATTCAAACTCATACTGCTGTCCCAATTCCAGACTTTCAACGATGTCCACTTCCCTAGTCCCTCGCCCAGGAGAGATTTATTGAGAAGTGTTACCGTATTTTATTACTGTGTGCCAACCGTCCCCATACATCGAGTGGCTTAAAACAACCACACTGATGTCTGGGGTCAGATTAGGTGGTGATGGTGCATCTCCCTTCCCAGTAGTCCCAGTGAGGGGAAGCTTCAGCAGAGACTGGAGGATATGCTCCCTGGACTGTCAGCTGCTGCCGTCTGTGGACTGGGAACTTAGCTGGGAGCCTCCGTTCATCTCCACAGGGGCCTTTCCGTGGAGCTGCATGGCCTTTCTCAGAACATGGCAACCAGGTTCCAAAAACAAGTATTTCAGGTGATAGGAAGTAGAGGCTGCCACTGTCTTTAGGCCTGGACATGGAGAGTGGCACACGGCCACTTCTGCTATATTTCTTGGCCAAAGACTAACACCTGACTTGTCGATAAGAGATGTATCAAAGGATTTGCAGTCTCCAGGATGCCAGGGATTATGGAATGCCCTAGAAATGCACAAATAGAATACAGCAGAGCTCCCACAAAAAGCTCAGAGTTTAGCAAAAGAACTGAACCAGTAAAGAGTGGGCTGTAACACACCGGTTGATTAACGGAAAAATGCTGAGGGTACCCAGAACAGAAAATGTGGGGATATCTTCTAAGTAGGAGTTTAGGCAGTTAAAATAAAACACATATACGGTAACAACAACAATAAGAAGCAAAGAACACAGCCTAACTGCTGAGACTGTGGCCAACTGAGTGAGCCGTGCCCCAGAATCCTCATTCAACCATGAAATACTGCCCGTTCCCACCGTCTGCCCTTCCGGTCATTAAGCAAACCGAACACCGAAGCAAACACGTACGGGGCCAGAGTCAGCAGCGACACCCTGGTTTCTTCATCTGCAGGCCGCCCTTTGTCTCTCTCTCTCTCTCTCTCCGGCACCTGTGGTCTCCTCACTTCTGCATGCAAGCCCTAGAAGAAGCCTCCCAGCGTCTCAACCAAAGGCATACTTGCCCCCCGGCCTGTCTCTGTGGGGGCTGATGATAAGAGCCCACTTCTCAGGAGTCCCCCTTGCCAGACTGGGAGTTTCCTCGGCTGCGGCCCCACTGACAGGAGCCCAAGCAGCTGCGGCTGAAGGCAACAGACACTGAAACGTTCTCATGGGTTCTTCCGCACAAACTCATTCACGCGCATCCTTGTGCGCACGTTTGCTCATGGACATTCTGATGCGTACACACCCAAACGCAAATGAAATTCAGACTCTGAGCAACAGGCTTCAAACCCTATTGGTATACTTAATATGGTGTACTTTACAGGTGTAGGTAAAGATAGAACCACACACGCATGTCACTTAAAAGTCAGTTTGACTATAATATGTAAAAATTGAGATCAAGGAAGAGAAAGATCCAGAATCATCCTCAAGGTCGAGAAGTGATACATTTTTATATTGTAATTAGCCTCGAAATAGGAGGAGATTTTATTTTTTCAAAAAAGATTATGTTCATTTGTTAGAGACAGGGGAGCAGCAGAGGGAGAGGGAGAAGCAGGCTCCCCGCTGAACAGGGAGCCTGACGCAGGGCTTGCTCCCAGGACCCTGAGAGCATGACCTGAGCCAAAGGCAGACACTTTACCGAATGAGCCACCCAGGCAATTAAGCAAGGGAAAATGTTTATTAAAGTATTTTAAAGTATTTACTTATGCCAAAATTCACTACCTGTTTAGTTCAACTTCTACCTGATTTACTTGTCTCATCTGGCTTTTCTTAACTGAGGTCAACCAATTTGTTCCTCTCTGACCAAACATAGCACTTCTATAATTGTTTTAAACTGTGGCATATGTTGTGTAATGTGTGATTTTATATGCCTATTGGTAGACTCAGCCCTACTAAAATCCAATGCCTCGGGGCACCTGCGTGGCTCAGCTGCTTGAACGTCCGACTCTTGATTTTGGCTCCGGTCACGATCTCAGGGTCCTAGAACTGAGCCCCCTTGGGGCTCCCTGCTCAGTGCGAGTCTGCTTGTCCCCTTCTCCTTCTGCCCCTCCCCCTGCTCGTGGTTTCTCTCTCTGTTGAATAAATAAATAAATCTTTAAAAAGAAAATAAACTTCAGTGCCTTCTCCAGAAAGAGACTGGAACAAAATTAGCAGCTACGCAGGCTTGTGGTTGATAAAATGCACTTCACAGCTCTTTATTTATACTTTCATTCATTCACATCTATTCAATTATTAGACATTGTATTAAAATAGGAGGGGCAGACACACACACACAGACACACGAATTTACAAACCCACGTGTACTGATGTACGTTTGCGTCCTCTCTTTATCAGCTAGGCAGACATAGAAAACATATAGTTCGATAATAAATAAAAATGTGTCTACACCTCAACTGACCAAGGAAGGCATTAGGGCCAATGTCAAATCTGAGCGGTTCTTTAAATGGCTTTTCGTAGAGTTATCAAGAAGACGTTAGATTAAGTGTTGAACCACGAAATTCTACTCCTGAAACCAGGACTACAAACAAGTTAGTATGTTACCTAACTAGAATTTAAATAAAACTTTGAAGCAAGAACAATCACAACAATAGAAGAAGACGTTAGAAATGAAAAAGTATCCAGATATAAACCACAAACTTGGATTTGTATTATTATTTGATATCCAAATTTAATTTGTTACCTATAAAATCAGAATTATGAAATTATGTAAAAGTGGCCTGCTTAATATTTTTACTTTATTATGTTAAGAAACGTGGCTGGAACAAAAAGCTGCCCTCACACGTGCTCACACTTTCACTGTATTTCTGTGTCATGATGGGTATGAAGCCTACCAAGCATGGCTTCAGCTGTTAAAGAAGAGAAGTAGAAGGACCGAGTTGAATTTACCTTCAGAAGTTATTCAATGCCCAACAGCACATCTAAGATCTCCCAAAATGCAAAGCAATCAGCTCTTCATTTATGAATTGGTCACCCTGAATCTTTTGAGTACAGCTCTGTCCACACACACAGAAAGTGATTCAAGCCAACGGAATGAACCAAATTACTCTGAATTCCTGTTCCTTGATCCAACTGAGATATTTATGCCACAACTTCACAGTGATGTTAAGGTACTCCTGATCAATGCATCAGCACAGAATCAATCGTGTGACGTCACAGGTACTCCGGGAATACATAATTTAGACTTTCTATGCAAACAGGACAAAAAGTTTGCATAGTCAAAAATAATAGCAAACTTCATTATAGCATTTAGGGCTAAAATACAATAAGAGATTCAGGCAAAGTGTAGGAATACATTTTCCATATATTTTTTTAAGATTTATTTTTTATTTTTATTTTTTTGACAGAGAGAAATCACAAGTAGATGGAGAGGCAGGCAGAGAGAGAGAGAGAGAGGGAAGCAGGCTCCCTGCTGAGCAGAGAGCCCGACGCGGGACTCGATCCCAGGACCTGAGATCATGACCTGAGCCGAAGGCAGCGGCTTAACCCACTGAGCCACCCAGGCGCCCACATTTTCCATATTTAAAGTTCATCTTTCACTCCAGGGAATTGAAAATTATAATCTTTTACAGTGTATCTATAGGATATGACACCCTGCTAAGACCCCTGAGAATAAAGGCTATTCCTTGTGGAATCTAAAATCACTGGGCACCTGGGTAGCTCAGCTGGTTCCGCGTCTGCCTTCAGCTCAGGTCACAGTCCTGGGATCGAGTCCCGCATCGGGTTCCCTGCTCGGGAGTCTGCTTCTCCATCTCTCTCCGCCCTTGCCCCTGCTCATGCTTTCTCTCTCTCTCTCAAATAAATAAAATCTTTAAAAAATAAAAGAAAACCATACAGGTACTTAAATGCTGCTTGCAGTACATAGTACAAGGGCATCTTAAGGGAAAGGACAACTCTTCCATCTACAGAACGTCACCCTCCGTCACTCAGATTCAGGTCTGCCATCAACGTGACTCTGTGATAAAGCCCTGTACATCTGCAGGAGTCAGGGTCATTAGGGTTAACAGAGGGGTTTGTAAACTTTTTAAAAACTATGTTGTACTTTATCAAATAGGGTAATTTTCTGTTCTGATTCTATACTGCTGCATTTTTGTATTGTCCAAACCAAAATGGATCACTCCATTATCCAGACGCATGACCAATGTTTCGAAATACAATTTATCAAACGCATTTTGAGCTCCATTTATTCTCATTTGTGGCTCAAAACTGCAGAGTGGCAAAAATCGTAATCTGAAACCAAATATCCTATTCTGCGCCTCTGCACAAGAGAAACTAAAGGAAGCACTTCAAGGTTGTGTTTTGAAGGGAGAAAAGAGAGAATTCTGGGTTGAAAAGGTCCAGTAAGACCATTTCCTTATATTGCCCACCTGGGAGCCCCACCCCAAACGGCACACTCGAACGGATCAATAACTTGAAATAGTCAGCAGTGCAACTAGTAGGAAGCATGAATGACAGAGCAAACGCGACAAGTACTGGGAAGTATGGGCGGAGGCAGAGTTTGACACTGTGCGTTGGAGAGGGTGTGGATCCCTCCAGTTAACTGTCAGCAACTTGGGAAGTCCCCCCAAAAGGTCTCCAAGGAATGGACTGAGATCCAAGTTCAAGGACGGGGCTAGAGGAGAAGGAAATGTTCCTTCCAGCGGTGGTTCTCTGCCCAGGGGGCACCGATAGCAATGACTGGAGACATTCTTGAGCTGTCACAAGTGGGGAGTTGCTATCAGCACCCAGTTAGTGGGTGAGGCCAGGGGTGCTGGTAAACATCCTACAATGCCCCCAGACACCTCCGCTTCAACAAAGAGCGACTGGCCCCAATGTCAGTAGTGCCGATGGGTAGAAATCCCGATCTAGTGACCGGACTCAGCAGGCAAAGCGGGGGAGAGGGAGAGAGGAGGTGTCACCCTTACAGGCAATTTTTTCTCTCTCTCTCTTTTTTTTTTTTTTGTTATTTGTTATTGTTATTGTTGTTGTTAAATTATTTATTTATCTGACACACAGAGAGAGAGGGAACACAAGCAGGGGCAGT
The DNA here is from genome assembly GCF_964662115.1 of Mustela nivalis. NCBI lineage: Eukaryota > Metazoa > Chordata > Mammalia > Carnivora > Mustelidae > Mustela > Mustela nivalis. The sequence continues at coordinate 127,890,653 of NC_139040.1, read as the reverse complement.
GGGAGAAGGAGAAGCAGCCTTCCTGCTGAGCAGGGAGCCCAGGGCTCAATCCTAGGACCCTGGGATCATGACCTGAGCTGAAGGCAGATGCTTAACGACTGAGCCACCCAAGCGTCCCAACTGTTTTTTAAGTTTTCATTTAAATTCTAGTTAGTTAACATATAGAGCAATACTGGTTTCAGGAGTAGAACTGAGTGATTCATCACTTCCATACAGCACCCAGTACTCGTCAGAAGTGCCCTCCTTAACTAAGCCCCTCCCTGATCTAGCCCATCCCCGTGGACACACAATCTCTACAGTGCACAGTGCAGCCTTCTCCCCAGGAAGCCTGTGGGACATGATGTTCCTAGGAAAGGGAAGGAGATAACAAGTAACCCATGACAACGCAACTCCATTTCTGAGAGCTTTGCTGGGAACCCAAGAAACCTGATTTTTGAAACGGAAAACACAGTGAGGGGGCACAGAAGTGACTGCTTTGGGGAGAATGTGCTGGAGACAACACAGGCAAGGGGGAGGCTGTTCGCAGCTTCTGCAGTGTCCCGGTGTTCCTCCCTGCCCTCGGTATCTTCTCAGTTTCCACACAAACAGCGGGTCCCTCTCAACAAGACCTAGCTGTGGGAAAGGGCTGTATGTCGTTCTTCTGTGTATGTGTGGTGGGTGCGGCTTGACAAAAAAGAGAAATACGTGTAGGACCAGAAAATTCATCCAAAAAAAAAAAAGAGAAAAACACACATTTTAACCAGAGTTCTTTAGAGTCTCAAATAAATTACAGAGAATAGAAACAAGATTATTCTTTAAATTATGAGACAACGCAAGGAGATTTCCTAAGTGAAGTTTAGTAAAGACATGGAATGAACACAGAATGTAAGGGAAAACAGCAATTATACTGACTGTAACGGAGAGCGAATTCAAAAGCACAAGCTCTAAAGTTGAGTCAAGAAATAGAGCAGAAAGGAAGAGAACAATGATATAAAAATAATTATGAAGATGACTAGACGAACACAACACAAAGGGAGTCCATGGTAGCATAACCGATAGTCCTATAGGAGAGAAGAGAAGAGAGAAAATGCACTGAAAACCAGTAAGAAAAGACATTCCGTTCTGGAATAAACACTTGAACCTGTTGATAAAGAGGATACTGTCTCCCAAGAAATTTGCTGTGGAATTATCAGCATGAAGACATGGCGAAATTCATCAACTTCAAACACCAAGACTCACGTGGAAATGTGGGCAGAAAAATAAGTGGAGGTCTGTGAAAGGGTAAAGACTCAATTTGATCTTAGACTTCCAGACAGCAACATGGAGTGTGGGAAGATGACAGGGCAATGGCTACAAAATGCGGAGAGTAAGAAAGTGTCCTCCCCCAACTGTGTGCTCCGCCAAGCTGTCCTTCAACTCTAAAAGCAACATACAGACATTCTGCAGCATTGAAAAAGGCTGAAAGAGTCTAACACCCAAGTGCTGGTCTTCACAACATTCCTGGATGACGGAATTCCAGGCAATAAAAGATACATCAAAATAAATAACTCGGGAAAGGAGAAAAGATGGTTAAAAAACAAAAACAAAACAAAACAAAACAAACAATTGAGCTTAAGAATTCAATAATTTTAGATCCAGGAATGAAATGATGGTCATGTACAAAAAATGTTAAAATAATGCAACAGAAAGTCAAGGGTTATTAGGAAAATTACAAAGAGGAAGTTGTATTGTAATAATCCTTTTATTATTTATTTATTTATTTATTTTTAAAGATTTTATTTATTATTTGACAGACAGAGATCACAAGGAGGCAGGAAGAGAGGAGGAAACAGGTTCCCCACCAAGCAAAGAGCCTGATGTGGGGGTCCATCCCATGACCCTGGGATCATGACCTGAGCCAAAGGCGAACTGAACCACTGAACCACCCTGTAGAAATTCTTTTAACAAGAAGAGAAGAGATAATGGCTGCAGCTGAAGCATGTAGTTAAAAAACATCATTAAACAAAACTTTTTATGTTTTATGTTCCTCCATCATAATTTGTGCATTGCATATATGGAAATGACAACTTTTTGAAAAAAAATTCATCTAACATTTAATGATTTCTTCACTTTAATCTCCATTTACTGGTTTTAGTTAAATTTAGATAAAACAATATAATCCTTATTTTTTATTTTTTTATTTTTTAAACATTTTATTTATTTATTTGAGAGAGAGAGAGCATAAGCAGGGGAGCGGCAGAGGGAGAGGGAGAAGCAGACTCCCCACTGAGCAGGGAGTCTGAGGCAGGACTCCATCCCAGCACCCTGGGATCATGACCTGAGCTGAAGGCAGACACTTAACTGAGTTATCGAGGTGCCCCAATATAATCCTTGTTATTAAAAATAACATGTGTAAAATTTTAAATGTGCTTTTCCCTAGCTATCTATCATTTAGCTACAATTTATGGATCTTTCAATCTGTTTCTGAAGACAGATGCCTAAAATCAGCAAATGCTGACCAGAATGATTTCTGGGTGGTGGGATTTAGAGTGAGTTTCTTAGAAATGTGTTCTTTTCTACATTGCTTTATTGTTTTCATAATAATAACGTATCCTTTAGAGTAAAACAAGTCATTATTTTAACTGAAAGGGCAGACGGAGACCACATGGCCCGTGAAGCCTATTTAGTATCTGTCCCTGTAGAGAAACAGTCTGTCACCCCCTGCTCTACCTCTCTGCTTGCTAAGAGAGACACAACCCCTCGTACACCAACCAGGCAGACTGAAAGCACGAACCTGGCTATTCTCACTCAGCGTGCCTGTTTTCTTCTGACTTGTGTAGGGGTCCGTAGCAACATGTTCCTGAGGATTCGGCATTTTTATAACTAGAGAGCTTATGTGCACCACAGCTCACCCACACACCATCCGCTTCCTCTCTAATGACACCAAGCAAATGCTCACAGATGGTTATGGTCCTGTCACAAAGAAGCCACACTTCTCTCGAGCCACCAGACAGGAAGGTTAAAAGGGCAAAAAAGAACCATCATGATCTGAGGCTGAAGAGAATCTGAGCTGGGCACAGTGAGACAGAACATGGGATTCTGAGTTATAACAGAAAAAATGTTTAAATGTCTGCTTTCCCAGGACGTTTGATTATAGTGAGGTATCCATCCTACTTCTTTTCAGAAACACAAGCCCAGACAAGGTGTGTCTGGGTGGAGAGAATACTCTTCTCTGGACAATTTTTTTTCCCATCTCTTTGAGAAATAACCATGAGTTACTCTCAAGTATGGGTAAGAAAGAAAATTAGATAGCAGCTTGCATAAACACCTAAGACTTCAAAAGAAAAGGACACACACTCGTTTTAGACAGGCGGAAAATGTAGAATAGAATTATGGAGTGGTTCTAAAAATAAGCCAGTAATAATTTGGGTCCAAAGCAGTAGCAGAGAATGAGGAAGTTTTCTCAAGGCTGCCCTTCTCCGTCAAAGCTACTGTTACACAAGGAGTTGTTTTTTTCCACCTGTGCCTCTCCCCATGACTTTTGTCATCATGTAAGGAAAATCTGGCCACTTAAGGTTTTCCTGTGCAGTTAAGTGGGAAATCCTGGGGTCTTTGATGTTCACTGGAAACTAAAGTGGCCTCCACATTCTCCCATCCCTGCAGTCCTCACGGGGAAGTGCCCCCGTCCTCCCACGGAAGAAGGAAACTCGCCCGTCACGACAAGCTGTCCCTCCCCTCCCTGCTTTCGCCTAACGTGTTCAATACAGTTTATTGGAAAGGGTCTTTAAAAGCAATTTATGTTCCCCTTCCTCATTCTCTAAGGCGGGAAATCTCTCTCATTACTGATGATTAGCTTCCTATCGATTCTGTCATGTGCTCACTGAAGCCTAATAAAACTGGTCTGGAAAATAAAATAAGATTTTGGGTGACATTTAGCAATGGCACAGAAATCCAGAATGTAGCAGGAGGTGGGGATAAAACACTCAATAACTCTGTGGGCAGCGGCACTGAGTGGAAAATCTGCAATCTAGTGATAAACAGGCTTTAAATATCATTAGTCACATTTGTATATAAAAACCTTCCATAATACATCAAAGTCAATGACTCATGATGCAAGTGCCAACCTAACAACTTGGCAATTGTTCTTCGGGGCGTACGTGTTTTTGTCCTAAGAGTGAAAATGGATGCATGGAAAATAATTCGACAGAGCATCTAAATTTAAACGGAATAGATTTTCATTTTAAGTTTTAACGCTGGCCATTCTTCCTTTCTTCATCGCAAGGACAATCATGAGACCGTGCAGACATTGACGGAACAGATAACAAGAGAAGCAATAATCCATCAAACAACGAGTTGAAAATTGGAGCTATTTTTCTTCCTTATTTAGAAAACAATTCTCCCTTTCCTTCCAGGAAATAGCCCTGCTAAAACTGCTTTTTAGAGGCAACACTATTTATTTTATATGAAATGGACCTTCAAGCAGAGTTTACTTGTCTTGTTATGGTATTCTCTGGTTCCTGTGAGAGGCTAATCGGGGAATATTTTCACCAAGAAACTGACACTAATTGGTGAAGAAGGTAGCAGATAAAATACGCGTTATTAGGAAACCACTGTCATGAGAAAACCAAAGATCATGACACAGGGATCAGATTCCCTTTGATGACGTTACCACCCTAGTTAAGCTAGTATTATTTTCATAATGTAAATTTGGGCATATGAGAAATGAAAGACACGTTACTTCCCTTCAGCTTTCACTCCTGAGTCATAAAACTATGAGATCCTTTGAGGTAAAAAGAGCCTCACTGGTTGAAGGGATGGCAAAAGACGGATGAACCATCCCCCAGAGGCTAGATATGATTCTACAGGCACCTAATTACCCCTACACGAACCTAACTACTCTTGAAGTTTACCCAATAAACCATCTCCTAAAGAAAAAACCGAAAGTCAATTGTGAGTCAACAAAGTTGCTACAGAAATGTTCAAAAACCAAAAAGCATGATGGGAGGATATTGGTCAACGAGTCAGATGTAACCAGCCTTCCAGTCCACTTATTCCTATTACCAGGGGCCGATTTCTCTAGAGTCCGGCTTCCATGTGATGTGAAAATAATAATGGTCTACGACCGGTATTGTCATGCAAAAAACAAAAACAACAACAAAAAACAACTTAGCAAGATCTGGAACATACTGAGCATCCTCACTATGGTAGGAATGATTATTATTGAGGTTGCATGTCTGAATCTGGTGGAACCATAATCCAACTAAGTGTGTCACAGTCCCCGTCCACCAAAAGCTTATTGGCTAGAGACAGAAATGTAGGGGAAAATGAAAATGCAAGGGCTTTGTAGTTATGTGCCCAACGGGTGCTGCGGTCAATAAGCAGGTTACAATGAAATAAGACCATGAATGGAGAACTGGGTGATCAGCAACATCTCCTGTTGAGGATGACCTTGAGTTTGGATTTGATGCTCTTGCTCATGTATTAGATACAGGTTTCAAGGACCAACAAATCAGAGGAGCAAAGCTGTTAAGTAAGTCAGGGGAGAGTTAGGCTTGTCATGCAACAAAATTGCTCGTGCTCAACATGCTCAAAATTCTTCTGTTACCTCCTCATTCAAAGTGTGTTTCCTGGGCCAAGAGCACTGGCAACACCCAGAAGCTTGTTCCAGATATGGAATCTCAGGCCCATTTAGTAGGTTGTCTTGTATCTACTACACAGACCAGGATCTTGGCAAGATCCTTGGGTAATGCATGTACACACTTATGTTTGAGAAAGGCGGACAACTTCTAGAACACAGATTGCACGTACAGCCCATCTGTATGGGAGCTAGGATCCGAAGAGAGTCCCAGTATGCCTCATCTTCCTGGATGGGCACCTGCTCCATGCACCACCAGGGGCAGCTTACTGCCTTTGCCTTCATTTTTGTCTGGTCTTGGAACTGGCTTTGGCCAAAAGAACTCCCCCCAAACGTTGCTATTTTCTACAACCCACGGAATGCACAAAAACAAGGGTGAACGCTAATAGAAACTATGGACTTTGGGTGATAAGGACTTGTCCATGTAGGCTCACCTACCATAACAAATGCACCGCTCTGGTGGGAATTGTTAATAGAGGGGGAGGTTGTAAGTGCCGAGATGGGGAGGCTTTGTGGGAACTCTATACTTTCCACTCAATTTTGCTATGAACATAAAACTGTTCTAAAAAATAAGTTAACTAATAATAATAAAATAGGGGTTCCAAACCCAGACCATGAACTTCTGGTGCCTTGGAACTCAGCCACCGTGCTATTAGAAGCCCAAGCTACATGAAAAGGCTTTATGGAAGAGATTGAAGGTACTCTGACAGATGGCCCCAGCTGAGCTCCTGGTCAGCAGTACCAACTGGCCCCCATTTGAGGGCGCCATCTTGGATAGCACAGCACAGTCAAGACCCAAGATGACTGCAGCCCTAGCCAGTATCACATAAAGCACAAGACCTACTTTTCAAAGCCCAGTCAATGTACAGAATCATGAGAATAACTAATGCCATCGTGTTAAGTTACTAGGTTTTGGGGATGGTCTCCTATGCTACGAAGTCATGGAAACAGTCTTATTTGAGGATTTATGGTAGCGCATTTCTATCTGAAGATGAACTTCCACTAAAATTACTTAGTTTGTTGATTATTTGCAAGTGTAAGTTTATTCTGAGTAAGGTTCTTGTCTAAAACAAGTCCTGATGTTATGACCCAAAGAAGTAAAGGGGATAACAGAGCAAGGGGGAACAAATGAAATCTTAGAGGACACTCCCTCTCATGAAAGAGGCTCTTTTCTTAACAGGAACATAACATACGTACCTAAAATGTGGGTGAATTAATTTGAGAAAAAAGTTTAAGAACTGAAAAAAGTTTAAGAAGGGGTTTCCATTCTCCTGAATCAACCCAATAAAATAATTGTGCTCTCAGGCTTTCAAGGATGTTCTGTTACTATTTTTTAAAAGATTTTATTTTTTAATTTGAGTGAGAGAGAGCACGAATAGTGGGTAGGAGCAGAGAGAGAGGAAGAAGCAGGTTCTCTGCTGAGCAGGGAGTGGGGCTTGATCCTGGGATGCCGAGAGGGTGAACTGAGCCACAGGCAGATGTTTGGCTGACTGAGCCACCCAGGTGCCCAGTAACATTCTTTTACTAATTTAAAGCATCTACTTACCTGAGAAATAAAACCAGGACATAAATTTTGCTTACATTTCTGGAGAATATGCAACCTGTGAAATGTGAGCTTCTTAGGAGAAAAAAAGGCATAATGTAGGATTCATTTCTCAACCATGGAGATGTTGCCTAGTGTTTACAGAAATGACGACGGTGATCATACTGAATTAACACTACGTGAAGTAATTTACAAGTATAAAGCTTCCTAGAAAGGACATACATTAATTGTATGGCATACTGATTAATAAGCTAAGTCATAGTCTGTAGAACTTTTATCCCACTATTTTATTATCTGTGCTTTAGTCACGTCAAAATAAATCGTCATACTCTCATCAGCGGAGAGGATGGCTCCAAGCCCAGAGAATGGAAGGGGCGCGCCACGGTTCTGAGAGTGTGGCCAGGCCCTAAGCCTCATTGCGTCGCACGTGACAAGAGGGTAAGAACAGTTCATACCCACCACACTGGGATTAGGACGGAATAAAGGAAACCCACATCCGGTACCCCACTTAGTGTCTAACGTGTCACGAGGGCTCAACGGAAGTGGAGAAATTTGGGGATGAACGAGAAATGCCACCTTCGCCACCTAAAACCCTGCAGCGTCCTGACGGGCATGAGACATGAAGGTGATTATTCTGCGGTCCTGCACGCACGTCGTCCAGCTTTCCGGAAACGCCACTCGAGTGTGGGAAGTGGGATGAGGTAGTCACGCTGCCTGCCCCACACACGGGAGGGTGCTGCGGTGGGCCACGTGCACAAAACAGAACTCGGTCACGTCCTGTCTCCTCAAACAGCACACACTTCTCAGAGAGCTAGTTCACTCAGTCTAGCCGGGGACAAGGTTATCCGCACGGTCACGTCCCGCCGTCTTGGGGGTGCGTCTGGGGAGCAGCGAGGACTCCTGCGGCCGGAGCAGGAAGAGAGGGAAGGAAGCAGGGAAGGAATAAGGGAGGACGAAGGAAGATTCCACACGTCCGTGCGGAGGGCAGGGAGGACTCTGATTGTTACTTGGAGGGAGGACTTTGAGCGGAGGGACTGTATGATCGTTGAGGAGGAAGGTCCCCGGCCGCTGTGTCACACACAGCACAGGACCCAAGGCAGAGGCCAGGGGGCCCGTTAAGAGGCTGCTGCAGTCATCCAGGTGAGGGAATGGGGGCGTGGGGGGTGTGGGGATGGTGGCTGGATGCTGGGCATACCGGATTTTAAAGGCAGAGCCAACAGCACTCCGCCACGATGACATGTAGAGTGTGTAGGAGGGACACAGAAGTCAAGAATGGCAGCAGAACATGTGGTCTGAGCGAGCGGGACTGACATGGCCGTGGACGGAGGCGCCGCTTGACAACGCCCGCGAGGCAGCTGATTGTCCTCCCTCCCCAGAGCCGCACTCCGTAAGGCCACAGCAAACACGGAGCCATTGCTCCTGGGTGGACAACATGCATGATATTGAACCGAAGGCCAACAGCACTGAACTCAGGCCTGAAGGACGCTTCTCTAACGTGCAGGTTTTCTCCCTAAGGAACATCACAGTGTTTCAGCGTTTGGAGCATGATGCTTGGGGACCATCTGAAATGCGAGCACAACCGTGCACCAGGGACAACAAAAAGGACACTTGGGTATCATAGGAGAGCTGAAACGAGAAGGCACAGTGCAGCCCTGTTCCAGCTCACGTGGGGACACACGGCAGGCAACTGAAACCGATCACCACTCTGCACACGCCCACCAAGGACTGTGAGGCCACGCGAGTACTGATTTGGGTATTAAAACTGAATTTTAGCAAGAGACGAATCTGCAAGTACAGAATCCATGGGTCGACTAGGTGTACCAAGTGCTCTGATGATGATTATTACGGATCCAGGAGGAAAGCAAGTATCATGGACATCCAGGAGAAGAGTCGCAGAGGTCGCATGGAACACTGGTTTTCCTCGATTCGCCCTTTGCACCCACAGACAAAGACTGGCTTACTGACTCCTAAAAATGCCTGACCTGAAGTCACGTTCTCGCACGTCCGTAGAGCAGATGGAGTGTGTGGGGGGAAAGAAACAGCATCTACCCAAGGACAGAGTGAAGAAGCTTTGTGCATAGCCGTGGGGCCCACGGAAATTCTGGGGAAAGGAGGCAGCTGGCCAGGACTGAGACACCCTCTGTGGCCACAAATCACGGCCACCATGCTTATAGCCCCCGTGTCATCAGATTTTCCAGATTTTCAGAGGAAGCTGAAAATCATGTTTTTCATGAAAAGGGGAGGGGGGCAGTCAACTAATTCAATTTATAAAATACTGCCTGATCAATTAAAGAAACAAAACAACCTATGGTCCCCATTGGGCTTAGAATTCCTCCCCGGTAGTGGCAACAGACCTCATTCCCACGGGTGTTTTTACTTTGATCTCTTTCTACATGTATGTTTTATGGAGGAAAAAGTTCCAGAGTTGGGCTTCAAAGAAACTAAACAAAAATGTATAAAAATTCACATCCTCAGAACAGAGTGATATATTTGTACTTTGCCATGTATCCGTAGGGTGTTTCCACAGCATTAACTCTGCTTTTTTGCTTTTTTGCTTTTTTTTTTTTTGTCTTTTTTTGGTATAAGCATGATCATGGAGTTTAAGCACTATACAGGCTGATTGAAAAATGGGTAGATGCATTTAAAAAATCTACCGGGATTTACACAAACAAGTACTACTTTATTTCACCAGTGCTCCCTGGAGGGCCTTCGCCGTTTTTCAATTTCTGCTCTTAATCCTCATTCTTGGAACTGGTTTGCCAGTGACGCCATGAGGCCCGCCATTTCTCCTTCACAGCGAAACTAATTAATGTGAGCAATGACACAGCCTGGGACGTGGGCTCCAGAGGCTGGGAAAAGCCACGGAATAAACAGATCTGTCTGAAGCATCCGATTTGCCCTAAGCTTGAGTAAGGAAAATTTGAATGTGTGTGCTAGGAGAGTCTGTCTGTTGTACATGAAAACTGATAGCTGACTTTAGGTCAACAGGGGCAAAGTGTATCCCTAAGGTAGGGTAAGAAGGTCATTTCAGTGACCTCCTGGCTAGCATATGGGATTCTTGAGGGAGTGTCAGTGGAATCCTACCTTGTATTTGCATAAAACTACTTCTCACCTTATGGCTCAGTATTTCTTCCTAAGAGCTAGCTGTGTTGGTGCTCTATCCTACTGAACAACTTACCATAGACCTAGCAACCGAGGTAACACCTATTGACTGGTTTCACAAGGCGTCAGGCAGCCATGCCTACAGAGAAGCTCCCTTTCCTCTTCGAAGCTTGCTGGCCCCCTCCACACTGCCTCTCATACATCCAGTATCTCTGAGGTCAGGAAAACCTCAGTCCCTTTCAAGGGTTCACTCGACGAGGTCATGCCCACAGGAACAATCACCCTCTGATTTAACAGCCCCTGCCCAGTGGCCTAATCGCAGGACTGAGCTCCCATCCTAGTCACACGTCCCACCCACCCTCTAGGTGGGAAGGTCAGACAAGCCGTGGATGCGCACCAAGGGGCAGGAATCTCAGGGCCACCTTGAAGAGGATTCTGTCATTACACATCTGTACATAAATTAGCTGTTGTTATAAATTATTTTAGAGTCTTCCTACAATTATGATGACAAAGACAGTTGAGTAAAAAGGAAAAAACTCCTTATGGAGAAATCTACATAAATAAACACCCAAACTCCTGGGTGTTACGTGTGCCCTTGCCCACACACTATCTGGAGGCATACAAATTTACGTTGTTATGGTCTACCAGGATTAAAATAGGAAGTTTAAATTGTAAATTTTAAATAACATATAACAAAATAATGAGGTAAATTTAGAATAGTCTGTAATCTAGAGAGATTCTAAGAGTCATGGATTGATACCCAGGGAACCCATTCATAAGTCTTCTGGCCAAAACAGAAGTAGGTAACAGATGGTAGGCAGTAGAGGTCAACACAAATGGCTGGTTGTCCTTAAGTGCTTATGAAAATGTAGGTTTAGGGGTACCTGGGGGGGCTCAGTCAGTTAAGCTTCTGTCTTTGGCCAATGAGATTTTAAACTGATCATGTAGAACATTCCTTCCGTGGCTGGTGAGAGTACACAGAGCACAAGCACTTTGGAAATCTGCTCCATAATGTGTCTCAAAGCTGAACATATCCAAGCCTGGGACCGTGTGCCATAGAATGCCAGGACACGAACACCAGAAGGCAAACAAAGGCAGCAATCTTTGTAACGGCCCCAAATCGGAAACAAATCGTCAGTAGATGGGCAGCCCAATCACTGCCCATCAACAGTAGAAAGAAGAGAAAGTAAATTGTTATATTCACCAAGATCATGCAATAGAGCAATGGAAATATATAAATGCCATCTACACAGAATAGCATGGCTGCATTCCACAAACAGAACTTCGAGCAAAAGAAGCCAGAGAGAAAAAGGATTCGTATGTAACAATGTAACATCCCATTTATATGAAATTCAAAAGGAGGGCAAGCTTTAGCATTTGAAGTGAGGAGAGTGCTCACCTTTGGGGAAGCGGTTAGTCACCGAAAAATGTTAAGGTGGAAACGCGTCTGAAGTGCTGAAAATTTTTTATTTCCTACTTTTTATGTGAGTAGTGGTTACAGACAAGTGTTAATTCCAGAAAAATTCGCTGAGCTGTACAATCACAATATATGTACTTTTCCGTGTGTTTTCATTCAATAGTTTACTTAAAAATCACTCATGCAGGACTAGGCTGTTGGTAACGTCAGAAGAGGGAAGTGAGCCCACACACTTGGTTAAAGTTATAAAAATACACTGGAAAGGTGGAGTGCCTGAGTGGGTCAGTGGGTTAAAGCCTCTGCCTTCGGGTCAGATCATGGTCTCAGGGTCCTGGGATCGAGCCATGCATCGGGCTCTCTGCTCAGCGGGGAGCCTGCTTCCCTCTCTTTCGGGGCCTGCCTCTCTACTTCTGATATCTCTGTCAAATAAATAAAATAAAAAAAAAAATACACAGGAAAGCTCCTCACAGGAGACAGAACCTGGAGTGGAAGTTAACCTCATATAGTGTCCGCTGTAAGAGTACATCAGCATTGCTGGAGGGCAGCTTCTTGGCCTGGGAGTACTGCCCACATGGTACAGAGTGCAGAGAACAGTGCAAGCACCTGCACGTCCTCACTGGCTAAAGGGGCAGGAGGTGAGCTGGAAATCAAACAGGAAACCTTAGGAGCATGAGAGCTTTAGGATTCAAATCCAAACTCCGAACATAACCTGTCTAGCACTGGCAGACAGCTCCACTACGAAAGGACACGGAGATCTGGGTAAAAGGTCACAGCAACAAGGAGCAAAAATATGCCAAGTTAAAATATGCCATTTCCTTAAATGAGGAACGTGCGCAGGCTGGACAACAGAAAGTCTGAGGGGTCCAAATCCAGAGCCCCAACCAGAAAAGCAGCTGGAAATTAATAGGGTCTCTAGAAGCGAGGAAAGCGCAGAGAAGAAGCCTTGTATCTTTCCAGAGACTCGGCGGACTGTCAGTTCTCACAGGGAAGAGCCGAAGGCTGGGGGTGAGGGGGCTGGGGGGGGTGCAAGTGGGAAGAAACAGAAAATGGGGAGGTCTAAGCGAGTGCACATGATGGAAAGACAACGTGCAAACTAGAAGAACATGTCCATCAAGATTCACCACAGGCTGGGCTGTAAGACAAGTCTCATGGGATTTAGCAAGAATGAAGTAGCTCGGAGTATGTTTTCTGTCCACCGTGGGATGAACTCAGAGAGCGACACAAACACAGCTAACAGGTGGATAGCAGACAACTCACTGGAAAACACAGCATACCAAAATTCACAGGAAGTTCTTGGAGCAGTGCTTAAAGGTCCGTCATGACCTCACATGCTGACATGCAGAAACCAAAAAGGTCACTGATCGATGACCTAATCCAGGAGTTGGTAAATGTTATCCTAAGAAGGCCAGACAGTAATTATTTTAGGCTCTGAGGGCCATATGGTCACCGCCGCAACTACTCAACTCTGCCATCGTGGCGCAAAAGCAACTGCATACAATACTAAAGAGGAACGACCATGACTGGATTCTAATAAAACTTTATTTACAGAAACAAGCATTGGGCCATACTTGGCCTATGGGCTATAGTTTACCTATCTCTGATCTCAAAGCTTTCCCTACAAGAAAATGAGAAGCAAAAATAAACTCATATTAACAGAATGAAAGAACATAGACAATGGCAGAAATCAGTAAAATACAAAACAGAAAATAAGACTAAAAGCTTACCCTTTAAAAAAAAGTTGATAGCTTTCTAACTAGAAAAATCATGAAAGAAAGAAAGAAGAGAGAGATACAAATTGCCAATATCAAGAAGTAAAGGGGAAAAATCACCAGAGAGCCTGGAGAAGTTAAAAAGATAATTAAAAAAATTTTCCAAACAGTTTATAGCCATAAACTCAAACATGTCAATAAAATGGACAAATTCTTTGCAAGACATAAATTATCAAGATTCTTTAAGAAGAAATAGAAAACCAAGTATATGTATTTAAAAAAATTGAATTCATAGGGCACCTAGGCACGGCAGTTGGTTAAGCATCAGACTCTTGGTTTCAGCTCACATCATGATCTCAAGGTTGTGAGATCAAGCCTCACGTTGGGCTCAATGTGAGGCTTGATCTCACTGTGAAGCCTGCTTAAGTTTCTTTTTTCCTCTGCCCACACCCCTGCTAGCTCGCTCTCCCTCAAACAAATAAATAAATTTTTAAAATTGCATTGATAATTAAAAAAAAAACAAAAACCCTGATCAAAGATTCCAATCTCAAATGGCTTCACTTGTGAATTCTATGAGTTTTGAAAGAAATAATACCAATTATAAAAGATTAACATCCGAAAATCTTAATATCAACCTGTTTTTTACTATATAATCATCTTAAAAGAGGCAAAAGAAAAAGCATCTGACAGAATTCAAATTGATTTATGATTTTTAAAAATGTCTCAGGAAACTAGAAATAATAAGGAGCTTCCTAAACTTTATAAAGGACATCACTTAATGGTGAAAGATTTTCTTTCTGCCCCAAATTGGGAACAAAACAAGGAAGTCTTCTCTTACTGCTTCTACTAAACATTGTGCTTTAAATTCCTAACCAGTACACTAAGGCAAGTAAATAAAAATAAAAAGCACACAGATTTTTAAAGAAAGCATTAAAGGTTTCTCTCTCATCACAAATGACATAATAATATATATGGAAAATCCCAAGTAGTCCTTTTAAAAGTTAACAGAAATAAAACATGAATTTAACAAGGTTGTAGGAGACAATGTCTATACACAGATTGTATTTGAATGCAATAATATCTCTTTATTAGAGACGAAAAATTGACAATGGAAATGAGATGACCGAACTGCACATGAGGATTTTATTTTTAGATGGGAGAAATAGCAGGAAATTTTGTTACAAGTCTTATCCAGTAGGGAGAGAGAAAGAAACTGCGGGGGCGCCGCACAGCAGTCAGTGAGAGAGCACGGCATCTAGGGAATGAAGGAAGGAATTGCGTGAAATGTGATTATCTGATGGATCATGTCAGCTGGGGTGTGAGGGAAGGTGTGGAGTAGAGTCAGGGCAGTGCAGATAGAGCCTGGCATGTGTGTAGATGTAACCGGGGAATGTGGGCTTATTTTCCAACTGCTTTCACTTTGTCAGCAAAGTCAGACGCAAGATCTAGGCATGAAAACGAAAGAATTGTCAGAGTTCTGAAAGGCAGAGACAGAAAGCAAGAAACAGCTAAGTAGGATTCGGAACCATAAAATGGTCTTAAGAATCCTAATATGAGGGACGCCTGGGTGGCTCAGTTGGTTAAGCGACTGCCTTCGGCTCATGTCGTGATCCTGGATTCCCAGGATCGAGTCCCACATCAGACTCCCAGCGGAGTCTGCTTCTTCCTCTCACCCTCCCCCATCTTTGCTCTCTTATTCTCTCTCTAAAAGAAATAAATAAAATTCTTTAAACAAATCTTTAAAAAAAAAAAAATCCTAATATGAGGGGCACCTGGGTGGCTCAGTTGGTTAGGAAACCGCTTTTGACTCAGGTCAGGATCTCAGGGTCCTGGGGTCAAATCCTGTGTTGGGCTCCCGGCTCAGCGGTGAGTATGCGTCTCTCCCTCTGTGGACTCGCTTGCACACTCTCTCAAATAAATAAACAAATCTTTAAAAAAGTATCATAGTAGGGTATCTTGACAGTGTTAGGGTGATTCCTTGAGGTCACGGATTCTGGAGACCAGACACTGCTTTTCCTCCACCCACGTTCAGCTGCAAGTGGACGGAAAGGGCGGAGGTGGAGCAGGCAGAAGTTTTAACATCCTCAGTACTGTCATTTGGCCGAGCAAGTAGAAAGAAACAGAGAATATACACAGAGGTAATGACAGACAGGGACTTTACGGCGCTTGTGGAGAGCAGAGAAGTCCTCAGAGAGTTGAAGGATAGCAAAGACAGTAAAACTAATGGTTTGGAATTCCCAATGAAGTCAAAGTAATATTGAGTATATCATAGGAGGTATAGGCTGGCAGGATGGAAGGTGGTGATAAGACAGAAGGACATATGAAATCGTGATTTTTGAGGGCGTATAGCTATTGGTAATAAGAAATGAAGTGAGTGGATAAGACAGAACAGAAGACACAGTCATTAAAGAGAAGGTTAAGGAAGAGAAATTCACGGAGGACCTTGATAGCTCAGTTGGATGAGCATCTGACTCTTGATTTTGGCTTTAGTCTTAGTCTCAGGGTCATGAGTTCAAGCCCCATGCTGGGGCTCCACTCTGGGCATGGTATCCACTTAAACAAACAAACAAAAAAAGAGACAAAGAAATTCTTAAAAAGTGATATATATGATACATATATACATATCATATATAATTCTATATGATATTTACTTTATATGTTTATATATAATTTATATATTATATATTTATTATATATCATATATAATAAAACATGATATATATGATATGTGTCATATATAATGTTATATGTAAGAGGTAAATTTTATGTACATAATAATATATGTTATTAAATGACCAAGAGTTAAGACAGAAATTATGTTAGTCTGTTATACTACTATATTATTATTTATATTTATATATGCATATTATTAAATGACCAAGAATTAAAACAGAAGTTATATTAAAGAAATAATAAAACCTCAAGAGCTAAAGTCACACAAAAATGACCATGAATAACCCAGAAGTTGTGGAATTATAGCAAAGATGATGGGAAATCGGAGATATATTATCATGACATGATCTTCAATTAAAAAACACTTAAGACAAGTGAAGAGGGAAAGATCTGGTAACTGAAATAGTAACAAAATTTGAAATCCAAATGAAGACCATTAAGATCCTAAGATTATGGGAACCAATCCAATGGAGATTTATATGGAAGAAATCAATACCCTTCAAGCTCCGTTCTACTTTCAGCCATTTGTGGTAACAAATAAGGTAGTCTGACATGCATTTTTCAACATTCGCTCGGAGTCATTTCAGGTTTAGTCTTTAAAGAAACAATCCTGTCGGTAAAAAAAAAAAGTCCATCAATCTCTACTGAAAAAGATTTTAAAGAGTATGTCTGTAAGAAGCGCTTGCCTGTTGGCCCTTTCAGTGGATAGTGTAAGTGACTTGTTTCTCAGCAAATACACTCGCCCAAAACTTCTCCAAAGTGACCTAAAAATATCACACAGCATCCTCCAGGCAGTTTAAGAAAATCTGTACTTCTTTCCTCAAAGATTACCCCAACAGTGGGAAAGCATTAAATCAATGTTATTTGCATATCAAATTCATGCAATCTTTCTTTCCGGAAATATCGTGACCCCAAACATGATCTTTCTTTCTAGAAATACTGTCACATGAAGACCCAGAAAAAGAATGGCCCTTATGCTATACCTGATCGCGAGTGATAACCTCTCGTCATTTCAGCCAGTCTTTCATGAGCCACAAACTCAGTATAATAATATTTTAGCCAATAACCAAGAGATAGGCAAGAAATTTCCTGGTGAAAAGTAACATGAAGTATCATTTTTCCAGTGGAAATACGATGGCATAGAGGAGAAAATGTGCATGAATTTTTTAAATTAAAAGAAGCTGTGGAGAATCTCGACATTTTGAACATGTGATGGGTTGTCTCAGTTCATTTTCATCAGCGGTCACGCAGGACATGTCCCTACCCCAAGCTTGTAGGTTGACTTTCTTTCGTCGTTGAGTTCATTGTTGGAAAGATGGAGGACCAACGCTCTGCGTTAACTCCTTTCGTCACTGACCTGAAAATTGCTTCAACCTCCTCTTCTTTTCCTTCCTTTTTCCTCCCCAGTCTTCCCTGCTCTGTTCCTGAAGGAAAGTGACCTTACAGGTGAGGCTTCAGAGACTCCAGGAAAAAGCCAGGTAACGGCAGGGGCAAAGGTGGGAGTGGAGCAATGGGTTCAGATGACAGGAAAAGGACTTGGATCCTGGACACAGGGGCTCCAGAAAATTCCAACTGACCATCTGCTGACCAGTGCTCAGTGTAAGTGTAATTGGTTGAGAGCTACAATGATACATTCCTGAAGCTTTTGTGACATGGATCAAATCTCTACAAGCAAGTATGCATTTTAGAACCACTCACTGACTTTAAACAGCAAAGATGTAAAAACAATACAACCACTAATAATAATTACATGTTGATACTGCT
Source organism: Mustela nivalis (assembly GCF_964662115.1). Lineage (NCBI taxonomy): Eukaryota > Metazoa > Chordata > Mammalia > Carnivora > Mustelidae > Mustela > Mustela nivalis. The sequence continues at coordinate 127,872,852 of NC_139040.1, read as the reverse complement.
TACAGCTCTGTAAGTATTATCACAGATGGTGGCAATGTACAATTACCCACAGACTACTTACAAATGTGTAGGTTTTCTAGACCTTTGGCATTTCCTCATCTCTCTCCAATTACCTTGTTTTGGGACATTTTACTGTATCTCAATGCCTTTTTTTTTTATTTTATTTTAGCACTGTGGATAAAGAGAAGATCCCAGTAAGTCAAGCTCCCTGTGTACTAGCAAGCCCCACAATGGTGACACTCGGAGGAGGCTTCGTAACACTAGGGATACTTCTGGATTTCTGAGCTGCTCTCCACTCATGCATCCCTCCTATCATTTAAACATAAGGGGAGAAATTATTTCTAATGTGTTTCTCTGTTAGACCAGAATCAAGCCAAATATGACTCAAAACTGTCACAGTGCTCCTGCATCTTCCTACATCTATAGTTCCTATAAAGCCACATTGCTGAATGTTTCTACCACTTCTACCTGCAAATGCTACCTTCATTTTCTCCTGTTTCCCCATTTTCACTTGAAATATCTTTTTGCTAGCCAAACTCCTCCTACAGAGAGGTCTTAGAATTCTTATGTCCATGCTGGGAGCCATATCCTTCACAGAGAGAAAGAGTAAGATGTGAAATGGTAAGATGTCAACTTGGGACCAGAAGTGGAAGGTCAATGAGAAGAGTGGATTTGTATTCTGTTCACTGCAGCTACCAGAGAAAGTCTGTCCGTAACTCCTATTAGGGAAAGATTTTTTTCCCCCTTTCACTTTTTCTTCTTGTGTGAGTGAGTATCAAGGAATAGTTAGTGGAGTCTAACGGTGTGGCAGAACTCAAGAATGAGACCACTTAAATATTTGAGTTCAGATGGCTCCTTCAAATGTGCATTTACCTCTCATTGCTCTGATCTCTACCTCTCAACATTGATGATTTTATGTGAATACACTGTTCAGATTGTTCATAAAGACACATCATACAACATAGAGTAGCAGGGGATGTAGCGATAAACAAGAAAACAAGAAAAACGAGTAGCGATAAACAAGATAAAACGAGAAAATATGCAGGCATCCCATCTGCGCAGGAAGCAGCTGCTCAGAGAGAGGAGGAAGGATGGTGGCACAGAGTAAGGATGAGCACAGCTCGGCTATGGTAGCCCTTGGTCAGCTGAAGACAGATACGAAATTACCTGTGACACAGGAGTTTGCAGGCAAGAATGAGAGCAACTTTCTGCTTTCTCTATACATGGAGCCATGCTTCAGGGAAAAGTGTTAGAAGGGAAGGTTCTGAGGAAGCAACTCAAAAGCCCCAGTTTCCCCCGCACCCCGGTCTCCCTTCCTCTAGCCACATAATTCTCCAAAGAGGTAACGTAAAATGATGAAATTCCCCACTATATGCATGATAATACAAAGAAAAGTGGAACCACACAAATCTATGGCAACAAAATAAGAACAAAAGATAAAAAAAAAAAAACCCACAACCTTTTCCCCAAAAGGCAGAGGAAAATGGACACTTCAATCAAATCAAAATCCTAAACAGTCAATTAAATTAATTCAACTAAATATGGATTCTCTGGAAGGCATCTCTGTATCGTACAAAGAAAGCCAACTAACCATGAGAGGAGAGCAAGAAAGGAACAAAGCACTACAAAAGCAACCATAAAACAAATGACAAAATAGCAGGAGCACTTCCTAGCAAAAACTACTTGAATGTAAGTGGACTAAACACTCCAAAAGACATAGGGTGACAAAATGCATAAAAAAGCAAAACCCATCTTTTTGCTGCCTGCAAGAGACTCATTTCAGACCTAAAGACAACTGCAGGTTGGAAGTGAGGGTTGGAGAAACACTAATCATGCAAATGAATGTGAGAAGAAAGCCAGGATAGCAATACTTACATCAGACAAAAAGACTATAAAACAAAGCCTGTAATAGGGGTGCCTGGGTGGCTCAGTCAGTTAAGCATCTGCCTTCAGCTCAGGTCATGATCCCAGGATTCTGGGATCCAGCCCCACTTCGCATCAAGCTCCTGGTTGTGCAGGAAGCCGGCTTCTCCCTCTCCCTCTGCCCTTCTCCCTGCTCTCTTTCTCTGTCAAATAAATAAATAAAATCTTAAAATTTAACAATTCTTCTATAATAATATAAGTATATAACAAATGTAAATATTTATGCCCCAATACACCCAAATACATAGAGCAGTTAATAACAACAAAAAGGAAGTAATTGATGGTAATACAATAACAGTAGGAAACTTTAATACCCTGCTTACATCACTGGATAGATCATCTAAACAAAAAAACAAGGGAACAGTGGCTTTGAATGACATATTGGACCAGATGGATCTAACAGGTATATACAGAACATTCTATCCTAAAACAGCAGAATACACATTCTTTTCAAGTGTACATGGGACATTCTGAAGGAAAGATCACATACTAGGCTACAAAACAAACCTCAACAACTTCAAAAAGTTTGAAGTCATGCTAGGCATCATTTCTGACCACAATGCTATGAAACTACTAATCAACCACAAGAAAAAATTCTGAAAAGAGCACAAATACATGGAGGTAAAATAACATGCTACTAAACAATAAAGGGGTCATCCAAGAAATCAAATAAGAAATAAAAATAAACACTGACAAAGGAAAATGGAAACACAAGTTCCAAAAATCTTTGGGATGCAGTAAAAGCTGTTCTAAGAAAAAACTTAAGAGCAATACAGGCCCACCTCAAGAAGCAAGAAAAATCTCAAACAAACTAAACAAGCTAGAAAATTAGAGCAAACAAAACCCAAAACCAAGAGAAGAAAGGAAATAATAAAGATCAGAGCACAAAAATAGAAACTAAAAACCCAATAGAACACATCAATAAAACCAGGAGCTACAGCCTTGAAAAGATCAACAAAAGTGAAAAGCCATTCAGCAAATTCATCAAATTAAAAAGAGGAGAGGACTCAAAAAAGCAAAATCAGAAATGAAAGAGGAGGAAAAATCAACACTACAGAAATACAAAGGATTATAAAATAGTATTATGAAAAATTATGTCAACACATTAAACAACCTAGAAGAAACAGATAGAGTCCTAGAAACACATAACCTCCCAAATCTGAATCAGGAAGAAATACGAATTTTGAACAAACTGATTAGCAGTTATGAAACTGAATCAGTCATTTAAAAACTCCCAACAAACCAAAGTTCAGGACCAGACGGCTTCATAGAAGAATTCTACCAAATGTTTAAGGAAAAGTTAATGCATAGTCTTCTCAAATTATTCCAAACAGTGAGCAGATGAGAGTGGGGTGGTTGGGGTGGGGTGGGGGGGTTGGGGAGACAGGTACTTTTCTCACTGTACTCTATGTGAGAAATCTCCTCACGGTGATGAGGGAGCAGAAAACAAGCTGAGAACAAAGAATGAAGGGGCCAAGCAGGAAATTAAAGAAGAACTAAAAGATATTCATGGAAACAAATGAGAATGAAAACACAACTGTTCAAAATCTTTGGGACATAGCAAAGTGGTCCCTGAGAGGAAAGTATATAGCAATACAAGCCTTTCTCAAGAAACAAGTGAGGTCTCAAGTACACAACCTAATCCTACACATAAAGGGGCTGAAAAAAGAACAGAAAAGAAAGCCTAAACCCAGCAGGAGAAGAGAAATAATAAAGATCAGAGCAGAAATCAATGAAATAGAAACCAAAAGAACAGTAGAACAAATCAACGAAACTAGGAGCTGGTTCTTTGGAAGAATTAGTAAGATTGATAAATCCCTGGCCAGACTTATCAAAAAGAAAAGAGAAAGGACCCAAATTAATGGAATCATGAATAAAAGAGGAGAGATCACAACCAACATCAAAGAAATATGAACACTGTAAGAACATATTATGAGCAACTATACACCAGCAAATTTGACAACCAGGAAGAAATGGATGTATTTCTAGAGACATAAAACTACAAAAACTGAACCAGGAAGAAACAGAAAACCTGAACAGACCCACAGCCAGTAAGCAGACTGAAGGAGTCATCAAAAATCTCCCAACAAACTAGTGTCCAGAATCTATAAAGAACTTAGCAAACTCAACACCCAAAGAACAAATAATCCAATCAAGAAATGGGCAGAGGACATGAACAGACATTTCTGCAAAGAAGACATCCAGATGGCCAACAGACACATGAAAAAGTGCTCCATATCACTCGGCATCAGGGACATACAAATCAAAACCACAATGAGATATCACCTCACACCAGTCAGAATGGCTAAAATCAACAAGTCAGGAAATGACAGATGCTGGCGAGGATGCGGAGAAAGGGGAACCCTCCTACACTGTTGGTGGGAATGCAAGCTGGTGCAGCCACTTTGGAAAACAGCATGGAGGTTCCTCAAAATGTTGAAAATAGAACTGCCCTATGACCCAGCAATTGCACTACTGGGTATTTACCCTAAAGATACAAAGATAGTGATCCAAAGGGGCACATGCACCCGAATGTTTATAGCAGCAATGTCCACAATAGCCAAACTATGGAAAGAACCTAGATGTCCATCAACAGATGAATGGATCAAGAAGATGTGGTATATATACACAACGGAATACTATGCAGCCATCAAAAGAAATGAAATCTTGCCATTTGCGACAACATGGATGGAACTAGAGCGTATCATGCTTAGCGAAATAAGTCAAGCGGAGAAAGACAACTATCATATGATCTCCCTGATATGAGGAAGTAGTGATGCAACATGGGGGCTTAAGTGGGTACGAGAAGAATAAATGAAACAAGATGGGATTGGGAGGGAGACAAACCATAAGTGACTCTTAATCTCACAAAAGAAACTGAGGGTTGCTGGGGGGAGGGGGTTTGGGAGAAGGGGGTGGGATTATGGACATTGGGGAGGGTATGTGCTTTGGTGAGTGCTGTGAAGTGTGTAAACCTGGTGATTCACAGACCTGTACCCCTGGGGATAAAAATATATGTTTATAAAAAATAAAAAAATTTAAAAAAAAATCTCCCAACAAACAAGAGCCCAGGGCCAGACAGCTTCCCACGGAATTCTACCAAACATTTAAAGAAGAACTAATTCCTATTCTCCTGAAACTGTTCCAAAAAATAGAAATGGAAGTAAAACTTCCAAACTCATTTTATGAGGCCAGCATTACCTTGATCCCAAAACCAAACAAAGACCCTATCAAAAAGGAGAATTACAGACCAATATCCTTGATGAACATGGATGTGAAAATTCTCACCAAAATACTAGCCAAGAGGATCCAACAGTACATTAAAAGGATTATTCACCACCACCAAGTGGGATTTATTCCTGGGCTGCAAGGTTGGTTCATCATCCACAAATCAATCACTGTGATACAACACATTAATAAAAGAAAGAACAAGAATGATATGATACTCTCAATAGGTGCTGAAAAAGCATTTGACAAAGTACAGCACCCTTTCTTGATCAAAACTATTCAAACTGTAGGTAGAGAAGGTACACACCTTACTATCATCAAAGCCATCTATGAAAAACCCACAGCGGGCGCCTGGGTGGCTCAGTGGGTTAAAGCCTCTGCCTTCGGCTCAGGTCATGATCCCAGGGTCCTGGGATCGAGTCCCGCATCAGGCTCTCTGCTCAGCAGGGAGCCTGCTTCCCTCTCTCTCCCTCTGCCTGTCTCTCTGCCTACTTGCGATCTCTGTCTTTCATATAAATAAATAAAATCTTAAAAAAAAAAAAAAAAAGAAAAACCCACAGCAAATATCATTCTCAATGGGGAAAAACTGAGAGCTTTTCCCCTAAGGTCAGGAACATGGCAGGGATGCCCATTATCACCACTGCTATTCAACATTGTACCAGAAGTACTAGCCTCAGCAATCAGACAACAAAAAGAAATAAAAGACATCCAAATTGACAAAGAAGAAGTCAAATTCTCACTCTTTGCAGATGATATGATACTTTATGTGGAAAACCCAAAAGACTCCACTCCAAAACTGCTAGAACTCATACAGGAATTCAGTAAAGTGTCAGGATATAAAATCAATACACAGAAACCAGTTGCATTTTCTATACAGCAGCAGCAAGATAGAAGAAAGAGAAATTAAGGAGTCAATTCCATTTATAATTGCACCCCAAACCATAAGATACCTAGGAATAAACCTAGACAAAGAGGCAAAGAATCTATACTCAGAATAACTATAAAGTATTCAAAAGAAGTTGAGGAAGACACAAAGAAATGGAAAACATTTCATGCTCATGGATTGGGAGAACAAATATTTTGAAAATGTCTATGCTATGTAAAGCAATCTACACATTTAATACAACCCTTACCAAAATATCATCATCTTTTTTCACAGAAATGGAACAAACAATCCAAAAATTTATATGGAACCAGAAAAGACCCCAAGTGGCCAGAGGAAATGTTGAAAAAGAAAACCAAAGTTGGCAGCATGATCACTCCAGACTTCAAGCTCTATTACAAAGCTGTCATCATCAAGACAGTATGGTACTGGCACAAAAACAGACACATAGATCAATGTAACAGAATAGAGAGTCCAGAAATGGACCCTCAACTCTATGGTCAAGGATTCTTTGACAAAGCAGGAAAGAATGTCCAGTGGAAAAAAGACAGTCTCTTCAACAAATAGTTTTGGGAAAACTGGACAGTCACATGCAGAATGAAACTGGACCATTTCCTTACACCACACACAAAAACAGACTCAAATGGATGGCAGACCTCAATGTGAGATAGGAATCCATCAAAATCCTTAAGGAGAACAACACAGGCAGCAACCTCTTCAACCTAAGCTGCAGCAACTTCTCCCTAGAAACATCACCAATGGTAAGGGAAGAAAGGGCAAAAATGAACTACTGGGACTTCATCAAGATCAAAAGTTTTTGCACAGCAAAGGAAACAGTCAACAAAACCAAAAGACAACTGACAGAATGGGAGAAGATATTTGCAAATGACATATCAGATAAATGGCTAGTGTCCAAAATCTATAAAGAACTTATCAAACTCAACACCCAAAGAACAAATAATCCAATCAAGAAATGGGTAGAACATATGAACAGATATTTCTGCAAAGAAGACAAAGATGGCCAACAGACACATGAAAAAGTGCTCCACATCCTTTGGCATCAGGGAAATACAAATCAAAACCACAGTGAGATACCACCTCACACGAGTCAGAATGGCTAAAATTAACAAGTCAGGAAATGACGAATGTTGACCAGGATGCAGAGAAAGGGGAACCCTCCTACACTGTTGAGAATGCAAGCTGGTGCAGCCACTCTGGGAAACAGTACGGAAGTTCCTCAAAAAGTAGAAAATAGAGATACCCTACGACCCAGCAATTGCACTACTGGATATTTACCCTAAAGATACAAATGTAGTGATCCGAAGGGGCACATGCACCCAAATGTTTAGAGCAGCAATGTCCACAATAGCCAAACTATGGAAAGAACCTAGATGTCCATCAACAGATGAATGGATAAAGAAGATGTGGTATATACACACAATGGAATACTATGCAGCCATCAAAAGAAATGAAATCTTGCCATTTGCAACGACATGGATGGAACTAGAGGGTATTATGCTGAGCAAAATAAGTCAATCAGGGAAAGACTATTATCATCTGATCTCCCTGATATGAGGAATTTGAGAGGCAAGGGGGGGGGGTCATGGTAGGCAGGAAGGGAAAAATGAAACAAGATGGGACCAGGGAGGGAGACAAACTATAAAAGACCCTTAATCTCACTAAACAAACCATGGGTTGTGGGAGGTTGGGGGGAGGAATAGGGTGGCTGGGTTATGGACACTGGGAGGGTATGTGCTACGGTGCGCATTGTGAAATGTGTAAGACTGAGGATTCACAGACCTGTCCCCCTGAAGCAAATAATACATTATATGCTAATAATAAAACAGCAAACAAACACACACACACACACAAAACACGTCCCTTTTTCCTTAACTCCAACTTCCAAGTATTGAATCAGTCACCCCTCACAGTCTTGGAACAGCAGCCCCTCTGCCCACAGGTCCTGTCTCTGTGCTTTAATCAAAACACCATTTTATACATATCTCAAGAATTCTTTCGGCCGCAGACTCCACCAAACCTCACCAAAAACATTTCCCAAAACAACATCCACACTACCTACGATATTGCATAATTCAAACCAGAAAAGAAGAGATCCTTAGTATGGAAAACCATCCTGCACCACCCAGACCTGATTCAACAATGGAAGTTTCATGTGGGTTGGGGGGGAATCCAAGCATGTAGCAATGGACAGGTGCAGGGCCTGAATGCTACTTTTTCCACCACACACACACACACACACACAAAAGACTTCCTGGGGAGAAGTCTTGGAATGCAATGAGAAGTAGTTAGCAGCAACGGGGGCAGGTAATAACCTAGAGAAATACAACAAATGTAATTACAGGGAACAGCATTACAGTGTGACTCACTCAACAAACCTCTTTGGTTTGAGGTTATTTGTCACTCAAGTCCCGCTAACCGGGTGTCTTATTGTTCCTCCAACAGGGCATGCATAAGGCTGCCTGAGGGCCTGGCGAAACTCCCCCTTCCTCCCGCCTCCTGCGGCTTTCTGGGGCAGGCTCCTTCCAAATCTTTGCTTAAATGTCAAGGAGGCCAATCAAGGTGGACTGTGATTTTTTCTAAAGAACCCGGAGAAAGGAATTTTCATTAACTGCCATGTTGTTCATAAAAAACTCAGCATGCATCTGGAGAAGTATTAAAATAGCTATATGTTTATGAAGGAGAACCAGAAAGGGGAAAACCGGGGGTAGGGGAGCAACGGAGCCTTTCAGAGGAGAACTCGCAGCGGCGTGCACTGAGCGCGCAGCTGAGCCCGTGTGCTCTCGGGCTGCAGGGGAGCCCACGGGAGCACACACCCTTCTTACGCACAATCAGGCCTCTCACGTGCAAACGCTCGTGGCCAGCGCCCTGGGTCTAGAACCACCAGGGCATAACTCCGACGGTCACGGCGGTGGGATTCTCACTGAGTGTCACGGAAATGATGGGCACCACACACACGACCAGTATTACCAGATTTTCCAGTTCTCCAAGAAAAGCTGAAAATCCGGATTTTAAAATGTAAAAAATTCTTATTTGAAAGGTTGGCAAGCTGTTCAAAATTTTTAAATGCTACTACCCAAACAAAATTTTGGCTTTGGAGTTGTTTTCTTGTATTCAAGTGAAGAAACAATTCACGATTTAGCGATACCATGCACATCAGGATCTGCTAGAATTTAAGACTTAATGAATTCTGCTCCAAAACATATTATACAGCTGAAACAGAATTCTTGTCTGAAAACCTGTGCTCTTGTCAGCAGGGAGTATTTTTGTTTTTAAATGCTCTTCCGAACTAGGTTGATGGTTCTGTCGCTAAGAGAGGTTTATTTAATTTGAAAGGGTCAGCCACGGTAGCTGTATTTGGTTTGTTTTTAAGGTTTTATCCTAATTCTAAACGCCTCCTACATCTGGGTAATTCATCTTTTTTTGGTGATGATGAAAAAGAAGAGAAAAAAGTCCTATGATTATCCCAGGGCTCAATCCAACCATATGCCATTGCTAAAGAAAAGAAAATCAAGCAAATTTTCCCCAAACCTATAAAGACGACAGTTACAACAGTGGAAGCAGTGGAGCACAGTGAACCTAAACGCTTTAGAATTAAAATTACAGGAGTGACGATACAGTGGAGAAGTATAAAGGTTTTTACAGTATTCTTAAAATAGAGGAAGCCTAATATAAAATTCCAAATTAGGATGAGGAAGTGCATGAAATGATAAAGGTGTTTTCTTGCTTCTGTAGCAGGAAGACAGAATGAGTCCTGAAATCTTGACATTGGTGAGAGTGTGCAGGAGTAGAGAGAGAGTCGTTTAACGAGAAAGGCGGAGACTGGAATCACAGAAAACCACTGTCTTCTTGGTCCAATATAGGTAAGTCACAGCATTGCAGAAATTTAAATACATGGGAATTTGAGTATGACAGCAGTATTAATATTAATGCCTGGTTAATATTAATAATTAACTTACTAATTATGGTAATTACTATCAATGATAGCATGATCCAGAAATTAATAATAATTAAGATTAAGAATTTTAATAGTATTATACAAGAATAGACAAAAAACCTTTTGGTCTTGCCTGGCATTTCATCCAGGGGAAAGGAAAGAATAAATCTAGTAAAATGAGGGAATAAAGCTAAAGGTAATTTGTGAGTTTACCCTATGGAACTCTACATATTACATATGATGATGAAACTTTTTAAATTAGGACACAACATAGTGAGATAAAAATCGTCCTAATTTTGAAAGGGCTGCATTAATATTGGTAAAAATTTCTAATCAAGTTGGTATGAGTGTAAAAGAAAAAACTTTAATCCTATCTGTTAATGCAAACAAAAACCACAAGCAAACTATTAGCAGAAATCAGATGCAATTTTATTAACTAAAGCATCATCCCCAAGGAAAGAAGTAGCCTAAGGAAAGCTATTGATTGAGTCATTAACCATTTTAATAGCAGGCCATTCTTCCACGTGGACTGAAAGAAAAATGGATGGGGAGCCTGGGTGGCTCAGTGGGTTAAGCATCTGCCTTCAGCTCAGGCCATGGTCCCAGGATCCTGGGATCAAATCCTGACTTGGGCTCTCAGTGGGGAATCTGCTTCTCCCCCTCCCACTGTCCCTCTCCCCTGCTCATGTGCACACTTTTTCTCTCAAATAAATAAAATCTTAAAAAAAAAAAAGAAAAAGAGCATTGGATGAAAGTCCTCTCCCATTCCTCGTGAAAACTCTTTCTTTAAGGCAGGATCTACATACCCATCCCTCATACGTCTAACAAGCAAACCGATAAACCACACACACACACACACACACACACGCACGCACACACACACGCCAGTGCCCTGCTTAATGAAGAAACATGGAGAAAATATATGTACTACTAACAACAGAAAGGGGATTAATTTCCTTACTATATAAAGATTTCAAATCAATTTTAAAGATTCAACAACTCAATTAAAAGCGATGAGCAAAAGATGTGTACAGGCAGATCACCTAAAACAGCAATGGATTATAATCATGAAATGATAGCACAATTCTGATTCAAGAAATGTCCCTTAAAAACAGAATTTCATTTTCAAAGTCCAGATTGGCAAGTATTAATTGATGTGGGAAACAAACAAGTGCAGAAGAAAGATCATTAAATCTCCTTACTACCTACACCCCATTGAGAAGTCCTTGAAACAGGCAGAGTGTCATTCCTCTAGGGACTCAACTGCCTCAGTGTTAATATTTGCTAAGGGAAAAACAAAACAAAACAAAACTTTGCTAAGGGCCAAAGGCAATCGTAGCCTAAGCCTCCTCTCCCCCAGGATCCTGTAAGTCTACCTGAATGTATAAAAATTCCTTTGGGAACTTCCTTAATCTCTAACCACCACCCCCCCAAGCATAGGGCCCACTGATACACATCTGCAGGGTCTCACGACTAAGGTTTTATTAGACGGTAATAAGTGACCTTTTCCCAACAACAGCTACCCCCCTCAAGGTCCTGGAAACTTTGCTTCCAAAAGTTTCAGAGGCTCACGCCATCCCTGACCCCTCCCACCTTGAAAGGATATAACGGGTCTCTCGTCCTGACAGCGGTGCCGCTCTTTCTGCCCATGGGTCCTGTCCCGCACTTTCAGAAAATCACGTTTTTGCACCAAAGGCGTCTGGGGCATTCTTTCTCGGCCATTCGCTTTGAACCCCAGCATTATCTTTCCTACATCATTAATAGGCACGGTTGCACACCCAGTCCGCCGGCTCGTGAATTAACAGGTTTTCTCATATACCATCGGACAAAGTGATGGAGAAAAACCCGGAAAAATGTGAGTCGTGCTCCTGATTTCATCCCGCAGGGCAAACTCCTAGCTGAGCTCGCACACTTGCGCTCACGGCAGCATGACTGGTACAATGAAGAAACTGGGAACATTAGAACAGATCCAGCAGCGATGGCGGAGTCGGGTGTACACAGGAGGCAGGAAAGTTACTCTTCGCTTCCAGACGCTGTAGACGTCCTGTTCACGCCAACCCTTGTGGACAGCACTCCGTCCAGCTCAAGTTGTACGACTCACAGCTCCCTTCCCCACGTTTCTTCCCCTAGAAAGCACCCCTACACCCTACCTTCCAGTCCTAGCCCTAATCTCCGGGGGTGCTCCAGCTACCTTGGGCACCAGAGAAGGCAAGAGCCGTCTGATGTAGTGGGAACGCAACACGGAAGCGGGGAGCGACTTGCGCATCTCTCGGCTCTCCTCTCCTTTGCACTGTAGCACGGGCACACACAGCCCATGCATGGGATCGTGTCTCCAAAAGTTCACGGCAAACAGTGGAAGCTTCTTTCTGGACCCATCCCGTGATCTTTGGGGACAGTACTGAGACGCTGAGCTGCAGCTTCCCAGCAGGGCTGACCTCTCTGCCGCCCTCTACCCCAGGACCTAGCCTCTGAACACCTTGGCTAGGTTCTGAACTAGAGAGGGGCTACTCTCCAGTGTGAATCTTTAAAGGTCCCCGGGAGATTCCCCACCAAGGATTTACCAAGCCCTTTCACACTCCTCCCTTGCATATTGCTGGTGCCATCCTGGAACCGTGCCCCCGTCTATCATTTAGCCTGTCCAATGCACTTTATATTGCTTTTCCAGGCAAGGGAACAAACCTCTTTCCTCTTGCCTATGCCACAGGCATTCCCGTCTGGTGTCTGACAGGGCTTCGGTAAAAGTAGCAGTTTATGTTCTGTTGGCTTGTTGGTGTGTCTTTGTGGGGCTTCTGTATGTGCATGTACTTGCGTGTAGTGTGTGTAAATGTGTATGCGTGTAGGTGGTCGGCAGCCAGGGAAGCACATCTCACCACGCGCTGTCGCAGGTTATTACTAAAGCGACATGAGTCACAGCCAGAATATTCACAAATGCTGCTTCTTCACGCAAGAGTGTGTAGGATATGCTCCATTTACAGGAGCAACATACACATACATACACACGTTTCTGCTTGTACGTACATTTATAATTTAAAAAAAAACACTTAAAAGTCTGACAACAAGTTCTGGGAAGGGTGGCTCTAGATTACTTTTGAATGTCTTAATTTCCTTTTTTTTTTTTTTTGAAGATTTTTATTCACTTATTGACAGAAAAAAAGAGAGAGGGAACATCAGCAGGAGAGTGGGAGAGGGAGAAGCAGGCTTCCCGCTGAGCAGGGAGCCCGATGAAGGGCTCAATCCCAGGACCCTGAGATCATGACCCTGAGCCGCAGGCAGACGCTTAACGACTGAGCTACCCAGGCGCCCCTTATTTTCGTTTTAATGTTTTTTACATATGTACTCTTTTTTTTTTTTAATACAATATAGTTGATAAAAATACACCTGAAAAACCACAAAAGAAGAAGTTGTAAATGGCAGGATGGAAAGAAGCTAGGAGATATCCTTAGTCTTTTTTTCTGGTATTGATTGTCCCGGCTGTGCTGGCCCCTTATGCTTCCATCATCTAAAGTCAGAAAGCGTGAATGCTTCCAAGAGGGTTACTTATGCTGCTAGCACTCTCCTCAAGGGTGAGTGGGAAGGCATTTTCTAGGTAAGCAAACTGCTGGGTAATAAGTGAGCTGAGCAACACACTTCCAGAAATGTTCCAGAGAATGGATGTACTCAGAAACAGAATAAACCGTTGCTATAGGAGATTGTCCAGGCAAGGCACATGTCTATGAAAACAAGCTACTTCAGGCCTAGAACTATTCTTTGGGGCAGATTTTCAATGGTTTCACAAGTCATTCTAAAGAACTCAGGGTCTTTTTGATTTGCCTCCCCCCAGGCCTCATCAGTGCCGCCTGAGGGGTCCCTAACAATGCCCGCCTATGAGAAACATCACCTGCCAGTCGGTGGACCCCCACTTACACCACTTTCCATTGCCAGAGACAGCAAACTCAGACACCCACATCTCCTCCTGCCCCAGGGACTATCCTGCTCAAGCTAACTGAAGCCTTTTTCTGTCTTCCAATGCCCCCCGTGAAGTGGCCACTGAACACTTTAGAAGGGGGAGACTCCAGTCAAATGTGGCACCTGCAGACCCTAAAACACGCTCTCCCCCAGAAGAGCATGCACTGCTTACAAGCAGTTCACCTTAATGCCACACGACCAATACTCTTGGTCAAAACACAGTTCCAAATAGGAAACTCAGGCAAGTTTTTATTTAAGCAGATCATAAACTCTGGGGCAATGTGTGTGTTTTCCTTCTCTAGCTGTTGCTCAAGGAAAGGGAAGAGGCCAAGTACCTCTCCCACCACTGAGCATGGAAATGGCTGAAGAGTCTCTGACCACAGCCAACCATTATGGCTCTCATCACAGCGTCAGTCAGTCTGGCAGCTGGAACCAGGCACATCTGGGTTCTTTGCAGGCAATGTTTTAAACAGTATCCCTCCCAAACACAACGACATAAGCATCACCAGGGAGAAACTTGCCCCCAATATGGAGCCCCATTCAACAGCTCATGGCAGGACTGGTGGGAAATCAACCGTTTTTACGTTCTCTGTTTTTAGGTTCTCAGTGGCTTCGGCATGAACTACAATGACAATTTAGCATCCTGACATCCTATCTCTTACTATCTGACTTAAAGATAATGAGACATAACTACTTCAACTTTTCTTGCAAGGTGCCGTTAACACAGCTAAGCTAAAACATTTAGCACTCGGCACATCTTTCCTGGTCCCAATTATCCCCCATTATGTAACCATGCCTCTCTTTCTAAACATTTCCCTTTCTAAACGTGTGAGAATGTCTTCTTCATGTTATCAGAGTTAACTCGCCCTTGCAGGCTGAGTTCTCCCAGCTGAGCAATGGATAATGTCCAAGCAATTACACTATGAGTCTAGGGGATAACTGTTTTCACCGGAAATGGAATGAAAGAAGAGGATCTGTCAGGATTTTCTACTGTGTTTTTCCCCGCTCACATTTACATTAAACCCTGTGATGAATGTGTATAGCCAGACTCTTAAATGATTTTGAATCTTTTTGACATAAATTTAAGACGGAGTATGTCTCTACTGAAAACTCAAAACAGTAATGAATGTAAGTAGGCTGGAATGTTCGTGTGCAAATTTGATCTCTAGGAAGATCTTTGGTTATGGACATCAGTGCTTAATGTGTAAGATTTTTATAAGCTGAAACTCCCCAATTCTCTCACCAAAAAGGAACATTTAAATAAATCCCAAACACGGTGCTTTTTAAAAAATTATTGACTTATTTGAGAGAAAGAAAGAGCATGAACAGGGGGAGCGACCGGCAGAGGGAGAAGCAGGCTCCCCACTGAGGAAGGAGCTCAATGGGACTCAGTCCCAGGACCCTGAGATCGTGACCTAGGGAGCCAAAGGTAGATGCCTTAAATGACTGAGCCACCTAGGCATCCCCAAGCACAGTGTCTAAAATTTGACAGCAGTCTATTTCCAGTTACAAAGAAATCCATCTTTGAATTTATAGATACTTCTTTCATTGGCTAATGAAAATTTTCCCTGTTAATTAAAAATTATTCTTCAAATTAAATAAATTTTAGGTGTATTGTTCCCTTTCTTCAACTGGAAAGATTTCACTTAATCTCCAAGGATACAACTCAAACAAAATGGCCAAGGGCTAAAGTATAGAAAGATCAATGACTAGCTTGTACAAGAAGAAAACTAATATGGAGGTCTCTGTTACAAGGCAATGATCTGGCAATCATTATAATGCAAATATATAAATAAGCATATCATATTGCTGAGGGTAGAAAATTTTCTTTAAGATTTTTATTTATTTATTTGAGAGAGAGAGAGAGAGAACAAGTGGGATGGGGGGCAGAGGGAGAAGCAGGCTCCCCGCCAAGCAGGGAGCCAGATGCAGGACTTGATCCCAGAACCCTGAGATCAAGACCTGAGCCGAAGGAAAACAAAGACTGAGCCACCCAGCACCCCAGGATACAATATTTTTTGCAGGTAAAAAAACAAAAAAACAAAAAAAGAGCAAACCTTAAGGAGCGACTGGTGATTTTATCATTTGATCAACACCTTGGAGGCACAGAAGAAGCTGACCTCATGTATAATACAAAAGAGAATATGGAGTGATCCAACTTCTACAAGATCTCGGTATTTTTCATTCCACTGGGTCAAACCCTGCCTCCACAAGGGCCTAAGAACAAGGAATAATCTAAAATATATTATCTATATTATATAATAGAATATATAGGTATTATACCTAATAATCTATATTAGATGTTATGATTATTACTCCTGCTAATTAGTTCACCCTGAGATAGAAGGTCAAGCATTTCAAACCATTCAGCCACTGTTGAACACACCAGATACTCTATATTCTGAAAAAGTAACCGATAACCTATGAATGCTAATGTTTTAGCAGCAGAGCATTTTTGTTAACATGCAATAGTATTTACAACTCCCGTGTTCCTTTCAGATAAAGCCAAAGCCCCTTTTGCTCCATGGCCCTGAGGACTCCATAGAAGCCCTAAGAAGAGGGTCCTGATTGGATACTGACTGGAATACAGACACCATGCAGGGCACCCTGACAGACCACACACCAGGATCCTGGGCAGTCAATAAACTCAAGCAGGGCTTAAGAAACATGGAAAAAAAGGAAGGCTGAGTGTAGTGGCCAACACACCCAGTGCTGACATTATTTATAATTTTGACTCATTTCAGTCCTATATTGGGAGATAATTCTATTTCCAAAGACAGTTCGTCTTTATTCTCTCTGTTGAGTACTCCCTTCAGGGTAACTCCAAAGTGTCTTTATGAAATGTGCCTACATTCACTGCCTTTGAATTTCTCTGGCCAGAGTTGACCTTTCTATGCAACTACAGAAGGAAAAATCATTACCATGCCCAATTTTAATTCTCATATGCTTGATCCTAAAATTATTGTCCCTTGAAAATATGAGTTTAACCTTAGGACACTGGCAGTGCCCATATTATTAACACACAGGTTTTTCTCTAGGACCGTGAAGGAGTTCTGAGAAAACCTCTGAGAGAACTTGGACTTTCTCCAAACTTTGGCCTTTCTAAATCTCTCCACGTTTTGTCCCTACATTGTGGACAGAAAAAGAACTTCTTTTTCTGCCTGGCTTTTAGTTTGCAGTGGTTCTCTGTTTTAGCTGCCCCAGTCTAAGTGAAGCCAGGAGGTGCTCTGGTTTGCAGTTGAGCCCACTGTTCCTGCCGCTCAAACTGTAAATGAATTTCCCAGGAGAGAAAGGTAGGCAACTGGCTTGGTCAATAAAGAAAGATACATTGACCGACCAGGAGAACTTTGCAAGTCATTCTGTCCACTGAGGAGGGGGCACAGACAGATGGTGAAAATAAATGAAACTGGCAACCTTCTCTGCTCCACTGGAATTACAATTCCTCTGAGAGATAAGAAATCTCTTCCCAGCCATTTTTCTCCTATTATATGAATCTAGGGACACCCTTCTGGGGAAACCTCTCCCAGGACACATCACTGGAATGTTAACTTTGCCAAAGCCTTCCAGCTTTGTCAGAATAGGTCCCTTGGAGATATTCTCCCTGTGTAGTCTGAGCCTAGCTTTTGTCGTCACAAGATTTTTAAATGAGCTGAATGTTGGACAACCAGCATCATTACTTCTTTTATTTTCTTTCATTTTGGAATGCACAGATCATGGCAGATTATCATCGTTTGCTTGCGTAAGGCAGCTCACGGACAGTGGTGTGTGTTAGCTGTAAGTGCATGTATGCATGGGTTTATCTCCAATGTATGTGCACATACATGTGCTGTCTTTTGCCCTCATTTCTCCTCCCATCCTCTGGAAATAGCCATCCTAGTACACATTTGATGGACATGTTCATGTAAAATGCCTGTCCTTGGTTTCAGCCATAGATCCTTGTCTACATATTTCATTGTCATGTGTTGTTGTATAATGGCACAATTGTGTAATAGATTACATTCTATTTTCTCACTTTTTTTTTTTCACTCAACCCTGTGCTTTCTGGATCTGTCCATGACGCAGGACCCTCACATACTGACTGCTGCACTTTGCTCTGAAGTACACACTTTCTGCACCCTACGCATCTCATCTCCAGTGATGTCTCCAGTCCCTGGCCAGTGCACACAACATCAGAATGAACCCACTTGGACAAGTGTCCCAGCACTCTGAGAATTTATTTGGGTTATATACTCAGAGTACAAATTTGAGTCGCAGACTACGTTGATACTTAATTTGATTAAACACTATATATTTTTATACTGTTTCCAAATGAGGCTTCCTATGGTATCCTAGTTGTCTATGTTTTGGCCTTAGATTAGAACCATGCTATTTTCATTACTATGGCTTTTGTGTATGTCTTAACATCTGTTAAGGCAAGTCTTTCCTGTCCAGTATTTTTGTCACTTCTTGTCATTTTCATGGAAATGTGTTCTTCAATGCAAATTTAAATTAGTTTCATCAAGTTTCTAAATAAATCCAACCAAAATACTGAATTTAAAGATTAATTAGGAGAACTGACATCTGTCTAACATTAAAACTATATCGTTTCAGGAAAGGAACATCTCTTTAGATATTCAGACTGTCTTCTGTCTTTATGGGGAATTTTACATTTCTCTCCATAGACATACAGATCCTTGGTAGTTTCTGCTGCTGTTGTGAATGGTATCTTACATTGGATTATATACTCAAGTTGCTGGTATAGAAACTTGCTTCCACATTTTGAGAGTTTATCTTGCTTCCAGCAAGATTGTTGAACTCTGAGTATAACAGTTTGTCTACTGATTTTGTTGTTCTCTATGTAAATAACTGTTTCATCTGCAGATCTGCAGATGATACAGTATAAGAAGTCCTGCTCCATACGTAAAAGAAGTGAGAAGTGTATACTGGACCACTTCAGTTCTATCTAAATATAATATCTAAGCTTATTAATTATATCATTCAGATTTTTTTATAATGGTGGTTTTCTGGCAGCCTGATTGAACCACTTCTTAGAGGAATATGTTGCAGTCTTAAACTACAATCTGCTTCTACTAAATCTATTTTCCCTGAGTATGTGTTTACAGTGATCGAGCATATAGTAAAGCTCCTTATACAACGTAGTGTCCCTCTTTGTTCTTTATGATGTTCATGTCCTAGAATCTACTTTGTTAGATTTTAAGTTTGTTAGCCCAGGACACATTGGTTCATAACTGACATCCTGTTATTTCCATGTTTTCTCTATCTTTTGACTTAAGCATGACTCTTCTAGGCTACAAATGGTCGAATCTTATTTTGTAATCCATTCCTGTAGCCTCCATCTTTTAACTGCTGAGTGTAGCACATCTAAATTTTTTCTATTGATTTGTTCCTACCATCTTGTGTCACATCTCCATTTGCTATATTTAATCTTAGTTTTCCCTTTCCTTTTCTGCTTTCTGTTGGATAGATGAATTTTATTCTCTTCTTTGGCTGATGTAAATGTAACACCTTCTATTTTTCTTCTGTACATGGTCACTCTTTATTAGGGTCCATATTCACTACTGAGTTTTTTTTTAAATAAATTTATTTAATTTTTTAAAGATTTTTATTTATTTGAGAGAGAGAGAGAGAATGAGAGAGAGTGAGCATGAGAAGGGGAAGGTCAGAGGGAGAAGCAGACCTCCTCCTGAGCAGGCAACCCGGGACTCCAGGATCATGACCCGAGCTGAAGGCAGTTGCTCAGCCAGCTGAGCCACCCAGGCACCCCCTCTATTGAGTTTTTAGACTTATTAGTATCTAGGTCTTTCCCCTATTATGTGTTTAAGCAAGTTCTCTTATCTGTTTGATCTGCTCACTGTGTTGCCCACTGTTTGGTACTGTCTAAAAGCGTAGTTCTGAGTTAAGACATCCTTGGCCTTCTTCTTTTCTTAGATCGGTCTTGTTAGACGACACACGGCCCCTAACATATATGACCCCCTTCTGTATTTGTTGCAGCCTTTTCCTGGAGGTGAGCAATTCCTCTCAGATTGATCTCAAAGTGGATTTTTGTCCAGCAAATCTTTTGAAAACCAGCACGCCTGAAAACATTTTCAACACACTCTCACATGTAATTGAAAATTGGGTTAAATATAGAGTTTTTATGTTCAAAGTAAGGATAAAGTATTACCCTGACAATGTTAGTCTGCTCAGGCTACCATAACACAATACCGTCGAACATTAAACACTAAACAACAGGAATGAGTTTTCCTACAGTTCTGGAGGCCGGAAGTCCCGCATCAAGGGGCCAGCCCATTTGGTTGCTGGTGCGAGCTCTCGCCCTGGCTTCTTGCTGCGTCCATCCTCACACGGCCTTTCCTCACTGGGGACGCTCGGACACAGAGCAAGCTCCCTGTCTCTCTCTGCGCGTAAGGGCACTAATTCCATTATGAGGGCTCCATTCTCGTGACGGGATCACCTTCCCAACACCCCACCCCCACATATCATCACACTGAAGTCAGCGCTTCCCCACGTGAGATCTGGGAGACAAAAACATTCAGCCTTCGACACTTCTTAGAGTCAGTGCTGATGCTGAGAATTGTGTTATCAGTTCGATTCTTGTTCTTTGGAAGTCTACTACTTCCTTCTTTGAACTTCTGGAATGCCCTTTGTTTCCTTATTGAAAATTTTTAATTCAACTATGCCCAAGTATATGTTTTCCTTATTTATCATGTTGAAAACTCTTTGAACCGTTTCCATCAAATACCTTTAATCTTCTTCTTCCTCTTCTCCACCTCCTCCTACCTCTTCCCCCTCCTCCCCTCCCCTCCTCCTCCTCCTCCTTACTCTCCCCCCTCTCCTCCTCCTACCCCTCTTCTTCTTCTTTTCTAATAATGGAGCTTCTGTTCCTTATTTTTTCCAAAGAATGCTTCCCTTCCGTTTTTTCTTACCCTTTCATCCATTTTTTTTCAATTTGTTTTCTTCTTAGAGGTTTCCCTTTGGGTCTCGGTCATGTGAGTCTGTGAGTATACATTACTCTAGGACAGGGTTCTCACCCAGAGGCAATGCTGTGCCCCACGAGACATTTGGCAACGTCCAGAGCTATTTTTAGTTGTCCCAAGTAGGTTAAGGGAGATGCTACTGGCATCTGGGGAGTGGAGGCCAGGGATGCGGCTCCATGTCCAACAAGGGACAGGTCAGCTCCACAACCTGCACAACTAAGAGTTATATTTATATAGCCCCAAATGCCACTAGTGCTGACGCCGAGAAGCCCTCAATTAGGAGTCTCAGCACTCTGTCTACCGGAGAGGGTAAAAGCCCCTGGCCGTGCAAACCACTGTGGACCCCTTCTTTTCCCTCAACGACACCAGGCTATCCTCTGGTTAGGGTTTTCTCTAAGGCTCTTATCTAAATTTCATCTCCTGAAGTTCAGGTTCAGCCCTCCTGGGTGTTCAGAGAGGGCGTGGGCAGAGGAGGAGATGCCCAAGGAGAGCAGGTCAGAGCCAAGGAGACCTCTTCCATCAAGTCCTCACCTAGTGACGCTGCTGTGCTGCCCTCAGAGGATCACCCATCCTAAGGCAATCGGTGGCCTGGCTATTGCAATCGTTTTCTCGTAGCAAAGGGGGCAGGCAAGGACTGCCCACCCCTCCCCGCCAACACAAACATACATACCCAAAGCAATACTGCGGAGAAGCAAGAGGCAAAATTAATGTTTTCCACTAATTCTCTCACTAGCCTTTTGGAAGCCTGGTTCTAGCTTGGTGAAGCACCTCCCACCCGTCACCCCCAGAGAAGTGCTAATCCATTTCTAAGAACGTTCAGGGAGCTCTGTGCTTTTTATAGGGTATAATCTCTCTTCCAGCCTTTCCTTCTGCTTCCATAGCCGTCTTGATCGCTGTTGACGTGTCATGGGAAACCTGACCAACTTTCCAAGTATTAATTGTAGGTGCCTGGTAAAAACTAAGATATTGAAGTGAATATTTCTATAAAGTCTATTCTTCTTTAATAGATGATATACGAGATTGTTCTAAATATGTTTTAATGATGCGGGATATATTCTTCAGTTGTTATTTCTGCCCATTTTATTGTTTTTCTCTTGACTCTGACAGTTAGCATACACATGAATATTTAAATGATAAGAAAACTAAATGTCTTTCTCCTTCCCAGTTTCTACTGGATACTGTTTAACATCACAGGCCCTTTTATCTCAGAGAACAGAATCCCATTCCTAGCCACTAATAACATTAATCAAAGCAGTCTTTTATGACATGTAAATAAATGAATTTTCCTTTACGCACACAGGACAATCAAGACGATGTGCAGAGACTGCGTATTCATCACAGCGATATATTCCCGTTATCACACTGCCATTATAGAGCCATTGATTCAGGGAAAGTAAACTGCTTGGAACGTCAAGATACGGAGAGGGCAGTATAAAGAAAGAGAAAGGCTTATGGAAATTCAGAGATGGCTTTCATGGCCCATTCCCTGTTTTATTGTTAGAGTTTATTTACATGGCTTCTAATCAGACTTAAGAGTCAGACTTAACATGGTTAACAGTTTTTTCATGAGAAAGCAGTTTTTCACGTCTATGTTTGATATACATTGGAAATAACGCATCTTAGAAAAACACTAATAACAAGCTTAAACTTTTTTTTTTTTTAATTCTCTAAGTTTGTTTATTATATAGCACAAGAGAGTATAATCTTCTTAAGCATTCCTGGAAATACTTCTTAAAAAATAAAAGACTTATCAACAAACTTATAGTTGGTTTAATCAAAATGTACCACAAATACCCAGCATCACATCTGCTCTTTTTTTTTTTTTTAAGATTTTATTTATTTATTTGACACAGAGAGATCACAAGTAGGCAGAGAGACAGGCAGAGAGAGAGGAGGAAGCAGGCTCCCTGGTGAGTAGCAGAGAGTCCAACGTGAGCCTCAATCCCAGGACCCTGAGATCATGACCTGAGCTGAAGGCAGAGGCTTTAACCCACTGAGCCACCCAGGCGCCCCAAGTCTGCTCTTCTAATGAGATTTCTATACATTCAAATGCATAGGGGGAAAATGATTTTTTTTAACTACCTATATATCTATTTATCTTTCCACCTATCATTTATTTTTGTGGTTTGGTATCTAATCATTTCCCATAAAATGTCAGTTGAGACCAACTGGTAAAGTACAGCCACTTACTTATAAAACTCTAGAAATAGTAACTGTGGATGCAAAGATTTTTACCAATTCTAGTATATCATAAGCACTGGTGAGCAGAAAAAACAACAACCCAGATTTGATGAAAGTAGCGCATAGACATTTTTAGACTAAACCAAAGAGGAAGCTGAATACCTGTGAACATTTCCTTCAAACTCCTCTAATGTAGTTCTACAAAGTATAGTTTAGGACAAAAACAAGTAAGAATTCAAAACTCTTGCATACTTCAGATTAAACGAACACTAATCAAGTTAAAACAATTGTCCTCCTGCTCGAGTTTTCCATTTTGGTCCTTTGGTTTAGATCAAGGGACCAGCCAACTAGTACCCTCAAGCCCAATAGGGCTCGTCATCACTTTTATAAATAAAGTTTTATTGGTCCACAAACACATCCACTTAACGATGAATTGTCTGTGACTTTCTCATACTACGGTGTCCGAGTTGAAGGCATTTGACCCACAGGAGCTAAATTTCCTATCTGGCCCTTTATGGAAAGAGTTTGCTGACCTCAAGCATAAATCATGAATGAATGAATACATTTTGAAGTTGCGGCCATGTTGTCTCCACTGTTAGCTGAACTCTTGGTGGTTGGAATGTTCTTCCCACCTCTGTAAGGCAGGCTTGGCATCTGCCCCATGTTTCCTATATGACGAACCTTGTTATTAAGTACTCTCTTCTCCTACTGTGGGCTGACATGAACAGTCTGCCATGGCAACCGCCTGCAACAACTTCCCAGTGATGCTGCACTTTCATTCTATGTGCACAAACATTCCCTTTGTCCTAAGCTTGGACAAGCAGTGATTCATACTTTTTGTGGGCAAAATGAGAACCGTGATTAGAATCAATAATCTCAAATAGCTGCCATCAGTTAAAAATGCTTCCAAAAAACTCTTTGTAGCAGAGTTGTACAAATGGGTATGACCTTGATTTATTAGGGAATGGATGAATGCATAGTGAAAGGTATTGATTTTTCCATTTTTTCCCAGATAGTGGTAGCATACAATTGATTTATAGTATCATTAGCGCTGTTATGGTTCTAAGCATTTTTTAATTGCCATTGTTATCTTTCCAATAACTCATGTGTTATTTAGGGGTGTATTTTTAAATCCCCAAACACATGGGACTTTATTAACTTATCGTTTTTATTGTTGATTTCCAGTTTATTGCCTTGTGGTCATTCTCAATGTACGGGGTATAAGTTGTGCATGTTTAACATAACTGGCTTCTTAATGTCATTGCTAAAACCTTCCATCTACTTTCTAATATTCTGTTATTTCGACCCACCGATTTCTGATAAAACATGTTAAAATATTAAACTGCTCATCAATGTGTCCATTTCTCTTGGTGATTCTGTTAGTTTCCGGTTTTGGAGGTCAAGGTACATACGTTTTGTATTGCTATATCTTCTTAATAGACTTGCCCTTTTGTGCTTATCACATACCATCTATTTTACTAAAATCTGTGCATTAAATTCTATTGTGGAATATTGCCATTACTAGCTTCCTTTTTATTAGTATTCTTCTTAATTTTGTTTAGCTGTGTCATTTTTATATAGCTGGATTTTTAGTAGATTAATCCATTTTCACTCACAATAATTACTGTTATACTGGGGCTTGTTCCTACCATTTTACCTTTTATATGTTGTCATTGTTTCTCTTTCTTTACCTTTTTGTCCCTTTCTATTTGTTTTTTAATTTAACATTTCTTTCTTTTATTTCTTCTCAGTGTTGGTTGTTTATCATGTTTTATACCTTTCGCGGTTGTTTTCATTGTTGTGTATTTAAAAAAATCTGTTACACATTTAAAATTTTTGTTGTTACATATTTTAAAAATTTAAAATAAAATCTGAGGTTAATTAATTCTTAGAAAATCTGAAGTTATAATTGTTATATATGTTATATATATAATAATGTAATATACTATATATTATATATATTTAAATATATATATTTATATATAAAATCAGTAATTGTATTCTTCATCAAAATACTGCATTCCTGCCTTGTTATTGTTGCCAGAGATTTTATTTTCAACATTTAGCGCAAAATGCGATTTTTACATTTAGCATTTAACTAAATTAGTTGCTATTATTTCCATCCACTTCTGTATCCCTTGCTTCTTGATCACCACGTCTTCTTTCTTCCCTTCACATTTATCTTTAGAATGGAGAACATCCTTGAATGTTCCTTTCACTGCTGGTTCTATAGTCTATGTATATAAACTCCGTCTCTGAGAAAAAACGCCGATATCTGAGGCCTCTTCTTGAACACTACGGCGGTAGCTGCTTTCCTTCTAGCCTCGGGGACCGCAGACGAGGAGCGCACTGTTGGCTGCACTACCAGGCCCTTGCAGGTGACTTGATGTTCCTCTGGGTAGCTTGGGGATTTGTCTTCATTCTCCGAGGTTTGCAACTATTACACACCACGGAATGGACTCGGATGTATCCTTCGAGTTCACAGAGTACACTTCTGATCCAAAGGCTGCAACTCCGAATCATGTGGGCTATGACTTCACTCCTCTGCACACATGCTCTGGCCAGTGATGTCTTATGAAGCTCCGATGAGATAACAGTATAGCGTCTCCAGCTGGGCTCCACATCTGACAGCGACTCTTCTGTATTTTTATATTTCTTTGTAAAAATCTTGTTTCTCACCATCCTCTTCGGTCTTACGTTGTAACAACATCTCATTACCAATTTCTCTTTGCATGTGTGTAGTAAGAGTTTATCCCTGAAACAGTTTGGTTTTACTTACGGATAACTGCCGAATTTTTCCATGATCTGTTCTTATGCTCATTTCTGCCTACCTCAGTAACTTTCCTGCCCTTTTAAAAAGGACGGTTTCCGTTCATTCAGGCATCTTAAACACATTACATGTAAACACTCAGACTGCTCTAAAGCAGTCTTTTCATTTCAAATTAATTGCATTTTTAAATGTTGGTTTCATGGACTGTAATAGATTCTTACGATGCGTTTCTTCCCAAATGTTGGACGCTTGGATTGTGGCTCATTTGGAAGGTTGGTTTTTGGTTTTGTGTCTCTTTTCTTTCCTCTTTCTCTGTCTCTCCTCTCTCTAGGCTGACTCCTTGTGTCTAATAATTTCATGGCTGGCTGAACTCCCAATTTCCCTGTGATGGTTCATTCTCTATGTCAACTTGGCTGGGCCACGGTGCCCAAATATTTGGCCAAACATTTTCCTGCACATTCTATAAGGGTGTTTTTGGATGAGATTAATATTTACATTGACAAACGATGAATCAAACAGATTCCACAATGTGGGTGGGCCTCATCCACACAGTTGAACACCTTAATAGAACACCTGAATAGGTCAGTCTTACAAGACTGACGTCCGTTGGGCAAGGAGGAATCCCGCGGACAGATGGTCTTCCGACCTGAGAGCCGTTTCAGCTCGTCCCTGCATCTCCAGCTTGCTGGTCTACCTGCAGATTTTGGATTTGCCAGCCTCTACAATCATGAAAGATGAATTCCTTATAATAAATCTCTATGTACATGCACACATCCTATTAAGTTTCTTGGGAGTATTGTGACTAGAACATGTCCCCTCAGCCTGTCACAGTGAGATATAATAATGGCACTGCAGGGCTGCTGTTGTGTGACAGGGACATTCAGCTAGAGCAGATCTTGTCCCTGAATGACTGGATGACTTGGTCCAGTCTCTGGTCTCTACATGTCCTTTACCCTGTCTAAACCTGGCTAAAGGTCCTAACCTCAGGCTGTGGTCAGCAGCTCTTTTCCCTCCAGCTTCTTAAATGGGGCAGGGGGACAGTCTCACTGAAGGTCCTAATCTATCATAGTGAAACGGGATCCATGAACAGTGTGACAAGAAATTCACAAGACACAACTGCTGACGAGTAGCAAGTATGGATATAACTGTCTTTGTCCCGGGCTAATAACCAAAGGATCAAAAGGGGGGATGACTTCTGTGAAAATAGAATTTGGAAAATACCCTTTGAGGAAAAAGAGTTTCATCTAGAGGACCGGAAGGAAGAAGATCCTGGTGACTTTCTGCTGTAGAAGAATTTCTGCAACTGACTGGAAATGGGCATCATTAAGTCACGGTTTCTACAAAAACCACTTGTCACACAGGTTGAGATTAAAAGATGATGTGTTGAGCTACAGAGAGACGGTGTTCTCTACGGAACACCACTCCACCCTCCCCAACCTCGTCCTTTTAGAGCTCAGATGAAACACTTCTGCTTTGCCGGGCTCAGACCTCACTCCCGCCCACCACACTCCCACTGCTCTCATCACGGCTCGCTTCTTCTCCCTCTCCCTCCCTGTATGCCCCTGGACCTACCCTACTGACACATCCCACAGGTACCGTTATAATTTATTTACCATGAGTCTCACTCCTAACGAAAAGGCCATCTTTTAAGGGCTGGAGCTTCCTATCTAATGGATATTTGAGTTGGCTGTGCCTGGATCCATGCTTATTAGCACCTGATTCATCCCCCAGGAAATATTTTTTGAATGGCCGACTGGCTTCTCTTCATCCTGAACAGGCTTGCTTTTCCGGGGTCTTTGTGACCTATATGCAAAACTATTCCTATGCGACTTTATGGATGTACATTAGGATTTACAACAAGCATCTGATTGACTGGGGCATGCTGCTGCTTTGGTGCGTGGGCAGCGTGTACATCCAGCGACAGCTGCTGCCCTCCTCTGCGGACCCCGCAGCATTCTTCGAAGCGGGAGCAGCCCCGCTCAGCCGTCCACGCTCCGCTACATCGCCGATGGAGGTCTATGTTTATGATCCTTCCCCTCACTTCCCACGTGATCTCACCGGATATTTGGACAAATGATTAGGGAAAAGTAAGTTTAAAATACCACTGCTAGGTGAAAACTTTTATCATACCACCTCGATTCAGAAAGTCGGCAGGACTCAGACCAGGAGTCAGCAGTCTGACGTGGCTGCAGAAAGGCCTGCACCGGGGACAGCATCCCACCTCCTTGTGAGCTGG
Organism: Mustela nivalis; assembly: GCF_964662115.1. Lineage (NCBI taxonomy): Eukaryota > Metazoa > Chordata > Mammalia > Carnivora > Mustelidae > Mustela > Mustela nivalis. The sequence continues at coordinate 127,844,757 of NC_139040.1, read as the reverse complement.
AAGGGCCCGGGACACCTCCGTCGGAAACAGAACTGTCCGGGGGCGGGATCACCGCTCTTACAGCAAACGTTCTCTGAGGCCATTACAGAGGAGCTGGAAGGAGTTCTGGAGGAAGGCCATCCCGTCCCCTCAGGTCTTCACAAACCAGCCACTGAGAAAGTCTTCAAAGCCCCGAACCATCACCTGGAAAGGCATTAGAGCAGAGCGACGTACTGTGCAACAAACACTCTGCTCACAACCAGCGCCGGCAAACGTGCGTACAGTAAGCAAGGACAGAATGGAGAATGGACGGCAGGAAAGATGCCCCTTCCCAGGCCACGGTGAGGGGGTTCTGCACTGTTTTCAAATGGGTGAGGAGGAAGGGAATAAAGGCATCACCATAGAGTCGTCCGAATGTCTCAAGGGAAATATCAGATTCTGAATGTAAATTTTAATACTTATTTGTCTCTACTAAACTTGCAGTGGCTTTTCAAATAATTCACCGGAGCAGATTGGTGTCAGTGTTCACAGAAGCATTCTAAGCTCTGAGTGGTAGACGGGAAGGAAGTTCTTCCAAATATTTTATCGTAAGATTTTTAATCTAAATACACAAAAATTGGTTGAAACAAGGACAGTATCAGCAGGAAAGGAAGACTGGGGGTTCTGGCTGTAGGCCCAGAAAATACTAAATGCTTTAATGCAACACTGAGTAGTATCCTCTCTTATTATAATTCTCCTTGGCTCCCACTAGATCTTCGTTCTACCAAATACAACCTGAGTTGTCCATCTTGATTCAGCAAACCTCAGGCCAGTGGGATGTAGGGCCCTGGGGTACCGGCGCGTAGATGTCTACTTCTTCCTCACTGTGCCCTTGACGACAGCAGCCCTTCTGATAACCTTCTGCCATCAGTGCGTTAGCTAAATTACACAAATACTGATGAGTTGCAAATATCAAAGAGCTAATATCAAGAAGTCTTCTAAGCTCAACGCATCTGGAACCTCTGCTCGAATGAGGGAGGAAGAGGATACCCCTCGAGCACAGCAGCGTCCAGGCTGGTATTTCGTGCTCATTACAAAACCTGAACGGTGACAAGGAAGAAGCTGGTTCTCACAGAATCACTGGCCAAGCACAGGAGGCCCCCAGCCTCGGGATTAATGGCTGCACCAGGCAAGGACGAGATGGAAAGGCTGGAACTTGGCAGACGTCAGCATGGCTGGGACATTCTTCTGAGCACAGGAAGTGAGCCGTCCACACCAGCACGGCCAAGAGCGTAGGCATCAGAGTAAGCCCACGCGGGAATAGCAGCCCCAGAGCAGCGCATCTCTACAGACTGGGTTCTGCGCGCCATCTGGAAACGCGGCTGCGTTCCGTGGCTTCTCCCTGAAACCCGTCGTGGGACTTTCTGGTCTGCATATCTGCGCCCATCCGAATATCACACAGTCCAGGGAATTCAGGCCTCAGCATATGTATTCTGCCTTCTGGGGCATCTAGACGCCCTCAACCAAAATAACAGCAGAAACGGATGCGAGACAATACGGAACGGCACCGACTCTCACGAACAGATGAAATCCTTCAGAATCCACTTAATGTTTGTCTGCAAATATTAGCCATGCCGCCCTGGTTGAAGCTGCTTGAGAAGGCTGAGCTGTGCTAACACAATTAATTTGCTCATTATATACATCTTCATCAGCAAGGAAAAGTAAATTCCAGGGCTGCCGGAGATGGCATTAAAAATTCCAAATGAGTGGGTTTTACAGCAGCGAGTGCTGAACCTTTCTCAGTCCTCCTGTCTCTTCCCGTAGTTCCGGTGTTATTTAGTTCACCGTCCACGGCTATTCTGTGTGCCCCCGTGCACAACACTGACCTTTTATAATCCTGTAACTATCCCGTGACAGCTTTGGCTGAGAGTCTGCCGGCCCGCGGTGAGCTTCTGGATGTGGTTCCAGGCTGGTGGGTCAGAGAACCCCGTGGCGTGAGAGTGTTCTCACTCCATTGCATCATGTCATAAAGTGGGGGGTGTCTGCACCCCTGCTTCACCTTCCCTCCCACCCCCTTCCATCTGCCTCCTGAATGGTTGCTATTGCCTCGCCCACGGCATGTGAGTCTCTGGGCAGGGCGCCGTGCTGTTCCCTGCGTCTGCCAGATACAATTTCTATCTGTTGAGAATGTACCTCACCCTCGCCCGCACCTCTAATGCTGCCTCCTCCATGCAGGCTTCTGTGATGGGACAAATCCCATGACTCCTCACACTGCCTCCAAACACATTTGCTATTCATAGTCAAACCTCCTTTCTCCAGCTCTATTTAAGAGAAGGGGATAAGCCTTCTTTGTGATTCTAAACTCCTTTCTTCCCTGGGCTGTGCCAGGCTCTGCATTCTGATGATCGATTTGCCTTGCTAGTGCAAGAGCGCCTCTAGGGAGATCATGATCTCTTCACCTGTAACAGGAGAATTTAAGGTCTTCCCTACTGGGGAACTGCTGCTCTTCCCGCAGCACCGCAAGCCAGAAACGCCACTGAGAGAAATGGTTGGAGACATCAGTGTCTCCAAATGCCAATGGCCCAGGGGAAGATGAGGCCGGTGCAGCTGCACATTCTGTTCCTGAGACGGTTTTCCTGGGAAGAAAGGAGAGGGGGAGGAGCAACCCACCGACTGGCCACTTCCTGCGGAAGAGAAGCCAAAACAAAACAGGTCAGAAATGAAGTCGGAAGGATCCAGAACGAAGTAACTGATGCCACAGGGCTAGCTCGGCAGTGGTGACGCCATTCTTAGGGGGGCACTGCCTGCAGGTTCCTCAGTGCCCGTCCCCCATCGGGCACTGTGTGCAAGTCCTCCAGACAGCGTGCAAGTGGAGGGCACGAACCACGACCAGCCTGTCTACGGGTTCTCGAGCCCACGCTGCGCTCGCTGCTCGTCTCTGCAAAACACCTGAGGTTCATCCACCTTTTCCTTGAATGTGAGGCCTGCCGTGATGCATTTGATGTCAGTTGCTAAATTTCTTCTTTTCTTCTAAACTGTATTTCGAGACCCAGTGTGCCGAGACTGAGAGCCCTTGCCACACTATCTATTCAACCATGAGGATAATTAGAAAATGAAATAACTGCACGTCAGAGGCGTGGGGAAAACCCACGACAACCCAAAGTCTACCTTGAGCTAAATTTCTCCGAGAGCCCAGGGGACTTGCTTACAGCAGGAGCACAGCAAAGGCAGACGTGTCACACTGTCTGTGCCGAGAAGAGGCAAGAGCAGGGCATGACCTTGTAAGAGCGTGGGCACACGGCCAGCAACACACGCTTTTTCCTGATGGGTTTGCACAAACCAGGGCAGGTTGCCCGAGCTACAGTGGGTTTCCCTACGGAACACATACAAAGAGCATATTCTAAAACTCGCCACTGTGTGCTTCTCCATTCACGGAAAGTGTAGATTTAATAGCTGTAACAAGAGACGGAAGGTTTTCAAGGCTCAGTGACCCATTTCACTTTTGGACAATTAAGACAAAACAAGTAATTCTATGAAGCGTGCTTCCCTGCACACGGGCAGTAGCTAACCCATGTGCAACAGTGCATAACATGCTCACGTGAAGGTCATTAAATATTACGGGGAAGCAAAACATCAGTGCAGACTACAAACCGTTTGCTGCGTCTGAACAGGACCTCTAACTCTGCTGATGGGGAAGGAGCCCAGGCAAGCAGGAAGGGTGGTGTCCTCAGTGGTCAGTGGGGGGCGTGGGATGTGGCATGTGGCTACGGACCCACAGTTGACCTCTGCACAGAACAGCTGCTCACCCCGTATCTGCTCACCTGCCGGCTGCTAAGTGCGGTGAATGCTCGGCTATCATCGCCTCTCGAAGCTTTCAGGTGGCTCTGCTTAGTTCTTCTCTGCAAAACCTCTCCTTTGCTCAACTTGGACTCTGTTGGTTCCTTCCCATTCAACCCCAAGGGCAGCTGCCGGCCGCGTTTCAGCAGGCTGGACATGCCACGGATCTCCTGGAGTCTTGACCGCAGGCCACCCCTCTGCTCCCACGTCCCAGTTACTATGTTTGTCCCTGGCTCCTGGCTCTTCCTCTCCAGTCCCACCATCTCCTTTCACCTCCACACCACATTTCCACAACTCCCGGGCGCTCCATCACCGTGTCCTTAAAGCGAACGGTCATCCGTCCAGTCCCTGCCCCTACAGGGGTCTGTTGCGAGAGTCCACAATCCTTATGCTGATATTGGGTATGAAGGACCATCGCTGTTCTCTTTCTCTTCATCCCCTGACCTCCGCAAACTGATCACAAGCCGCCTAAGTCTGTCTCGGACACACGTCTTAAATCATTCACTGTAGTCACATACGACATTCATACTTTCATCAAGTTATTGCTGAAAACCACTCTGTTGATTTCCATGACCTCCAGACTTTTCTCCTTGGAACCTAGTCTCCGCACAGCTGGAGATGGGTCCTTCCGCAGCTGCATCTGGTCCTGTCACGATTTAATGCCCTCCCCTCCCCCAGCGGCTCCAGAAGCCAACCCTTGTTCATTAGATGACGGCCATGAATGGGCCTCAGTGAGCCCCAGCCGCACAAGCCCGCGGTGTCTGCACTGAGCTTCCCAGGCGCTGCTCCCCACGGGTGATTCAGCACCAGCACCACGGAGATACTGACCCAGACCTACTGCTGGGAGATATGGCACTGCTTTTGGGCTCCAGGACTCCCCAAAGGCTTGGCCGAAAAAACTTCCTAAGAGCTCATCGCCATCTATGAGGCTTCCGCCCAACCTTCTTCCTCCTTCATTTGGGGTCAGATGTTATTGAGGCCCAGAATCTCTTCTCCTCAATTTCCTTCCACATGGGCGTGTCCTCCAGTAAGATCCCAGAGAGTCTAATGCTGCCCCAATGTCTGCTTCCCGGCACACTCAGAATAACACACATTACAAACACTTACTTCTTTTTTTTTTTTTCCAGTTATTTTTGGTTTTGCAAATTCCCACTAGCACCATAGAGCGAAGTCTTGTGTTCTTATGGGTTGGTTTTTTTTCCCCCTCTCTGTCTTCATCATTGTCTTGTCTTCTGGATCAGTTCTTCCTTGTAAATAGAGCATCACTTACTTTTCGTTAAATTCGGTGCCTGTCCTTGGTAATTACCTGTCATGCCATGTACCATTCTCTAGTCCATGCTCTAATTTCACAATTATAATACATTGCCATTCCTTCCCGCTGTGAGAAGGTGAGCTTTTCAAGGGTATGAAGAGTCCCCTGGAGAGCCGATATTTAGTCTCTTGGACAATATACAGCAGTCGTGACTACACATTCTCACAGTTAGCTTTTTGGTTGCCTACTGCTATGTAACAAATTGCTCCAAATTTAGTGGCTTAATACAGCAGCCACTGCATTAGATGTATGATTCTGTAGGTCAGGAGGAATTCAAGCAGAGGTCAGAAGGGACGGCCTGTTTCTGGGCTCTGATATCTGGGGTTTTGGCGGGGGCGGCTCAAACAGCTGCAGGTGGCATGGGCCACAGGTCAGGGGTCTCGGTTCTCTGTGTAGTGTTTACTGGGGCTGTAATGCCTGGACTGGGATGGATGAAATGGCTGGGGGCCAGCCAGCATCACTTTCTCTCTCTCCATACAGCACCCCTAGGCTTCCTCACAGCCCAGCAGCCCGGGAATGGTCAAACTGCCTACAGGACTGCCTTACCGAGGAAAAGAAACAGCCGCTCCAGTAGAAGCTGCAAAGAATACTCGGACCGGGGGTCAGAGATCCTAGAATGTCACTTCTGCTCCATTCTATCGATGAAAGCAAGCACAAGCCAGCCCCACTGAAAGGGATGAAGGAATGGACCCTTCTTCATGAGGGAGTCTCACACGCACGGAGAAGAGTGGATGGTGGTCATCCTGAAATCCAAAGACCTCCGGACTCCCTCCTAACTGACGCTTTTTCAGAACAACCTCCTTCCTTAGATGCCTATCTAAAGCATGCTGTCCCCCACGAGCTGGTCTTTGTCATGGTGTTTATTCCCTTCAACACATCTATCAGGCTGTGACTCCTTGTCTATGAGTCCGGTATTTACAGACTGTGTGTTTGCTCAAAGACAAGCCCTATGGGGACAAGTTCACCACTGCGTTCCCAGCTCCCAACGCAGAAACACAACACCTACTAGTCATTAACTGTGCAAACCAGAGAAAGACGCAGTTGTGTGACGGAACCATAAAGGGCAAATTTGCCCCAAAATAGTTTCTACATGACCAGGACTATGTTTTTCTGAACCCTTCTCAGGGCCAAGGACAACAGAGAGCTGACACAGCTCAAAAAAATACTTGTTGAGTAATAGTCATAATCCTGGTGCTTACCCAAAAAGTCACTGGAGGCCCATTCTTCAAGTACTTTTAGTGGGAACTGTGTTACATGGCCATAGGGAATGACCCCAGGGGCCACGCTAATGCTCTCACGCTACCTACTTGTTGAACCTGCTTCAGGATGGAAGTACCCTGCCAGCCAGTTCCCCCCATGGCAGTTTATCTCAGAGTCTCAGCGAGAGGCTGGGATAGTGAAAAGATGCCAGACAATGAGCAAGGTAATTGTCCTTGTACAAATCACTCATCATCTCTGAGCCATTTCTCGGAAATGTAGTATTGTACCCACAGAGTTATTTTAAGTGAGATAATACGTATAAAGAACTGATTGCCAAGTCTGCAGGAGGTTAAGTGTTGAGCTCATGGTATTTTCCTACTCTCTAATGCCTGCAGTTATAAAGGTACGCTATCTCTAATACTAAAAGTCTACAGCTTATGTATTTGACATGCTTTAAATTGAAGTGAATTGATGGGTTTTATCTTTTATTTTCAAACAAAGAGGAAATGACAGGACATGAGAAAGGGCCACACGGTGTTCCAATTCCATTTGAAATAACAGAAGTGAAAATACGTTTCCATTAAGACATTTTACATTGGCTTGAAAGTGACTCATAACTGGTCCTCAGAAATGGCATTGGCCACATTTGTTCAGTATAGGAAGGCTGTCAGAAAAAAACAAGGATGATTTTTGTTTTTCTAAACCACACTGACTCATAAAGGTTAAAAAGAAAGAACTGGCGATTGTAAATGGGCCTGTGAATCGTAAATACTTATTATAACTCTGGACACCATGGGGACAAATAAAAAATAGATACCAAGACTTAATGCCAATAAATAATGCTACTTTCCCTGACCTTTCAGAAGAATATTTTTAAAGGTATTTCAAATGCATGAACAGAAATGTATATATTGCATAAATACCCATGTACGCTAGTCTCGGGTACTAAAGAAAGAGTGGTTGTCAAGTCACACGTGTCACCAGCTTCTTCTGTCTCTCTCCCTCCTCCTCCTAAGTTCTGACTCATCCAGAAAATAATAAACGGTTGTACCAATTAAGAGCCAGATGAGGAGAGAATTATAAAATAAAAGTAATTCCTTTTCGCAGATAAGATTTTTCTTGCCAACTTAGGGACAGCTGGAAGAGAGCTGAAATATGTTTCAAGGTCATGTTTAGATTACATTTATTTATGCTTTCTCTCACCTCTTACTAGTGAGAGCAAATTATCTTGTTGCAAATAAAATGCGTAGTGCCAAAAGGTAGAGGCCATTTACTTTTTCAATTTTTTGATAAGGTTTTATTCATTTACATGTCAGAGAGAGCACAAGCAGGGGGAAGGTGCAAGAAAGTGGGAAAAGCAGGCGCCCTCCTGAGCAGCAATCCTGATGCAGGGCTGGATTCCAGGACCCTGAGATCGGGACCTAAGCCAAAGGCATATGCTTAATGAGCTATACCACCCAGAGGCCCAGGTGGCTCTGATGGTTAAACAACTACCTTTGGGGCACCTGGGTGGCTCAGTGGGTTAAAGCCTCTGCCGTCAGCTCAGGTCATGATCTCAGGGTCCTGGGATCGAGCCCCACATTCGGCTCCCTGCTCAGCGGGGAGCCTGCTTCCCCCTCTCTCTCTGCCTGCTTCTCTGCCTACTTGTGATCTCCGTCTCTCAAATAAATAAAATCTTAAAAAAAAAAAAAAAAAAGTCCCGGGATCGAGTCCCACATCGGGCTCCCTGCCTAGTGAGGAGCCTGCTTCTCCCTCTAACCTTTCCCCTCTCATGCCCTCTCTCTCTCTCTCTCATTCTCTCAAATAAATAAATAAGATAAAATCTTTAAAAAAAAAAAGAAATTACATTTATGAAGGAAAGGAAAGAGGGGACACTGATTATTTGGGGTGGGCAGTGTACACAAGGTACAGAACTCAGACAATTATTTTAAAATCTTCTTTTAGACAATCTAAGCGTTTTTCTTATTGTTTTACTGTACTGAAGCCATACAAAGATCTACTCTTTGGTTTAGGTGATACTATAGGCAAGGGGTTGGTGAACTTTTCCTGTTAAGGGATAAACAGTAAATGCTCTGCTGGTATAGCAGGAAAGCAGCTAGAGGCAATACATAAACGAGTGGATATGGTTGTGTTCTAATAAAACTTTATTTACAAACACAGATGGCCGGCCTTATGTGGCCCATTTGTGGTTGTCTGCTAACCCCTGCCATAGCACAGCATAAATCTACACTTCCTGAAGCAGACATGGCTCTGCAAGTGAGAAAGATAAACTAAAATGCACATGCACTGCCGGAAGGAGCTAAGAAAAAATCAAAATAAGACGAGAGTTTTGCCTGCATGTTTTAGTAGCTGCCAGGGACAGACACCCTCTCCTGCTACTCCTTCATAGTGACCCCCCTCCCTACCCCTGGCAACCACTGATCTCATCACTCATGGCTTGTGTTTCTGGGAATGTCAAATAAATGGAATCATAGTATCCGTCATTCTTTGAAACTGGCTTCTCTCTCATGAAAGATGAAAAATCTAGAATTCACCCAGGTTGCTGCATGTGTCAATAGGTTTCATTGTATTACTGAGTAGTAAACAACTGTATCCAACCAACGAGTGTGTGTGTGTGTGTGTGTGTGTGTGTATGAGAGAGAGAGAGAGAAAGAGAGAGAGAAAGAGGAAAGGAATTTATGTCAGGGAGACCAAAACTGGGCCAACAATGGACGAGCCTCTCAAAGGCTATCTCCCTCCAAGCAACTTTTTAAAACCCATTCACGGGTTCCAGTGTATTTGGGCTGTTTCCAGCTTTTGCTTATCACAAAGCTGCTAGGAACATCTGGGTACCAGTTTTTGTGGGAATGTAAGTTTTCATTTCCCTAGGATAGATTACCAAGTAGTGGTGTTACTGTGCTATATATGAAATGCATATTTAATTTTCCCATTATCCAGGCTTTCTAATCACCACACTTACTCTTCTACATTAGGACGGCGTAGCGCCCTTCAGTGAAGGTCCCACATGTGCGGGCTTAGGGACCTTGACCCAGTTCTGCAGGATTTAACTGTTTTGTACTTTAAAACTGGGGTAACTTCATTTGAGTTAACGAAACGATGCTACCCTAGTACTGAGGTCAGTACCCACACCGGTGGCCCCCTAGCACGGCAAGTCTACCCCTACAGGAAGCTGGCGATGTGTGGAGACATGATCACTCATCACAACGGAGGGAAGTACCATGGGCGTCTGCTGGGGAAAGGCCAAGGATTATACTAAACTTCGTACAATGCACAGGACAGGCCCCTCGACAAAGAATCACCCATTCCCAGATGTCACTGACGGCACGACAGAGAGACTCTGGCCTACACAGAGAAAACACTCAAGAAACACTTATCATCATCACCATCAGTGTTAAATGGATATTTATTCAAACTCAGATATTTATTTATATACTCAACTCACTCAACAGGGTTGGGCAAGTACACCCCTCAAAAAGAACGGTCACTTTGAAGGAAAAGGAGCAGTTCTCTATCAAGCCGAAAACAATAAAGTGAACATACAAATAAAATAAATCACCATGGATTTTTTTCCCCCCGAAATTTCCGAAGAAAAAGTTAATGTCCAAAGATTTTCTGAAGCTTCCTGGAAAAGCTTACATACACCTAGAATCCTGATATGGTTATCCCTGATGTTAAAAATAACATCAAATATTTCTACATTTTTCACCACAAAAAAACTCATCTTCAAAGTATTAAAACACACGGACAAAGAAACATTTACAGGTCGGTCATTCATCAAGTCAGCTTCCGTTGGGCACGTGAAAGACCGCTGAAGATCTAACTGAAGATGGCAGAGCGAAAGGAAAGTCCTAGACCACGCCTATGATCGAGTAGGAATTCAACAAATACTGTTCCCCTCCGATCCTTCTCCCCAGCCTTAATTCTTCTGGTAGAAGCAGACAAGCGACGCGCAACTGTACATCCACGGAGCTTCCCCAACGCACTGCCACGGAACGCCGCCGGCACGCTGCCATTTCCCCCCGGACACTGGTGTCTTCGCCTCAAACAGGTGCGATGAGCCACCAAGGTCCCTCTCAAGTCAAATATGCTCTGGGGAAGTTCTACTGCCAGACCCTGCTAGGGCAGGCTGTGGAAAGAGGCTGGGGAGAGACGTCCACCGTTCCTCTCCTGCCCCCCGTCCCAGACCTAGAGTAGCAACTCGGGTCAGGGTAGGCATCCCAGGGGTCCTGGGTACATCAGGTGAGTGTGGGAACTGGCGGACCGGTGAGTTTCCAGGGAGGACAGGCACTGAGCTTGCTTCTTTGTGTATTATGTAATGGTTTAAACACGGAATTTATTCAAAGTGTATCAAGCAATCCTTAATGACCTGTAATGGACCTCCTCCTTACCTGATTCCCCTTCCACAATCTCCCCACAACATGCTGGCATTAAAAACACAAAACAAACAAACACAACCCCCCCCCCAAAAATAACCCACTTACATTGTATTAAGAAGCCCAGGAAGGGGAACAAATGTCCTGAAAACAGGTGTATCTTTTTTAAGGTATAATTTATTTACTTGCAAATAAAGGGGGTTGGGGGGAGGAGCACGGGCAGGGAGAGCTGCAGGCAGAGGGAGAAGCAGACTCCCTACGGAGCAGGGAGCCCGATGCAGGGTTCCATCCCAGGACCCTGGGATCATGACCTGAACTGAAGGCAGACGCTTAGCCCACTGAGCCACCCAGGGAGCCCCACAGAAGAATTTTAAACAAGAGGAGCCACTGGGTCCCTACGGCACAAAGGGCACTGAGCAGTCCTTGAAATAACATAAACATGATCCAATTGACACTTTTTTGTTTGCTTGGATTTCTTTTTCTGGTTTTTGGGGTCTGTAGCAGTTTTACTAAGATATAATTCACACATCTATACCATTTCCCCAGGTAAGGTGCACAGTTCAATGGTTTAATGTGTTCAGAGAGTTCTGCAGCCATGACCACAATCGATTTTATTTTTTTTAAAGATTTTTTATTTATTCATTTGACAGAGAGAGATCACAAGTAGGCAGAGAGACAGGCAGACAGAGAGGAAGGGAAGCAGACTCCCCGCTGAGCAGAGAGCCCCACTCGGGGCTCGATCCCAGGATCCCTGAGATCATGATCCGAGCTGAAGACAGAGGCCTTAACCCACTGAGTCAGCCCCACCACAATCAATTTTAAAGAATTTCACCACCACCCCCAAAAAACCATACCCCCCTTATAACTCCCCACTGTCAAGTCTAGCTATGCTGATAAACATCAAAGAGAATTTTGCAAATCCTTTAAAAGCTACTGAATGTTCATTTTTCTTTTTGAAAGTTATTGACTTTTTGCTCTGGGTCCTGGCAGCATTTACTGCAAGGTAAGGACTAGCTGAGGGATGAACCCAGCCTCTGGCCCCAAGTCTAAGGCAACAGTGAAGAGCTTAGTTCTCAAGAAAATTACTACTGCAATATAGTATTTTAAAAATTAAAATGAATCCCAAAACCCCAGTATTGTAAATAAAGGCAGAAAACCCTAATCATTTCTGTAATAAAATGTTATTTACAAAAACCGGCAGGCAGACCACAGGCATAGCTTTACCAACTCAATTTCTGAACATACTGCACTACAATGTTATGTATGTTACGTATCTGTTTGTGTGTGTGAGACAGAGTGGGCACCCACACGTGTGCATGTGAGTGGGGGGGAGAGGCCAGTGGAGGGGGGAAGGAAGAATCTTAAGCAGACTCCACACTGAGCGCAGAGCCCAATGTGGAGCTCGATCTCACAATCCTGACATCATGACCTGAGCAAAAATCAAGAGTCCGACGCTTAACCAACTGAGAGACTCAGGAGCCCCTAATGTTACAAATCCTGATGCCTGAGTGTTTTTGGTAGACCCTTAAGTTTTGCACCTTAGACAAGGGCCCCACTGTCTCCTCGCTTTTGTCCTAGCCCAGATGCATTTTTCTCCATTCATTTGCCCTTTGAAAATGGAGTCGCGTAAAATAAAATAATTTTGAAAGGTTGGGGAGATTGGTAGAAGAGAAGGAAATCAGATGCTCTAGGCACTGTTGGGCCATCAGCCCTGAATAATGGAGACACTGCGTGTAAACATCAGCAAGGACTCACGTCTCGGACCTGCCAGGTAAACACACAGATCTCCCATCCGCATGATGCTTGACAGGGGCATCGGGGAACACGCACGCTGCCTGACGTATTTATGAATGACTTCAGGGACAAGGGAAGTACACAGGTAGTAAAAGTTGCTGATGAAAATTTATTAAGTTAATAAAAATTATGGAGGAACATAAAACACAGAGTAATCTAATAGGGCTCTGTGAACGAGCCACCTGATAAAACTTAACCCAGAAGAGAATAATTGAAGGAATAAAGCCCAGGAGTACTCGAGAAAAACAGCCAGTAACTAAAAGCCCAAAGAAACCACTGGCTTGGCAAGATCCAAAATGTGTTCCAGGTGTTGGACCCTATTAATGGAAGGGTGTAGAAAAACTCAGAGACACTACGGCTGTACATGCCATGCCTTAATGAACCTCCTCCTTATATAACTCCCCTACAACCATCCTACAACCATCTCTCCCTGGAATGGCTGCTTTTTGAGAAACTGGTACCTTTGGTTAAGGAGCCGAAGATGGGGAACAAACGTCCTGAATGTATCGTATTTTATTCTATTTTTTTAAAGATTTTTTTATTTGACAGAGTGAGAGCACAAGTGTCAGGGAAGGGGAGAGGGAGAGGGAGAAGCAGGCTCCCTGCTGGACAGGGAGGCAACGATACGAGGCTCGTGACCCGAGATGAAGGTAGATGCTTGACCGACGGAGCTACCCAGGGGCCGCTGTTCTGAACAGTCATATCTTATTGAAGAGGTAGAGTTAGGTCAATGCAGCTCAAAAACAAGGAGCTTCAAGAGACATGAGTAGAGGAAACGTGTCAAAATTTGGGTCTTTGCACTCAGAACGTTTAGGAGTCAAGACTGTTTTATCAAACGTGGCAGGCGTACGAAGAGTAAAGAAGAATGATGGTAAACTAGGATCCCGCGTGCTCTTTCCTCATGAAGCACGAGAGAGAGCGGATGATGAACAAGCAAATTAGACTGGCAAATAGAGGAAAAGGAAATGCTTCCTACGGACGGCACAATCGATGGGCGATATTGACGTCCAGCAGGGAGATCGTGCTTGGGATTATGATCAAAGGAGCCATAAATAGGTACATTTAAGCAAGGGCAGAATAGAACGCAGCGCCAGGGCCTCTAGGCTCTGCAGCAAGCAGAGGAACGGGAAAACCATCCTCCAGATGATCGTGTCTGAGCTCCCAAAGCTCCCTGGAAACACAGAAGCGCCTGAAGACACTTTATGTGTCGACATATGCTGGCTTCTCCTTCTCTGTCTGGCTGCCCTTCTACCGGATTTACCCTACTCATGCTCTCATGGTCCAGCCTGCACAGGCTGTGCCGCATGGGCACCCACGCCTTCCAACTGCTCGCGGTGAGGGAAGGACCCCTGGTGCAGGACAGGGCACGGACCTGCGCGGCTTCCCTGAGACTAAGCACGGCACGACCGAGACTTCCCCCAAAGGACAGGGACATGCTTGAGGTCCTGTCAACATCCTTGGTCAAGCGAACGAGGCTTCTGCCTTCCGTACACTAGGGTTCCAGCCTCAGGACGGCCCGACACGGGCAACCCTCGCGTTACACTCAGTGAGCGTTTCTCCAGGGACGCAGGAGCACGATGTCCGTTGTACAGACCGGAGCCCGGCGACAAAGGGATGCATGGCTCAGCAGGATTTTGTTATTATTGTGCAAAGACACACAAGTCATGTAAAATATATCATTTCAGCCATTTTTAAGTGTGCCATTCAGTGGTACTATTGCACGACTGCGCAACCACCACTTTTCCAGAATTTTCTCATCACCCAAATCTTCAATCTCTCTTTAAAGATTTTTTTTTTGTGGCAAAGTATGCATACCATTAAACTTGCCATGATGCGGCATGAACCATTTATGCACATCACCATCACATCACAGAGGGTTTCACCTTCCTACGCTGAAACACTACTTGCCCTTGCCCTCAATGACAACCCCACCCCCGACCCACGGCCCCTGGTGACACCATCCTGCTTTCTTTCTATACGGATGTGACCGCTCAAAGTACCTCCTAGAAGTGGCGTCACACAGCACTTCTGTGTTCGGCTGATCCATGTACTGAAACGTCATCAGGGTGTGTGTCCCCCGGGTAGCCTCCGTCAGAAGTTCATCCCGAACACTGACTGCATTCCGCGCGCGGAGCTCACACTTCATTGATCCGTGCATCCGCCGGTGGACATCGGCGGTATTTCACCTTCTGCTTCCTGGCAATAATGCTGCCGTGTACGTCCAGACGTAGTATCTGAGTCCCTGTGTTCTGCTTTCTTGGATATGAACTTAGAATTGCTGGATTGTGTGGTAATTCTAGTGTGAATTTTTGAGATTTCCATGGGAGTTTTTAGTATTTTCTTCAACAGCAGGAAATAAAAGGTGAAAACCCGTTACCCTCATGTCCATTAGTATGTAATTTTAATAAATTGATACTAAACCTACAAGAATTTCCAGGGGAACCATGTGAAGAGCTATAAAAACAAAAAAATGAAAAACAAAAAACAACAAAAAACCATGGTATCTGAAAGGGTAAAAATCCAATCTCTGTAAAAACCCCCTTCCTGGGGGCGCCTGGGTGGCTCAGCAGATTAAAGTCTCTGCCTTTAGCTCAGGTCATGATCCCAGGGTCTTGGGATCAAGTCCTGCATTGGGCTCTCTGCTCAGTGGGGACCCTGCTTCCTCCTCTCTCTCTCTCTGCCTACGTGTGATTTCTGTCAAATAAATAAATAAAATCTTTAAAAAAAAAAATCCCCTTCCTGGTGCCGGACTGATTAATACCGATTCCTTACAGAGTTGCTGAAAATGCACTTATGTCACAACAGAGGCATCATCATTCTTTGGAAACTAGTTTCAGAAACACCTTGTTAAACTTTACTTCTTCTGGTGAAGTAGTGAGTTTTATACTACTATTTTTAGGGATATAATTGCATGAAAAAAATCCTTATTTTGAAAATGAAAGCCCTGCCACACCTACACACAGAGACGAGAAGGGAGAAAGACTAAAGTCTCCTTTATTCCTGCCATCTTTGAGCCTACACCTGCACTAAAATAACCCCCATCACGCTCCACCCCGGAGCTGCTCTCCAAGGCTCTCTTTGCTTTTCCCCATTAAATGTAATAAAATCTCAGGGGTAACTCCGTGCTTTCGCCTCTCCAGTGGGAAGGGAGTCATTTATCATCTGGCAAACGTGGTGTGCATTCTTCCACACGTGGATTCCTGCTTCAAGCTGGGGTCAGGACAAAATGTCAGCTGTGCGTCCCTATCTAGTAACCACATCAGGGGGAGAGGTGCATTTTGAAAAGTGACAACACGGGTTGTGAAAGCTGATCTGATCTTTGGTGACAGGGACGGGTCAGTGGCGGGGAACTCGGCGTTGCTCTTCCAAACGTCATCTCTGAAGTCCAGTTTGGAGTTGGGGTCTCCGTGACAGCAAGGGCCTTTGGGACACGGACACACTCACCCAAATTTGTTTCATAGCAGGGCTTCACGAGCACCCAGAATATTGAGTCTGCAGCTCTCGTCAGACAGGGCTGCCCGGTCCCAGGAATCCGAGGCCTCCCAAGACAAAAAGAAAATGCCAGCTCCTTTTGCAAGACCAGTCAAGTCCACTGTATGCCAACACAATTCTCATTTAAACATGGGAGGAAATACGTATCCTCCCTTTCTTTTCTCTCTCTCTCTCTCTCTTTTTTCCAGTTTTAGGGAAAAAATGATGACAGTGTTTAAAAGATTTTTCTAGAAATCTCTATTTCCTGGGCACCTGGGTGGCTCAGTTGTTAAGCATCTGCCTTTGGCTCAGGTCACGATCCCAGAGTCCTGGGATTGAGCCCCACATCGGGCTCCTGAATGGCAGGAAGCCTGCATTCCCTCTCCTAGTCCCCCTGCTCCTGTTCCTGCCCTTGCTGTTTCTCTCTCTGTCAAATAAATAATAAAATCTTAGAAGAAAGAAAGAAAGAAAGAAAGAAAGAAAGAAAGAAAGAAAGAAACCTCTATTTCCTGAGGAAGTGGAGAAGACACACTTCCTCCATGTATCTCGGATCTTAGGGTGCTAGAAGTCACCTAACATGTGCTGGTTATGAATGCAGATGCATGGGCTCCACGTCCAGAAAGTTCTGAGTCTTTGGCTCTGAGCCCCAGGCACATGGATTTGTAGCCCCACATCAGGGGACCCGACAGAGGTTTGGTATTACAAATTGCCAGAAACCAAACGGTTTATACCATGAATTTCTTCTCGCTTCTGGAGGCCAGAAGTCTGACAAAAGCCTCCCCAGGCTAAAATCAAGGTGTTCTCAGGACCTTCCTTCCGGAGGCTGTAGGGGAGAATCTATTTCTGTGCTTCCTCAAGCCTCTAGAGGCTTTTGGCCTCCCTCAGCTGATGGTCCTCTCCGTGCATCTCCAGCGCGGACAGCACTGCGTCTGTCCTCACACAGATCTATTTTTGGCCTCCGCTGGGAAAGGCTTTCTCACTCTGTACCACTCTGATATGCCTTTTCTGCAGTCAAATCTTCCTCTGCCCTCCTTGTAGAAGGATTCTTGTGATTACGTCGGACCCACCTGCATCGCACAGGATCACGGCCCCATCTCAAGGTCCCCGGCTCATACTTACACCTGCAAAGTCACTTTGACCCTGCAGTCAACACTCTCCCGGTCTCAGTGATAAGGCTGCACGTATATTTTGGGGGAGAGGATGGGCATTATTCTGCCTACCACAAGTGGTCGACAGGCCAGACTTGGAAACAAACTGGAAGAAGCAGTGTTTACTTCATCCTTCTCATGACCTACCATACCCAAAGGCAGTGGTTCTTAGCTGGGTGAGGGAGGGGGCGATCTCTGCACTGGGGACATCTGGCAATGTCTATAAGGACTCCTGAATTAGGATGGAGAATTAGGATGGAGATGGAGACAAGAGACAAAGAGAAGCGACAAGAAGAAACGTACCCTGTCTTCTAACCCACTAAAAACCTACGTGGTTTCTACATGTTCTCTCCCCCCTTGTGCAGGGCTGATGGAGACATTCAGCGTGGGGTCCGAGGAAACTGGATGTGTGTCCCAGCTCTGCTGGGCCTGGTACAGAGATTGTTTTAGTAGCTTTTGCACCCTTTGGTGTCCTAATCTGTGAGTGAGAAGAGTCAGACCTCTGTCAGGGAGGTAAGATGAGCCCTGGGGTGCGACAGCAAACACCCCGGGTTAGTTCCCTAACTGTTAACTTTGGAGTGGCGATCTCAGTCTTGCTCAGACAGATGTTCCCAGAAGACAGGGACTTTGAATTCGTGAAGGCTGCATTAGGACTGTGTCTGTCTGGGTGCTTACACCTAATCGACAGTGGTCTGATCAAAAGGAAAACAACCAAGGAAGCAGCTGTGTCTAGGACATAAACCACAACAATTTAGGAAGGGATGATGAAAAGTCATCAAAAACCAGGAACAAGCCTGTTACTAATCTAATCCCCAAACCAATGCCGACACAGAGACTGTTGTGAGCATCAACGACGGATAGCCAACCAAACACCTATAAAGCAAAGAAAAGATGAGGAGGGGTAAGGGCTCCATACCCTCCCTAGATGGTAGATGGAGGGGTGACCTCTGCAGGAGTGCTACTGAGCACTGCACCTGGGCTTGCTCTTCTGCACAGCAGATGTGGCTCAGGTGCTAGCAGCGAGCCAGCACACCTTCCCCGTGCAAGCCCCGGCTGCCGAGTGAGCTCACCTTCCCCGTGCAAGCTTCAGCTACTGAGTCTTGTTAAAACAAAAGAGATTCTCGCTCAGGCTCTGTGTGCATCCTGCCAGGTCTTGTTTGTGGAAATGAGCACAAAGCACAAGCAGGGGACTCCCCTCACTGAAATCAGTGTGCTTGTGGGAGGCTCTGCCGGGAAGCCAGGTACACAGCTCGCGCCTGGCACCACAGGGCACAGCAGAACACATCAGCACCACCACCCATGATTCCTGAATGTGGGCATGAAGAAGGTGCTCACACCCATGAAGCCAGGCAGGATCCCCATGGAAACGCTTCATCACTGACATCTCAGTTCCTGGTCCCAGTGCCGATGACAGGAGGCGCTGACTGTAACCTATTGCTAACAGCTTATCAAGGTAAGGAGGGAACACTTCGCCTTTCCCTGGTTAGAAACAACACTGGGGATAGCTTTCCTTTCCTTGTTTCCTGTACTTAGGACAGGCCTTTAAAAAAATCCATATTGCACCCTTTTCTATCAGGATTGCCCCCAAAATAGAATGAGATTTAACCTGAAAGCCGAAGATCTATCAAATTTCATTTTATTTTTAAAGATTTTACTTATTTATTTGAGAGAGAGAGAGAGACAGAGACGGAGAGCACACACAAGCCGAGGGAGAAGCAGACTCCCTACAAGCAGAAAGCCCGACGTGGGGTTCGCTCCCAGGAATCCAGGATCATGACCTTAGCTGAAGGCAGAGGCTTTACCCACTGAGCTACCCAGGCACCCCAAGAGCTACCAAACTGTAAAGGTGAGAAGGCATAGTTTTCACGGCAGACCAATGTGTAGGGTACAGCTCCGTTATTCTCTGAGAGTTACCCCGCGGAGTCACACAACTGTAAAACAGAGCGCCAGACTGCTGCTCTGCTGTCACTGCACGCTTCTGAACTCCAGGCAATGTGCTCGAACTCTTAACTCCATCACGGTGGACAAATAGGTCGCGATATCTAAAATGTAGCACCTTCACATCCACTTATACCAAAGGCACAAAAAATTAAGAGAAAGAAGGATTTGTTATCCTGGCTTTAATATGAGCGGACTGAAAAGCCTGGCTTTTCCATGAATGTGTAACATGGTTTCATGAGTAACAGTGAAGAAAATATTAAAGGAAAAAATGCTCGACTTTGATCCATATAAATATAATCATCTGTACTGATTTACTGCCTTCAACTTTTTGAGAGTATCTTATTATCATTATCTTATTAATCATCCTTACTTTTTAAAAGAATTCATTTACATATATTGTTATGAGCTGAACTGTATCCCTCCCAATTCACATGTTGAAATCCTAATGCCCAGGGTGTCAGAATTGGAAGTGATGGCATCTGGAGATGGGGCCTTTAAGATAGGTAATTAAGGTAAAATGTGGTCACTAGGGTGCACATTTATCCCACATACCTGGGGCCCTTATAATAAGAGGAGATGAGGCCACAGACAGGCACAGATGGATGACCACGTCAGGACACAGCACGTGTGAGCCTGCACACCAAGGGGAGAGGCCTCAGGAGGATCCGGGCCTGCCCACACCTGGATCTCGGACCCCCAGCCTCCAGAGAGGCGGAGAGACAGAAATGTCTTTTGTTTGAGCTCACCAGGCTGTGGCAATGTGGCCTGAGCAGACTCACACAGATGTGCTACATCAACTGCTGGATGTTCTCCCTTCTTTGTTTTATAGCCTTTATTGAGGACCTGTTGTATGTCAGGCCCAGGACAATGAGTTTTTATCTCTAATTCAGTTAGTTCTCTGAGCAAAGATACACAATATGCATTAGCAACCCTAGTTTCTGAATAAGGGCCCGGAGGCTCGGTATTATTGATGTGCCCCAAATCACACTAGATGATGCAACTGAACCTCCCATCCAGACAGATCCAGAAACAGGTCTCGTGTTGTTTCACTTCCTCTCCCTCCAGGACCAGGATGCTTTAATGAGGGAAGTGTTTCTGCATATCAGGAGGAACATCTGTGCATGAGTGGTGAGAGCCACCAGCTGTACTGCACCCACATGGGAAGGGCCCACCAGCACCACCATGGTCACCAAGCATGCATCACCCAGGGTAGGAAAGCGGAGCTGTGACTCTCCCTCCCTATGCGCTCAACCACAACAGAACACACGCCCACCTCCTTTCCTCTCTTCCCTGTCCCACCACATCTGCAGTATGGCCCTTCCACTCGCTTCAGATCTAGATCAGTTAGCTAATGCTACAAAACAAATGACATCAACTTGGCAGGTTAAAACACCCATTTCTTAGCTCACGTATCTGTGGGGTAGAAGTCCGGGATGGCATAGCTGGGTTCTCTGCTGTGGGTCTCCCAAAGCTGTCTCCCAAAGACAGTCCCAAAGGGTCAATGTGGCTGGGCTGTCATTACCTGGAATGTTCAGAGAGGATTCATTTCCAGGACCCTTCATGTTGCTTTATCAATTCTGTTCCTTTCGTTGCAAGACTGAGGTCCCCATTTCCTTGCTGGTTGTCATTAGCCAGAGATCATGCTCTTAGAGTCCAGATTTCTGCTCTTAGAGGTCACCCAGACTCTTTCTCGTATGGCCACTCCACTCCCCCAAACCACCAGAGGCATCTGCTGTCCCTCTTATGCTTTAACTATCTCTGCCTCTCCTTCCGCTACCAGCTGGAAACATACCTCTGCTTTTGAAGGTCACGTGTGAGTGAATGGAGCCTAACTCGCCCCAATACTCTGTTTTACGTATATAAGGCAACATAATCAAGGAAATGACTTAGGGTTATCTAATGAGCTCCTACCTGCCCTCGGTGGGGAAGGGACTGCACAAGGGAGGGGCAGTCTTAAAAATCTGCCAACCACAGCAAGTCACATAGATACCCCTGTCCTTGCCATGTCTGCTGTTCCTCCTATGCTGGCATTTTAATTCCCCTCTCCCTTCTAACCCATCTCCCATTTTCTACCCTGGAGAAACAGCGATCCATTACCGAACATCAGTGTGATGGGGCCACTGCTGTAGTTAGTGCTTGTTTTATTCACTCAACATTTAGAGCCCCTCTGCAAACCTCCCCCACCAATATTCTGAGCCCCATAATGAGAGAAGCCAGCCAGAGAAACCTCCTGAAGGACAAGCCCTCAAGAAGGAAAGATGATCCCCAACGAGCAGACAAGGGTGTGGGCAAGACTGCCTTAGGGCGAGGCAGGAGATATGGCAAAAATGAACAGATGAAGCAGCCAGCTGACTATGAATGGTCTGGGGATGCTGTTCTAGACAGGCATCTGGAATTCTAGATGGACAGCCTGGAAAGTCTGACTACACACAGAAAGCCTGCACGGAGCCACCCACAGGAAGGTACTGAGGATAGAGAGTTCCACAGAGAGACCAGGAGGCGGAAGCTCCTGAAAAGGGGAAGGACTGGCAGTTGGAGGAGCTACAGGGACAAACATACAGAGGCAGGGCTCCCACTGATGAGCAGCTCCTTGAAGAAAGCAAGTCAGCACGATGCAATGGTTTATGGAAGGCTGGTCTATTTGCTGATTGCAAAGTGTACGGGTGCACGGTGCAGGTCACCTCTATCACATGACCTATGACCCTCAGCAGAGCAACACAGCCAGCCTAAGGTGATCACATGCGGGAAGGTTTCGGGGGAACAAACGCCCCTCTCGCCTTCCGTCTTGGCTCCTGTCGGGCTCACTTTAGCTAGACCCAGTGTAAATAAAGCCCAAGGGCAGGCACCCAGTTGCCGTGGTCCCGCGCCATCAACTTTTAGGAGTGGAGTGGGGGATGGAGGCAATGCAGAGTGCATTTGGGGACATAAAAGGACAATCACAGCCCTAGCCCTGAAATCTGGAAACATGCCCAAGTGGACAGTTTGCACTCACTTTCCGGTCTCCTGCACATTGAAGATTCAGCCATTAGAAGGCACTGCTGATTATCCGGGTCTTTATTTCAGGAACCTCCGAGTTACTTACAAACCCCACTGAGAATTCTGCTTCCCTCCGGGCTGGGCTGCTGTCTCAGCTGACGCTGCCCAGAAGCAGAGGGCACTGCCCTGCTCTGTGCTGGTGGGCAGTTCCTTTCACATGTCCTCCCAGCTGGAGCCTCCACACCCACTCTGGGACAAGAAGGCTCATCAGTAAAATGCGTCATCTTTTCAACAGAGACTTTCTATTATGGGCCACGTTTACTTGGGGTACAGTTATCAATCACCCTGCGATTTCCAGCTGAATAACATCTCTATCCCTCCCTAGTAAAAAGGCTCTTGAAGTCTGCAAACCTTCCCAGCCCTTCATGAGACTCTTTTTCTCAGCAGAAGAAGGGGGCTCAGCAGGGGTGATGCTCTGTCCATCTCAACCTTCTTTTATCCGCAGTCCTTCGAAGAGTGCCCCGCTCTCATTAAACGTTTACAGAAGGGTAAAGTCTGACAGCACACGGGCACAGAAGACTCTACGTGTCCGCAGGAATGAAGTAAAATGCCCTGGACCAAGTCAGGAGGAGAAGCCTGTTCCCACAAGAGCAACATGAGATCTGGCTGAATGTATAGGTGTCCCAGGTTTTTTCAGTGAGGATAAATAGACCTTAACTTCACTCGGGACCTTCTGCTTAGACGTCCCCATCATCCACACTAGTTCCAAACGTGCCATGGCTGGTGATGCGAAACAGCAGGAGGGAGGTATGGTTGAGAGTGCATTTTGGGGGGCAACAGGAGGGCTCAGTCGGTGAAGCGTCTGCCTTCGGCTCAGGTCAGGGATCCCAGGATCCTGGAATCGAGCCCCGCGTAGATGCTTCTCCCTCTCCTTCTGCCCCTTCCCCCATTTGTGCTCCCTCTCACTCTCTCAAATAAACAAATAAACCCTTTAAAAAAGTGCACTTTGCTGTGTGCCCACATGTTACGCGATGACGGTTGTATGTGGTAATGGAATCATGGGGATTGTAGTCGTATTTACTCAGGACAAGTTTAGGCAGTGAAACGGCCTTAGCGGGTGCCTCCTTACTGAGGGGGTGCCCGGAAGCGAACAGACCACCAGGCACTCCACTGCCTGCCGTCGTCTTGTTCACATGGAGCAGTGCCGGAAACTTCAGAGCGATGAGCGTTTCGGCCAGATAGCTTTCTGTCGCGGGGTTGGGGGTGGGGGATGGCCAGGAGGATGTAGACAAGTCTTCTATATATTTGAGCTGAGCCCTTTCTGCCCAGTGCCTTGTAACTGGAAGTGGGTTTGAGTGCTCCGCCGACCGGTATGTGCTGCGATCGCCCTAAGCGGTGACAACCACAGGAGCCAATCGTGTGCAGCCTTTGCCTCGAATACACTCGGTTCTGCGCTTTCTAGCTGAGTGCTGCTTTCCACCGCTCCCCTGAAGTGCCTTCTTTCAGAGCATGTCTTCTCTGTATGATTAGGGGTTCTCCTGGGGCCGTGAGAGACCCAGAGGCACTCTTCCAGCAGGACGTCAGTGGCGAGGATAGGAACAGGAGGATTTAAGACGCAGAGCTGGCCTGGCAAGCAGCCTGTTGGCAGACCCAGCTCTGTGACTCTGGGGACCGACCAGGCTCTGTTCTGTGCTATCTTTCTAGTATGCTGTTCAAGTCAGTGCACAGCCCCCTGAATGGCTCACCTGCGGGGGTTCTTCTCAACCAGTAATTATGTCTCATGTCCCAAAGGGCAGCCCTTTCAGTTCAGCCCCTGGCTTTAGGAAAATAAATACCCTTTTCCAGTAGCCCGGAAGGCACCATTAGTCTCTTTTGTATAGCCAATGCTCCTAATGACATTTAATAATTATTAACGTCCCAAATGGCATCTTATTTTGTTGTTGTTCAGTAAGCTTGATTACTCCTGATTACCTTAAATTACACCATCACCCGGGTTCACGTGGCACTCATGGAAACCACGGGTTCCGCCTCCAACCCAGCTCCCCCCAAAGAGCTTTATGAAATGCAATGCCTGCTGTTGTCCAAAAACACTGCCTATGCTTCTAGCCATTACTTCCCGTTTTTCTCATGTACGGCTGGAAAAAAATGTAGGCTTTCCCAAGCTTTGAGTTTGGTCTGTCACTCAGCAACTGTGACCTTCCACGGGTCAGTCGGTGTCAATGACACTGTAGTTGTCTCTAAGCTGCCTTCTGTTGTTGATCTTGGATGCTTCTTGGATGCCCGCCCTCTTTGTAGGGGGAACTGAAGTGAGGATGTGTTTCCATGAGGAGGAACTTCCAATGTTGGGAGAAGCAGGTCACACTCTACTCCTGACCTCCCCTCTTACCCTGACACGGCCCTTTCGCTGGCCGAATGAATAAATGGATGCCTGAAAACAGTAATGGTGGCAGAAGCCAGCTCCCCGTCCTGTAGCTAGTGACCATCCCAGCATGTCTTTCCTCTCCTGGCTTTATCCACGTATACCTGACACACAGCCCTGTGTAAGTTTCAGGTGTATGATGTGTTGGTCTGATACATTTACGAATTGCAAAATGATGACCGTGTCAGTGACCACCTCCACACCATCACACAGTTCCCGCTCCTTTTTGTGGGGAGAACTCTCAAGCTTATCCTACTCTCTGAACAACATGCAAGTACATGGTACGGTATTATGAGTTCATAACCACCATACTCTACATTAGATCCCCAAACTTCTTAATCATATATAATTGGAAGTTCGTACCCTCTGAACAATCTCTCCCGATCTCTCCTACTCCCTGAGGTCCTGGTAACTAGCATTCTACTCTGTGTTTTCTAAATCTGTCCTTTTTGGATTTCACATTTAAGGGAGATCATATAGAATTTGTCTTTGTCTGGCTTATTCCATTAAGCATAATGCCCTCCTGTGATAATATGTGGTGATATGTATATGACATATGTCATAATACCTAATGTGACATATATTATATATATAATAATATATATATCATAATGCCTACTGTGGAATATATATAATAATATATAGGTCATAATGCCTAATGTGATATATTTTATGAATAATAATATGTGTCATAATGTCTAACATGATATATATTATATATAATTATGTCAAAATAATATATGGCATAATGCCTAATATAGTATATATGCCATAATAATATATTTGTCATAATGCCTAATGTGAGATATATTTTATATGTCATAATAAAATATAGGTCATGAAGCCTAATGTGATATATTTAATATATATCGTAATATATGTGCCATAATGCCAGTAAAATATATTATGTATAACATATTAATGCCTAATGTGATACATTATATGTTGTCATAATAATTACACCATAATGCCTAATGTGATAATATTATATATGTCATAATATATGTCATAATGCCTAATGTGATATTCTATATATATGTTATAAAATATATGTCTAATGTGAGATATATTATACATATATCTCATGTCATAATGCCCAGTGAGATATATTACATATATAATATATATCTTATAATGCCTACTGTAATACATTATATATATGTCATAAAAATATGCATGTCATGACTAGTGATATATAGTATATATAATACATGTCATAATAATATATATAACATGCCTAGTGAGATATATTATATATGTCATTATATATATGTCATAATGCCTAATGAGATACATATATAATAATATAGATGTCACAATGCCTAATGTGAGATATACTATATATAATATATGTCATAATAATATATAGGTCATAATGCCTAATGTGATATGTCATAATAATATATATTATAATGCCTAGTGAGATATATTAACTATAATTATATATGTCATAATAATATACATGTCACAATGTCTCATGTAAGATACATTATATATATAATAATATATTATAATATGTCATAATCCCTAATGTGATATAATATGTCATAATGCCTGATTTAAATACATCATAATAATATATGTCATAATGCCTAGTGAGATATGTTATATATGTAATAATATACATTTCATAATGCCTAATGTGATATATGTCATAATAATATACATGTCATAATGTCTAGTGAGATTATATATATAATATATATGTCACAATGCCTAATGTGGGATATATTATATATAACATAAATGCCATAATAATATATATGCCATAATGTCTAAGGTGTGATATATCATATATAAATCATAATAATATATGCCATAATACCTAGTGAGATATATGTATATAATACATATGTCATAATAATATATGTCATAATGTCTAGTGAGATGTATTTTATATATATATGTCATCATGTCTAATGTGAGATATATTTTATATATATATGTCATGATAATATATGTCATAATGCCTAGTGAGGTATATTACATATATAATAATATATATGTCATAAGACCTAATGTACAATATATTATACATATAGTAATATAATATATTGCCTATGTTGTGATAATGCTTAATGTGAAATACATCATAAATGTCATAATTCCTAATGTGAGATATATTACATATATATAGTATATTACATATTATATATACATCCCATCATCTTTGTCCATTCATCTACGCGACACTTGTTTCCATATCTTGGTTACTGTAACACTTCAGTGAACATGGGAATGCAGATATCTCTTCAGGACAAGATTTAATTGTTTGGTTTAATATCCAGGAGTGGAACTGCCACGTCCAATGGCAGATCCTTTTCAATTTTTTGAGAAATCCTTGGACTGCTTTCCCTACTGGTGGCAGCGGTCTGCATGGCCAACACCAGCGTACGAAGGTCGTCTTTTCTCCGCACCCTTGCTGACACTGGCTATGTCCTACTCACCTCATTCTCTGAGCAACCACTGCACTAGTTCCTACTGCCTTGGGCTTTTATTTCCTATTTGCATTTACTTTCCTCCCATGTTTTCCTAGTTTCTGATAGACAAATGAGTTACAAACCAAGACAGCAGAAACTGTCGTCTTTCTGTAAACCCATCTTCTCTCCTGGAGGACTGAGCCTGTAGTTTCTTTGCCCCCAAGTTGGGATGATCACTGGTGCTCTAGCTGACATCCCAAAGCGTGCTACGTTTCCAGACTGTCAGTTACTTGAGGGCTAGAGTCTTGTGTACCCTTATAGCTTCAAAATCTTTCTCAGAGCCAGGCCCAGGGTGGAATCTCAAATGTTTGTAGGATAAAATGAGAATAATTTTATAGTCTCTCCTAAAATAGAGACTATCCATTCCCTCAATGAATACTGGATGAGAACCAACTGTTGCTGGTACTGGAATACTGGCATAAGCCATGCAGACTAGTTCCTTGGGATTTAATTTCTTATAGCAGAGACAAACCAAAAAAAAAAGGGGGGGGGGAGGATGACTTCATATATATGCTATGATAAAAAAAAAAAGGCAGTGTGATAAAGGGACAAATACATAGACAAATGGTCTTGGTCAGATTCTCTAAGGAAGTGACTCTTTAACTGAGAGAACTGAATGATTTTTTAAAAAGCCAATCACAGGGGTGCCTGGGTGGCTTGGTCAGTTATGCATCTAAATGTCTTCAGCTCAGGTCATGATTTTAGGGTCCTGGGATGGGGTCCCACATGAGGCTCCCTGCTGGGTAGGGAGTCTGCTTCTCCTTCTCCCTCTGCCTGCCACTCTCCCTGCTTGTGCTCTCTCTCTCTCTTTCTGTCTCAAACAAGTAAATAAAATCTTAAAAAATATATAAAAATAAGTAAAATGCCAATCATGTTAAGACCTAAGAAACAAAGTCTTCCAGACAGCAGAAGGAGTAGCAAGTGCCAAGATCCTGTGGTTGGCATCACAAAGAAGTAGGAAGACGACCAGTGCAGCCGGGTGTCATCTGGAGTCCTGAAGAGATGGAAAATGAAGTTGGAGGACAGCAGAGCCACTAGGTCAGTAACTGTGTAAACTAATTAGTGTTGCACGGGAATAAGGAAAATCCCTTTCGTGAGCAGCGGAGGAAGGGAGTTGCGGTATTCTCCCTGAGGTTACCAATAAAAAGAAAACGCCCTTTGGGTGTCACTGTCAATCACAGCACCATGTTGTTCATTCAGGACCCCCCCCCCCCGCCCCAGCCACCAGATAGTCATTCATCTAGAATAACTTCCCTGTCTGGAGAGGGAGAGGCGTTCTCATGTGGAACCTTAAGCCTAGTAGGACAGTCATGTCGTCATGCCATTTACACTACAAGTTCTCTCTTGATCACGGCCTGGCGTGTGCCGTTCTGGAAGGGAAGGCGGGATGCCACCAAAGAGAACAAGACCTAACCACACCCCATCTTCTCCGTTTCAGCGTATCGCTTTCTTAAACCATAACCAAAGCAGAGAAAGAAAACACTTCTAGAATTGTCCCAGATCTGGACGTCCCAAGATAGAGAAGCAAGCTTAAAAATATGTCAATAAATAAGCGGACAAGATGTGATTTCACACATACCAGCCTGTCAAAGACAAAACCAAGAATATGAAAAAGTGGGAACACACACATGTGACCGGTAGGAAGAGAACAGCTACAACACCCTTTGGAGGCAATTTTGCGAAATCTAATAAAGTTCAAGATCGTATATTTAACAACCCAGCAATTCTACTTCTAGTTCTATGCCCCAGAGAAATCTCCCCATGTGCCCACGAAGAGGGAGGTGCATAGATGTTTACATTGCCTGTTATCGCAAACTACAAGTTAAACAAAAAAAATCTAAGCTCCAGCAAAAGGGAAATGGATATATTAGGATATAGTCACGTAATGAAATTAATGGCAATTAAAATGAAGAAAGCAGAGCTACTTGTGTAAAATGGTTAAACTTGAAACACCATGTTGAATGGGGGTTAAAACAAGTTGAAGTCATTGGTAATTGCATGAATTTTTCCAAACGTTTTTTTTAAAGATTTATTTATTCGTTTGAGAGAGACGAAGTGCGTGTGAACAGGAGGGGCAGAAGGAGAGGGAGACAGAATCCCCGGGAGACTCCCTGCTGAGGGCAGAGCTGGATGCAGGCTCCATCTCACAACCTTGAGATCACCACCGAGGCCAAAACCGAGAGTTGGATGCTTAACCAACTGCACCATCCTGGCACGCCTGGTAATTGTATGAATTTTTAAAAATTCAGACAATCCTCCTGTATTAAAACTCTAAGAGGGTGCCTGGGTGGCTCAGTGGGTGAAGCCTCTGCCTTCAGCTCAGGTCATGATCTCAGGGTCCTCAGATAGAGCCCCGCATCGAGTCCTGCACTGACCCCCGCAGCTGGTTCCCTGCTCAGCGGGTAGCCTGCTTCTCCCTCTCCTGCTCCCCCTGCTTGTGCTGTTTCTCTGTCAAATAAATGAATAAAATCTTAAAAAAAAAAAAAAAGGCACCAACAACAGTATTTCTGTTTTAGTCATTAGAAGGGACACAGGACTGGACAGAAATGTTGTGTCACAGTCTCTAGGGGAAAAAAAAAAAACACTAGAGGAAAAAAAAAAAAAAAATCTGGATTAGTTAGGAATCTGTTTAAACTGGTGTTTAAAGAATATTATGTAATGACATTGGTGAACATGAGAAAGCTTTTATTATCACAGATGGTAAGAAAAAATCCCTCTCTTCTTCCCCAAACAACCCTGAAATTGTAATACTGAATAATACCGAGTTTCAGAACTGTTAAAATAAGATTGGAATGTGTGTAATGATGGGAAATAAGGAACATCTATAGTTACCATTTATTTTTTCCAAACATACCACTAGCAAGAGCGGCTTTTCTAATAACAAGAAAATTCTATTCTTACCCAATGGGATAATATATAAAAATATTCCCTGCTAGTTCTATATTCCTCTTTTAAAAAGATTTTATTTACATTTGAAAGAGAGACAGGGAGAGCATGTGCCAGCATGAGCTGGGGGGAAGGGCAGAGGGACAAGGAGACCCCTCACGGAGCAGGGAGCCCGATGGGACCCGGGGCTCCATCCCAGGACCCTGAGATCGTGACCTGAGCTGAAGGCAGACGCTTAATGACTGAGCCACCCAGGCGCCCCTAGTTCTAGAATTCTTTATTTGAAATCTAGCAGAGTGCTTA
Source organism: Mustela nivalis (assembly GCF_964662115.1). NCBI lineage: Eukaryota > Metazoa > Chordata > Mammalia > Carnivora > Mustelidae > Mustela > Mustela nivalis. Next base: position 127,814,659 of record NC_139040.1, on the reverse strand, counting down.
CACTGCTCTCATTTTGAGGATGGTCTGCAATCATTATACTGACCAACTCAAGATAAATGGAAAAAGTCAGCCATGAAGCATTTTCTATTTGTAGCTCCTGCCTTCTCTTCCTTTCTGTCTTCAGAATATTCCTCTAGCCCAGCAACAGGGCTCGCTACGGTGCTGGCTGGGGGCACCATCATACTCCTCTAAATATGGGTTCACGAGTGAAGATAAGGAAGGATAACAGAGTGGCTCTTCTTGGCAGACAGAGAGCACATCAAATTCATCCCGAAGAGAGGTGGCCATGGGCCTCGCTGTGTCTGGAGAACTGAAGGATTAGGAAAAACAACCACCGAGGAACTTAGATGAGCCTATGAAAATACAGTACTTGAAAGCGCCAGGATTAGTTTTCTTTCCTTGGAACAGCCACTCCCCAGTGAGAATTCCCATTGTTCTATTGTGTAACAAACAAAGAAAGCGTCATTACTGCCTAATCCTGTAACAAGCACACTAGTATTTGGGAGTTGACACACTTAACCGTTTCAGGGTCAAAACAGCCACTTGGAAGTGTGACCCGGAAAGTTTCTTAACCTCATAATGGGCTAATGCTGCAAGGTGTTTGCACACAAGAAGTATCTTGGTTAAAGAATGACTTAGTTTAGCATCTTAAGAAATCTTCAAATTCTGTGGGTGCCTGGGGGCTGAGTCATTAAGCGTCTGGCTTTGGCTCAGGTCATGATCCCCAGGTCCTGGGATCGAGCCCCGCATCTGGCTTCCTGCTCGGCAGGAAACCTGCTTCTCCCTTTCCCACTCCCCCTGCTTGTGTTCTCTCTCTCTCTCTCTCTGTCAATTAAATAAATAAGTTAAATCTAGAAAGAAAGAGAGAGAGGGAGAGAGAAAGGGTAGGGAAGAGAAGCGATCATCAAATTTTTAACTCACTGGTCCATATTCTCATTTTTAAAACCAGGCAAATGTCCTATAATTCTTAAACTTCGACATACAAAACTGAAAGCTTTGTTGAAAAGGACTTCCCTTCCAGTTTCCTGGTTTGCAACACGGTATTTCTTCTCTGTACAGCCCCGGAGCAGAAAATACCGCAGTTTCCCCCACACACCTGTTCCACTGACACAGAGATGGCCAGTGGTCAGCTTTCTGTTACTCAATCATTTGACGGTATTTGTTTGAGCACCTGCTATGTGGCCTGCCAGCAGCACGTGCTGGGAATCGTGTAGGCGACAGAATCCCAGACACTGCCATCATAAGCTAGATGCTTTGGAGGGAGGTGCAAATGGCCTGGGGAAAGGGAGACAGAGTGCCGAACCGTGGAGAGGGTGTACACAGGTTGAACAGCAATGCAGAGACCTGAGGAGAACAAGGCAGTGCATCCAGTGGATCCAGCAGCAGTGGGGCGAGCGCTCCTGGCAAACGCCCTGAGGTGAGAGCGTGCTTGAGGCAGCTGAGGACCAGCGAGATGCCAGGGGCTGAGATGCGATGGGAGAGCCAGGGGTGGGGGGTCGTCCGAGGGGAAGTTGGCTGGAAGCAGGTGCCAGCCACACAGAGCCATCCGGGTCATTGTAAGAAAAGACAGGAAGGTGTTACGGCGTTGTAAGGAGAGAGTGACCATGAACTAGCCTGTTCTGAAAGACTCGCTATACACAGCCATGAACTAGCCTGTTTGAAAAGACTCACTCTACATGGCAAGGGGAAAGAGGAACTTTACAGGGAAGAACCCTGGCAGATAGCATCTGAGCTGTCTTCACTGTAAGAAAACAACTGACAAACGCAAATTGAGGATCTTATTACAGAATACCCAACCAGTCCTCAAACAGCGATGGAAGGGAAAAACAAGACACTGTCACAGATCAGAGGAAACTAGGAGACATGTTACCGAAATGCAGTGTGGGAGCCTGCGTGCGATCCCATGAACGACGGCCTTTCGTGGGAAAACGTAGGACATCCAAATATGGTCCCTAGCGGAGTTCATAGGATTGTGCCAATGTCTATGTCTTCGTTTGACAAAAGTGCTGTCATCGTGTACCATGGGAACATTAGAGAAAGCGGGGCAAAGGAAGTGTGGGAACTCTGCGTAGCGTCTTTGCAATTTTTCATAAGTCAAAAATCACTCTAAACTAAAAAGCGTTTTGTGGGGCAAAGCAAGATAACTGGCCATCTCCGAGAGACGCATGTGACCGCAGGATGAGGAGTTGGATGTCGCAATGAAAGCGACTTAGATCAGGGAGGGAGGAGTTGGGGCGATGAGAAGTAGGACGGTCTGGGGCACGTTTTGGAGCAAGAACCCATGGAGCGAGCTGTCAGGTGGGACCTCAGCAGTGAGGGGGACGAGTCCGGGGTGGCTCTGAGTCTGGGGGGCTGGGAAACAGGCAGCACAGAGGTGTCGGTGAGTGAGATGGGCTGGATGGGGTGAGGAGCAGGTCCCCAGGAGAAATCAAGACTTCACTCTGGACACGCGACGTCTGAGATGCTTGTTCGCTGTACAGAGAAGTTGACATCCTGGAGAGAGTGAGGCTAGAGCTCGGGGGAGAGGTCAGGGTTTGAGGCCCAAAGGGAGCAGCATCAGCAACAGGGCATAAATCCCACAAAAGCGGGAGACTCGTGCTCCCAGAGCACAACTGGGTGTGTGTGTGGGGGGGGGGGGTGGAGGGAAGGAGCAAAGGGCGGGGAAGGAGGCAGGTGGGCAGGCAGTCCTGCCATCACCGCTGACCCTGCGGCAACGTAACCAAGAGTCGCGCAAGGGTCGGTGGAGGCTGAGGAGCCCAGGCTCCCGAGCGCGGGGACCTGAACGTGTCTGCGCGCCCGTGCGGGTGAGCGGGTGCAGCGGCGCGGGCACAGACTCCGTGCACATGCGGACACGCTCGCGTTCCCCGCCGCAGACTGGCGCTCCTTGACGCGGGCCTCTCCAAGCTCCCTGGGGACGTCCGGGGTTTGTGCGTCGTGAGCCGCGTCCACCATTCCCGACGACCTGCGGAGGAGACCGCGGGGAGTCTCGGCGGTTCTTCTCCGCCAAAGCGCTTGGCCCGGGCGTCGTTACCACGGAAGTGAGCACAGAGGTGAGGCGCTCGGTAAAACTCTGCCGACAAAAAACACAACCAGCTCCGTAAGACAGATGTACCACGAAGGCCAAGTTCGGAGCGAGGCGGTCTCGGGAGTGAGCGCTTTCTGACCCTTGCATTGGAGCCTCCGTGGGACGTTCTAGAGCCCCGCGGAGAGCACGCGGGGTAGGAGCTGCGGCGGCTGGAAAGGCCCGGGCCGCGGCCCCCGGCTTCTCCAGGCTGAGAGCGCAGAGAGCGCGGCTCAGCCTGAATCGGACACGACAGGACCCTCCACACTCCCTCCCCGGCTCTCTTCAGGCCCTTGTTCCCTCGCACAGAATGGCACGGACGCGTCATCCCGCTCAGGCGTCCACTGGGTCCTCAGCCTTGGGACCGGTCACGCGGCCCCTCCCAAAGCGACGGGGCGGCCTCGCCTGTCTCGGGCTCGAGGGGACACGTGGTGTGGTGGGTCCCCATCATCCACGGCTCAGGAGGCCTCCGCGCCACTCGTTTGCGTCGTGACCACCCCCAGCGACACCGCGGCAGGTCCGCCGCGCAGGGACGCACGGGCTCAAAGGGAAGGCGCCGACAGGGATCTTGTACTGTGGCCGGCGAATGAGAAGCACGTCCAGACCCAGTAAGGACAGACTTTTGGAAAGGACTATTGCCATGGAGGGGAGACACTGTTGCAATATGCGGCCAGCGACCATGCTGGGGAAGAAGGAAGAGGCTCGGACTGTAGGGCTGCGAGCGTCGCCAAAGGGGCAAGAGGGGTTTTCCTGGACCAAGAGGTGTGGAGAGGCGAGAGGAACCGCGTGCGGGGAACCGGGGCAAGACGGTGGCTGGACAGACCGGGACATCCGAGAACCGCTTACTCTGAGGCCGGCTTGTCCTCAGCAGGGGTTGTGCTGGCTCCCGCGGAGGGCGGCCAGCGTGCGGGGCTCCGGGGAAAGGTGTGAAGCTGGACGGGAGTTTGGGGAGTAAGTGTCGGAGGCCGTTCAGGCAGCTGAACTAAACGCCACATTCATCACTGCTCAGTACACACATGGAGCAAGTCATGGCCTTGGACACCTTAAGCTTGCGCAGTGTCACACATCAGTGAGCTCTCCATGACCCTGCGGGCACACAGCGCAGCCTGGGTAGCTCGTGAACAACGGACAGGTATTTTTCACGGTTCGGAGGCTGCGAGTCCCACATCAGGCTGCCTTCAGGGTACAGTGAGGGACCACCTCCCGGTTCAGACGGTGACTTCCCATGGGGTCCTCACGTGGCAGAGTGGGCAGTGGAGCCCTCTGGGGCATCTTCTATAAGAGCACTAATCCCACTCAGGAAGACTCGAGTCTTAGCGCCTCCTCACCTCCCAAAGGCCCCATCTCCTAACACCAGCATCTTGGGGGTGAGGACTCAACATATGAATTTGGGGAGGACACGAACTTCCCGATCACAGCGGTAAGCATCCAATTTCCACGGATGAGTGAGGACAAGCGGGTCAGCCCCTCATCTGTGAGGCAAAGAATGGGAATCTGGAGAGTGTGTCGTGCCTGCGCCCCGCTAAGCAGACTGTGGGGGGGGTGATCTGCGGGATGGGGGCTTTGCAGACAGCTGTTTTCCAGAGGGCCAAGGGCAGTGGCATGTCTTAATCACAGGGCTTGGGTCAAGTTTACACTGACAGGACCAATGAAAGAAAATTCCGAACTCTGTAATCAAAAGATGAGACGGAGCCTTTAGAGGTTTCGCTGGGGATCTAAGCAACCAGGAAAGCTTGTCCGAACTCACCCCAGAGAAACAGGCCATTTTGCAACTTCCTAAAGTCCAATGATTGCTGTTTCTCCAGGTCCTGAGAAGAAGAAATCCTGTGGCAGGAAGCCGCAGTAATTGCTGATGGCAACGGCGCCCTGCCCTTTAGGGCTTCCCCGACGGTGGGACGTGCTGGAACACCAGACGCTGGACCCGCATGAGCCTCACAAACTTTCCTCCGAGATGGGATTGCAGGGGAATGACCACAGAGATGCCACCTGTCCCTCACCCTGCCCCCACTGCAGACTCATCAGAGAAATATTTTATAGTCCCCCTTTAACAGCTCAGTGCTTCTGGGAAGGACCTCAAGTTAGGAGCCGATCCGAAACTCACGGGACTCCGGGAGCGCTGTGCAGAGAGAGAACGGGAAGGCAGCCGGGAGAAGCTGCTGTTCTGTAGCTTTCCCCCACGGTGGAGAAGCCCATCTGATGACTTCGTTCACTCTCACGATGACTGCACAGAGGAATTTGGATTCTGACTGGGTTTCTGCAAAGGACCTTCCCATTTCCACAGACCACGTGCCTTGCCTCCATTCTTCTCTGTGGGTGAAGCTGCTCCTTTACCCTCTTCTCTGGGTGTTAATGCAGTTTTCGAGCTCAGTGGAACCCAAACTGTATTTGGTAGTTTATTACAGTAGTTTATTTTACAGTAATTTATTTTATATTACAGTAGTTTATTTTACAAAATAACATATTTTTATTACAGTAGGTTTTTTTTTACAAAAAGGCTGCTTTTTTGTATATATATTACAGTAGTTTATTTTACAAAAAGGCTGCTTCTATAAGACCAAGACATGTATTTCCACTGCAAGAAAATCCTCAGAAATAAAAAATGAGACCGAAATTTAATAATCGTCAGGATTTTAGTGATTCATTGTAGAGATAATTCGGGTCACCTGTATTTATTAAATTTTTAAATTTAATTAATTTAAATTTAATTAATATTTAAATCATTAGTAAAAATAACAGCATGTATGTAGAAAACAGCACGGTTTACAAATTATGTTGCTCACTGTGAAGGCAGAAATGAAATCAGCACCGCTAAAATCCTGAAATAGGGTTGTAATTCCCAATAAGACTTTGCTATTTATAGTGTTTGAATTATATGTGATTTTATTTAGTGATACAATGAATCTATCCCAGAGGAAGCAGACGGCCATATTATCTTCGTTATTAAAAGCTCCCGTGTATCTGAGAGTTGACCCTATTAAATAAGAGTTAGAAAAATCAAGGAGAAACTTGACCTCTGATTTTAAAAGAAGTCTAACCACACCAGAGGTCACTGACAATGAAATTTCTAACCACCTAGCGAAAGAAATGACCTAAAGCGTTCTAATTCTAAAGTGCTTAATTAAGGCCAGTTTGATTTTACAGCCTGTGCCACGTGTATCCAAGAATAGATTTCAATGAAAGTCTGCCATAAGTAAAGCAGTTTAAGTTTCATTTGGATCCATTTCACTTATAAAGCTGTTAGATAAAGTATGTAAAATTTCTGATAGAATGCATAGAATCTACATGTATTTCTGAACAGAGCCGAGGTTGCAAGTCCATACTTCCACCACTACTCTGACACTAGGGGTGTGGGTGGCCTGGGAGGAGAAAAGCAATGGATTCCAATTGTTAGCACAGAAACAGAAAAAGTCATAAAGAAAAGGATGATGAACAGGTGTTCACAGCAATTAAACTTTCATAAAGTATATCCAGTAACTCAAGTGCCATGGGAGCCAGTTAAGCCCACCTGCAACAAAGAGTCCCCAGGAAGATGAAGGGAGAGGTGGTCTGAAGACACCACCGCTGAAGAATGACTTACAGTCGGTTCCTGCAGCTGAAGAGCACAGGCGGGTGCCCCGAGCTGGAGCTACTGAGCACTGTCTGTATTAGTGATGCACAGCGAGTCAGAACTCCTAGAGGCTGGGAGAGGTGCAAGTTTCATTGTAGAGAAAACACGATCAGACCATTTTTTTCTTTGGTATAAAAGTTTAGTCAGGTTTTTTTTTAAAACAGGAAACATTAGATTTTAATGCAAATTATCCATTTAGGGGATACAGGCCCCTTCGATGAATAACATTGTACCTAGTTAACTCTCCATTAACCTCAAGCAGATTATCTACAATTCGATCGAATAGATTTGTTGAGTATCACAAGGCTCCATGCTAACAGTTACAGATGAACGAATAAAATAGCATTCCTGCTGTCTGAGGACTTACAGTCTAGTGCAGAGAAAAATGCATAAGCAGCCAATTAAAATGAGACAGGGTAAGTGCCACACGGAGAAGGGCACAAATCTGCTGTTTTGGTTTGGTTTTGCCAGAGGCTGAGGAAGGTCTCAGACAGACAAAAATGACATTTAAGCTGTGCATGTAGACTTCTGGGTTTTAAAAAAAAAACAAAAGTGGGGATGGATACTCCAGGTGGACAGAGCAGTATAATTAAGGGACAAGGGTATGAAAGTCAGGAGGACCATGGAGCCATCAGGAGTCCAGTGCTGGCAGGGCACAGAGCACATGGAAAAGGTCACGGAGGGACTGGAAAGACAAGACTGGTCTTTACCTTGACAAGGAAGTCAAGACCCACTGGACGTCCACACGCGGTGCAGTGGTCTGCCTAGATCTATGTTTGGAGATCCAGACCTCCGTGCGGAGGATGGATTAGAACGGGGGGATGATGAAGGGCTAGGCAGGAATGTGCATACAGTACAAAGAGGGAAGATCTGTGAGATTTGAGATCCAAGTGAACGTATCTGATGCCCAAATGGAAGTGTGAGGTCAGGAAAGGAGGAGTAAACTACTCTGCAGCCCCTGCTGAGGCAACTGGAGGTTGTCCTCAGCGACGGAGCCGGGGAGTGCTGGAGGAGCGGCGTGTGACGATGGCAACAGGGTATACGAGCTGCGAACACACTGATTGTGAGTGGGACACAGGACATCCAAGTGCACGTGGGTGTCCAGAAGGCAGTGAGTAAAGGACTCAGAAGAGGAGCGGAGATGGACAAACAGATGTGCACACCATCATCCTGCGGATCTGGCAATGACCCAGCACCCCTTTACCACATAGCCCCTGGAAGCCCTCACTACAAAGCTGTTCCTACCCACTCAGTCACAGCTGATCTCACCATGTGCTACTGCCGACGTTCCACAAAATCCTAAACACTAAATGTAGGTCAAGGTACCAATACGGTGCCATTTTATTGGTCTGAAGCATTAAATGTTATTGAATGTATATTAATTCACCTGATGTCAAACCATCAATTCACCCAGAGGCTATATATTTAGGTAAATATTCTTTCACTTCTTTTCTTTAAAAAATGTAGGTATTGCTTTGATTCCCACGTTTAGAAAACATATAAACTACGGCTTTGCAGACTCATGATGCTAGCAGTGCAACAGGGCAACATGGCTTAGGGGCAGGGGAAGTTAGAGGGCCACACACTGGAACAGCCTCCTAGCTCTATCTATTGGCAGCAAAGCAGCAGAAAAGTGGACTCCCTGGGGAACATGACGGACATAATGAAGCATAAAATGGAGCCTCCCATTCCTTTTCATAACATGAAAGGCACCTCTAAGTTTGTTGTCTCACTTCTTATATTACTTCGTGTGTCTCAAATTCACATAATGAAAGAAAATATGCTTACCGAGTTTTTCCCAAACTAGAAACTTACAGTATGCTTATTGAAAGAGGATAATCAGACCAAGAAAAGAAGCCAACCTTCTCCTCTTTCCCTACCTCATTTTTCTCCACTCCTTCACACATGTACACACACACACACACACACATACACAACACCTGGGAACAGTTTCCTATTTGTTATGCCACGCTTTTCTCAATGCATATATTGTGACCAAACCTAATTCTATCCTTTCAGTAGAAGCAACTTATAAAATGTATAGCAAAGTGCATTTGAATTTTTATAAGACTGGAAATCTCTTAAATTACTTCTGATCCTTGAGTTTTAAAAAATCAATTTTTAGGGGTGCCTGGGTGGCTCACTTGGGGAAGGGTCTGCCTTCAGCTCAGGTCGTGATCCCAAGGTCCTGGGATCAAGTCCCCCACCAGGCTTTCTGCCCAGCGGGGAGCCTGCTTCTCCCTCTCCCTCTGCTGCTCCCCCTGCTTGTTCTCGGTCTCTGCCAAATAAATAAAATCTTTTAAATAAATAAATAAATAAATTTTTAGTTCAAGAACTAGGGAGAGCATAGTTACTGAAGAGCGGGGAAAATCACATCAATATTTGAACGGATACCACCGATATCTCTGTTCAGCATGAAAATGCCACTGACGTGCATTTCCAGATTTCAGTTCTGTCTTGAGCCACACAAGTACCCAGAGAACTTCTAACCACCCTACATACCCAGGTTCCCTAGATCATTCCGGAAGAGGACAGATAACCAAGTCCATTCATCAATGTTCAATTAACAGGTGAATTAAATTCTATTTGGCGGTTGACTGATTAAAAAATTTCTGAACTGGATTCATTTGAATATATTTAAATGTTTACACCTACCAGCTTCCAAATATCACTGAAATATTCTGAAGTTAAAATGACTGCCTGATTTTTCATACCCAAGGCAAAGTCTACACAGCATACTAATTGCTTCTTGTTGTTTAAGGCATCTGGATTTTTTAAAATCCTGTTCTTGCACGTCAGCATTTTCTCCAAGAGTGAAGAAGCCGTATCTCGAAGGAAACAGGTCTTGTTGATTTTATGTCGTATTCCCTCCGTGCCCTGCGTTCATACTCTTAAACATAATTGGCTTTAAAGTGTAAGTTTAGTAATATGAGTATCCTTATAATTTTTTTGGCTAAATTTCCCCAATACAATAAACTGAGGAGGAAAAAAACAACCTTGGAATTTCCTGGTTGGTGTTTGTTTGCTAGAAAAGTTACAAAGGCTAGAAGAGGAGCAATCTAATAACTGGTTATCCTAACAGATCATTGAAAATGTGATGTTAGGACATCACAAGATTTTTGCCAAAAAAAAAAAAAAAAAAAAAGGAACTTGGTCTTTATGACTCACACTTTCTTTTAAATGGAAAGAATGAAATCCTATGGAGACTCATCTTTTCAAGATCCCATTCATTCAAGCATCTGTATCTGGCCAAAAATAACTCGGAAGCAGTGACCTTCCAGTCCCTTGGAGCTCTGAGCCACGTCTCAGAAACTCTTATGAACGTCTGTACTGCTGGGGCCTTGTAAGCGGAGTTGACCTCGGGCAGGACAGATCCTTCTTGCAGGAGCACAGCGGAGGAGCTGTGCTGGGAAGTGCCTGTCTTCCGTCACTACTGTTGATTAGCTGTGGCTGCATGACAATGTCCCCCATCTCAGCACCCTAAAGCAGTGATGGGTCTCATGACTCTGGGGGTTGACTGGGTGCTTCTGCTGGTCTTGCCAGAACTCACTAGTACAGCTGCTGAAAGTTCTAAGATGGCCTTACTCAAATGTCCCAAGCCCTACTGGGATGCTACAGTGGTGGGGGTGGCTGGCTCCCCTCTTGATGTGGTTTCTCATCCCTGGATTCCACAGAGAGGGTGATCTCAGAGTCCTGGGAGTGTGAGAGTAAAAGCTGCAAAGACTCTAGAGGTTTTCCCTGGGAGGTTCACAATGTCCTATTCTGAAAGTCAAAAGGAAACCAACTCAGTCTCCAAGAGGTACAGAAATGGACTCTACCTCTTTTTTTTTTCTTTTTTCTCTTTTCTTTTTTTTTTTTTTTTTTTAAGATTTTATTGATTTGAGAGAGAGAGAGAGAGAGCACAAGTAGGCTGGGGGAAGGACAGAGGGAGAAAGACAGACTCCCCGCTCAGCAGGGAGCCCAATGTGGGGCTCCATCCCAGGACCGTGAGATCATGACCTAAGCCAAAGGCAGATGCTTAACCTGCTGAGCCACCCAGGTGCCCGTAGACTATATTCTTAATGAAGTACTTGCCAAAAATCCAAAGCCATTTGCTTTCAAGATTTTATTTATTTATTGGACAGCGAGTGAGGGAACACAAGCAGAGGGAGTGGGAGAGAGAGAAACAGGATCCCCACTGAGCAGGGAGCCAGACGTGGGACTCCATCCCAGGACCCTGGCATCATGACCTGAGCCAAAGGCAGACGCCTAATGACTAAGCCACCCAGACGCCCCTCCAAGGCCATTTTTAATCCACTTCAGAAAATTAAAAATCCCTCCCACCTCTGCCCAGCCCGGTCCCATCTGAGCCTGGAGAAAAGCTGATGATGGACCAAGGGTCCTCTCCACTTTCCAGAACTTACATGATGACTTTAAAATGGGATTCTCTATGGTGCACTTTTCCCAGTGAAAAGGTAGAAGGACATGTAATACTACGTAATGTGATGCGGCACACCATGATTATAACAAATGGAGGACCAGTTTAAAAGGCATCTTTAGTTGGAAAACGAACCAAACAACAGATTTACATTTTTATAATTACCACTTGGAAAGGTCAGTGATTCTTTGCATGATATATGCCAGTTTTAAAAACAACTATTCACAAGGGCAAAAGATAAGATCTTCCATAATTCCCTGTGTATCATTAATTCCCAATTAACAAGGAATAGGCTATAAACTGCTGGCCTGTATATTTCTACACTGATGAGAAGAGTTAAGAATGGCTCATTACAGTCTCCTCACGAATAAGTAAGAGTCAAATCACCTACCTCATAGGATTGGCTTAATAATTAGATATTTTAATGTGTGCAAGTTTTACCAAACAGTGGAACATAGTAAGTAATCTACATTATTTAGTGAAATAAAAATTATTGATGTCACCAAAAGAGTTTATCTTTTTCAGTAGTGGTGAATATTTTATTTAATTTCAGAAATCTGGAAAACAATTATCCTTGTATTTCTGTAACAAACAATAAAAAATAAGTAAAATCATTAAAAAAAAAAAAAAGGTGGGGGTCTAGATGGTTTAGCTGGTTAAGCATCTCCTTTCAGCTCATGTCCTGATCCCAGGGTACTGGGATCGAGTCCTGCATAGTATTGGGCTCCACGCTCAGCAGGAAGCCTGCTTCTCTCTCTACCTGTCACTCCCCTCACCTGTGCTCACTCTCTCGCCTCTCTCTCAAATAAATAAATAAAATCTTAAAAAAAAAAAAAAAGGTCAATGCATGTAGGGTATAACACACACACACACACACAAATAATTTGAGCCACCTCTACCAAAACTTTCAGAGTAAGCAGACAGAGCTTGCCTTTAGAGTCACTTAATTTAGTAAACACATATATGTGCTTTTCTTAAGTTAGGGACTATTCTAGAATGTTTATAGACAGTAATTCATTGGGTCTTCATAACAAACTGATAAAGTGGGTGCTTTCATTATCTACATTTTATATATTTTTTAAAAGATTTTATTTATTTATTGGATAGACAGAGATCACAAGTAGGCAGAGAGGCAGGCGGGTGGTGGAGGAGAAGCAGGCTCCCCGCTGAGCAGAGAGCCCAATGTGGGGCTGATCCCAGGACCCTGGGACCATGACCTGAGCCGAAGGCAGAGGCTTAACCCGCTGAGCCACCCAGGCGCCCCCATTATCTACATTTTACAGATAAAGAAAGGCAGGCATGTAAGAGTTCCCACAAGCAAACGGAAGAGCTGGGAGTCCGGCGCAGACGGTTCTGCCTTTAGAATCCTTGTTCCTGTCCTGTAGCCTGCCTTTCCACATGCGGGTTCAAAAATCCCTCATCCAAATCACTGCACAGCTATGCGGCTAGCAAGACATGCCCCCCATTCAAGTCTTCTGAGAATAATGTCTGAGAGAACGTTCTCTGGCGACATCAACACTGGCCTAAACACCCAGGGCTGAGGATGGAAAACAACTGTAAACGACTGTGAGGCTTTGTCTGGAGGTTCAACGGCTCTATTGTAAAATATTGTGTATCAGAAAGCCCGAGGGGTCGGGGCAGAGCTGGAGGACACTGGGGATCAGGATTATAACTTCAAATTCATCTGTCCTTACATTCTAAATCTGCCAAGAGGGACAATGGATTATGTACTCACATAACTGTCCAATTCTTGCTTCTGAACCCAAGCTAGCTGCTGCCAAGAGGCGGCTCTCTGAGGACTGATTTCTTCCCCTGTGGACTAAGAACAAAGAGAGAATAGAGGAGTACAGTTCTCCATTTATTCTGAAAATAGGACATGCTTCCTAAATGCTTGTTAATGGTCCCTTGCAAAACACAGTGATCGAAACTCTGCTTCGGTTTAATTTAAAATGAAGCAGAATCACAGAAGCTGTGGTTTGCAAGGTCTCCTCTCCTGGGCCCCTCCATTTATTCTTCAGGACCCTGCAATTACCCAAAAAAAAAAAAAAAGTCTACAGCAAATGGCATTCATTCTCCCATGAAGCCTGAAAGTATTGGGGGACTTGGCAACAAGTGGCTGACCTCCGTGAGAAACAAACACTTCAAAGGAATCACTGTTTTGTATTAAGAATTCTGCCCACAAGGATCAATTCAAACAACATTCAGAAAAGTAAAGTAAAGCAGGTCCCTTCGTCTTTCGTCCTGTCATGAAATCCAGCAGGAAGGTTAACTCAGGATCTGGCTGAGCTGCCAGTGCCCACTGTCCGCATCTCAGCAGAACGATGAAAGGCGCACTCCGGCTGAAACGAGTCTAGGCTTTCGGGTCATTTTAATCCCCGTGGTGTATTCCAAAGAGCAGAACATTCCTTAAAAGCTTGATATTGTGATTAGATGATTAGGGCTTTAGGGTTTAAGTGGTATTTTCCTTTCAGCAGAAGTCTGCAGAAACTGAATGACTTTTCAACAAATATTTGCCTAAAAGGAAAAAGCTTTCATTTTCTTAGTGTGATCCCAACCTTGACCATACCGTCATTGGTGTTGGCTGCTTTCAGACAGCTCGGCTTACCGGGGCAGGCAAATAAATTGAAAATGCCCTTATCTGGAACATTCAAATTTCCTTTCCACGGCAGCAAGTCTGAGCACTACCTAATTTCCCCCAAACTCGCTGAGGGATAATAAACCACACAGGAGTGGAGCGTATTAAGCGCGCGTCGCCTTACACAGGGGCACCGTTTCAGGACACTGACTATCCCCGACGAACCACCGAGGCTCTTTGCTCACGATCCCATGTGAGGCCAGCCCTGAAGGTTATGGAATGCAACCCACCGGCTGTTGTTTTCTTTTTTTTTACTAACACAGGTCAGTTTTCATTTATGTCCAGAACAGTATGGAAACTAACAGGAGACGTCCTCAAGACAACGCATGTGAAAATACTGTGCAGAATAGAACCAGCATTCCTTCAGATGTTTAATTTTCCTTGGGAAACAGAAACAGTAAGGAAATTCTCAGGGAGCCCAAACGGCAAGGACACTAAACAGAAAGTTCCAGGTAAAAGCCTGAGCATGCCTTCCACTGACCATGTCCAAAGCCAGGAAGAAGGCCCAGCATCCTCACAGGGGACAGCTGCTATGTGACAGCGACAGACAGCAGGAGGTGCAAAGGAAGGACTGACAAACATTCGCCCTCTGGCCCTGGCTGTGGAAAAAAAAGATTTTCATGAGTGTTAATAAACGGAGGTCACCTTTGCAAGAAATTAGAATTTGCATAATTACATCCTGTACGTTCTGGGAACACTCACACTATGATTTTTTAAAGCGGTCCTGTGATGTCAAGAAGCAGCAAATTAAATCATTTTTTTCCAAGTCTTTGCTCAAAAGCCACTTTCTCAGCAACACCTTCCCTGGTCACAGTGTTCAAATTTGCACAGTCCCACATTCCTCTTCTCCTCGGCGCTCACCGCTGTCTAGTATTACGCTCTGTAAATTGCTGTTTTATTGGGTTGTCTGTGCTGTCCCAGGCATCAAAGACGTTCCCCTTCGGGATCTCTGTGATGACTGGTGAGCCTGTGACTGGAGAGTCTCAGGAAGCATTTGAGCCCGATCGTTCCAGGCTTGTCTGCATGACGCGGGTTACATACGGGCCCTTCCCTAAACGTGTCAAGGCTCTTTACTGAGTCTTGGGGTGGGGCATGTGGATCTGAACCTGGCGAAGTGGAATTCAGAAACCGCATGCTTGTGTGAGTGCAGCACGTTGGCGGGCAGGGAGCAAGGGGCTTACGGGACTGGAGCTGCGGAGCACAGATGGGACGCGGGAACCGCACGCAGAAAACCTCACATGCGCAGCCCAGGAAAAGCGACAGAGGGGCTGACGTATCTGAACGTACGTGACAGCACAGTGGACATGAGCTGCCCAGAAGGTCTCAAATATCTTTCCAAGAGAGAGTCAGATACTGGTAGATCCAGCTTGAGCCGTGCCTGGCGAGGAGAGCTCCACCGCCCCCGCCAATCAACTGAAAAGGAAGTATCACTTATTCATCAGCACAGTTTCTTTTTGTTCTTCCAAAGGTGCCCCAGAGAGCAGCTAAAAACACACAAATGGCAAACCCAACAGTGCTCATAACACAGAACCCCATCCAGGAGTCCACAACGAACGGTGCTCTGAGTTTTCCAGTCATTGTAGGAAACAGTGGAAGCCCGGAGCCCCAGACACCGTCACGGTTGAAGGAGTCACGGTCAGACATGGATTGGGCATCCTTCCTCATCCACATTCCCACTCTTCTTCACACGGCCAGCGCAGGTTTCTCTGCGACTGTGCCATTAATATTCCAGTTGTAGGGCTCCAAGGGGACCTTAGAACGCAATTCCTTGTGGAGGACCATCTTAGGAGCTCTGTATTTTACAGACACAGAAGACATCCCCTGTTGTATTTCATGTCTCTGAAGCTTTCTGAGGAACGCAGTTAAGGACTGGAGGCTTCCCTCTTTGTTGTTTTTGGTTTTGCTTTTTATTTTCAACATTCCACTTCCTTTTTTTTTTTTTTCAAGATTTATTTATGTGACAGAGGGAGAGAGCGCGCAGGCAGGGGCAGCAGGAGAGGGAGAGGGAAAAGCGGACTCCTTGCTGAGCAGGGAGTGTGACGTGGGACTCGATCTGAGGACTCCAGGATCATGACCTGAGCCCAAGGCAGACCCTTAACCAACTGAGCCACCCAGGAGCCCCTCACTCTATTTATTTCAAATAACCACATACAAAATGCCTTGCCTTCCCCTCCAACTTGTCGTCTGTTTCGTATATCCGATCTTTGAGATGCAGTACCATTAAAAAAAAAAAATCAGGGCACCTAGGTGGCTCAGTGGGTTAAGCCTCTGCCTTCGGTTCAGGTCATGATCTCAGGGTCCTGGGATCAAGCCCTGCATTGGGTTCTCTGCTCGGCAGGGAGCCTGCTTCCTCCTCTCTCTCTGCCTGCCTCTCTGCCTACTGTGATCTCTGTCTGTCAAATAAATAAATAAATTTAAAAAAAAAAATCTCCCATTTTAATTTTTAAGTAACTTTCAGTGAAGCCTGTTAGAAGGTAAATGCAAATCTTTCACAACTGGGTAAACACTGGAGTCTATCACTTTCCATTTTATTCCTTGATGGATTAATATAATAAATCCCTTTGGAGATACATTTATCAAATTTAATACCACAAAATATGAGATACATTATTTAGCAAAGTGCTTCAGTACCTGTAATCAAGAGCCATTGTTCTGTGCTCCAAGACACAGAATCTATTTTCCCGTATTGCTTAACATAAAATAGCTCTTTTCAATTCATACTCGATATATACAACATTTAATGTACATTCTGCCTGAAGAGAGGCAGGCTGTGATTCATTCTCACCAAGCTCCGTGCATACAAATGACCAGGAACGGCTTCGTGACAGTCAGGGTTAGAGACACAATCTTTCTGGGGTTACACAGGGAGGGGACCAGAGCAGTGGCTCGTTTATGAAATAAAGAAAGCTGCCAGAGAAAATTACCTCATGTGTAATGCAGAACTGGCCAAGGCAGACAGAAATATCATCTCGAGGGTTTTTTTTTTTTTTTCCCCAAGGTGGGCATCTGTGTTCTCTATTCACAGGAGCTTTACTGTGGTGGGCTGAATAGGGGGCCTTTCCCCCAGAATGTCCACATCCTCACTCTGGATCCTGTAAATATGTTCCATTACAGGGCATAACCGACTGCAGATGCGAGATGTGGCAGTGACCAGCGAACAGTGCGGTGGGCCCAGTGTCAACGCAAGGATCCTTGCAAGACGATGGCAGAAGGCAGAAGGAAGCGATGGCGTCTGAGACAGGGGACCAGCCCGGGTGGCTGGAGGGAAGGCACCGCAAGCCAAGGACGACACATGGCCACTGGAAGCTGGAAAAGGCAAAGAAACAGTGTCCCCCTCGAGAAAGATCCAGGAAGTACACGCTGGTAACACCTTGAGTTTCACCTCACACGGTCAGGGATCTCCAGAGAAAGAGAACCGAGGGGAGATTGATCCAGACGACCTGGTGCATGTGATTCTGGGGCCGACCAGGCCCACACTCTGCCACCTGTCGGCTGCACACCCCGGAGAGCGTCGTGCTGTTCAGTGGAGTCCAAGGACCTGAGAACCAGGGGGATGGAAGGGGTACATCCCAGTGCAAGGGCAGGAGAAGATGAGAGGTGATGTCTCAGCTCAAGCCATGAGGCAGGAACACAAGGCAGTCATTCTCCCGTCCTCTACTTTGTGTTCTCTTCAGGCTCCCAGTGGGAGGACCGTCTGCTTTGCCGAATCCCCTCACTGGATTGCCAATCTCCCCAGGAAACACCCTCACAGAGACACCCACTACTCTGGGCACCCCATGGCCCCATGAAATGAACACATGAAACCAAAAGCCATACCCAGCGAGACCAATTCTGGACTCATGACCTCCAAACTGGGAAATAATACATTTCCACTGCATCAAGCCACAGCGTCTGCAATTGTTAGAGCCGCCATCTAAGTGACAGACAGGAGTCGGGAAGTCTGGCAGTCTGGCTGTTAAGAGAGTAGACGAGACTCAGGATGGCTGGCAGTGGACCCATTCTGCCACTTAGTAGCGTCTGGCCTCAGGCAAGTATCCCAAACTATTACGTTGCAAGAGGATATGATATGTATGTACCTGTGCAGCTTGGCACGCCTCAGAAGCAGAGCCTAAGACAGGGTTTCAAACGCCAAGAGTTTATCTGGACGTCGAGAGGACATGCATGGGGGCGGGGGAGGAAGGGATACAGGCACGCAGCCCGGAGGACAGCAAGGACACACTGACTCACTGAACCGCCCACCACAGTGGACACCTGACACTTAAGCCCTCAGGGAAGTGGGAAGTGGTACAGCGCCTCTCCCCTGCAGCCCTACTACCACTCCCCAACTCTACCTGCCCCCAGGAAGGACGTATTTAATGCGAATCCCAGGAAAACCACTGGTTGATGGCTTCTGGGAGGTGTGAATCCCCATCACTTCCTACGAGGGTTTGGTCAGAATGGTCTTCAGCATTTTCAGTTCTAGCAAAAAGCCAGCCAGCCCGCCCAGAGATGCAGATGGTGGCGGCGGGCTGCCAGATGAGGCTCAGAGGGATGGGGGGGGCTGGAGACCTGCTATAGCCTTCTGTAGGGGGATAGGGAGGGGCGTGAATCCCCTGCTTCCATCTCCCCCTCACTCCATGACTAGCACTCAGACGGAGCTCCGTCAAGGCCACTTACAACCACTAGCTCCCTTTCTTCTGTGTTCCCAACGCATCCCAATAGTGGCACTTGCTAACCACCTGTGGCAGCTTGTCTGCTGCCCTGACTCAGCTGTAAGCAGCCGGCGGGCAGCATCTGGGACGTCCTGACTCACGTACGGATGCTATGAAGACACATGGCGGGAGTTTCAGGAATGTCTGTCACGTGGCTGTTGCATGGATAATAAGCAAAAGCCTGTAGCACTTAGCAGTAGGAACGGCATTTTAAGGGAAGCAGGGGCAACGCAGACACCCTCTACGAGTCAGCAATTCCATCCCCAGCTTGTACCCCCTGAAGGATGGAACACAATGACTTCAACAGATCTTCATATACAGACGTTCACCGCAACATTATTCCCAACAGCCAAATGGTGGAAACAACAAAGAGACGTATCAGCCGTTGAACGGATAAGCCAACCGTGGTGCATCCAGACAAGGGCGTTACTATTTGCCCCTTAAAGGGAATAAAGTACTGATATGGGCTACAGCACAGAGGAGCGTCAGAAACATTAATGGAGATGGAGGGAGCTATTCACAAAGAAAGCTGCCATATGGTAGGGCTCCATTCCTGCACAATGTCCAGCATCCCTACGTCCGTTAAATCTGCGCAGACAAAAAGCAGATCAACGGTTACTAGGGACTGGAACGGAGGTGGAGGGGTATGCAGTGAGTGCTTAAGTGGGTGGAGAGTTTTGTTTTTGAGAGAGAAAATGTTGGGGAACTAGACAGAGGTGTTGCCTGCATAGCATTGCGAATATACGAAATGCCACAAAACAGTTCACTTCAAAATGATTAAAACAGTAAATTTAAATTTTATGCGCATTTTATCTCCTTTAGGAAAAGAAAAAAAGAAGAAAGAAAAATAGCTCTCTCTATGTCAGGAAACCAGATTACTCTTGGAGCACAGGACCAGCTCTTCCTGTATTTCTGCAAGCAGAACAGAAAAATCGCAGAGTTTAAAAGTCAGCAAATGGGGTCTGAATCTTAACCCTAGTCACTACTAGCAACGCATTTTTAGTGGTGCAGCGTCCTTTTCTGTAGACTGGATATGCCTGCCTCCTATGATTGTTTTAGAGGCATAACAGGAGGAACAGAAGAAAGTTCCTAGCACATAGTAGGCCCTTTAATGACTGTGGACATACAGCCATCCTGACTCTGGGGACTCCATCCTACTCAGCAGTGTTCCTAGCTCTTCCTCAAGTCTAGAAGAAACCTCATCACAGGTTCACAGTGTGATGACTTTTGGATGTATCAAAAAGCTGCCACACTTTTTGTGGCCAGGCTTCTCCAGGTAAGAGATTCACACAACGAGATCATGTCCTTCACTGATGAAAACCAAAAAAACCCCAAGTCTTCACGGAAGGACTACCAATGCAGCCAGTGTCCCATTCAGGTGATATTTTCAGATCGTGCAAGGGACCATCTGTGAGAATGGCCTCTACTTAATTCTTAAGAATGATTTGGAACCAGAAAAGACCCTGAATAGCCAAAGGAATGTTGAAAAAGAAAACCAATACTGGTGGCATCACAATTCTAGACTTCAAGCTCTATTACAAAGCCATTATTGTCAGGACAGTACGGTACTGGCACGAAAACAGACACATAGATCAATAGAACGGAATAGAGAACCCAGAAATAGACCCTCAACTTTATCATCAACTAACCTTCGACAAAGCAGGAAAGAATGTCCAATGGAAAAAAGACAGTCTCTTCAACAAATGGTGTTGGGAAAATTGGACAGCCACATGCAGAAGAATGAAACTGGACCACTTCCTTACACCCCACACAAAAACAGACTCAAAATAGAGTAAAGACCTAAATGTGAGACAGGAATCCATCAAAATATTAGAGGGGAACACAGGCAGCTACCTCTTCAACCTCGGCTGCAGCAACTTCTTACTAGATCCATCTCCAAAGGCAAGGGAAACAAAAGCAAAAATGAACTACTGGGACTTCAGCAAAATAAAAAGCTTTTGCACAGGAAAGGAAATGGTCAACAAAACTGAAAGAAAACCGACAGAATGGGAGAAGATATTTGCAAATGACATATCAGATAAAGGGTTAATATCTAAAATCTATAAAGAGCTTAGCAAACTCAACAACTCAAGGAACAAATAATTTAATCAAGAAATGGGCAGAAGACATGAACAGACATTTCTGCAAAGAAGACATCCAATGACCAACAGACACACGAAAAAATGTTCAACGTCACTCGGCATCAGGGAAATACAAATCAAAACCACAATGAGATATCACCTCACACCAGTCAGAATGGCTAAAATTAACAAGTCAGAAAATGCCAGAAGTTGGGGAGGATACAGAGAAAGGGGAACCGTCCTACACTGTTGGTGGGAATGCAAGCTGGTGCAATCACTCTGGAAAACAGTGTGGAGGTTCCTCAAAAAGTTAAAACTAGAGCTACCCAATGACCCAACAATTGCACTACTGGGTATTTACCCCACAGATAAAAAGATAATAAGAGAAGGGGCACCTGCACCCCAGTATTCATAGCAGCAATGTCCATAATAACCAAGCTATGGAGAGAGCCAGATGTCCATTGACAGATGACTAGATAAAGAAGATGTGGTTTACATATACCGAGAAAACTATGCAACCATCAAAAGAATGAAATCTTGCTATTTGCAATGAACAGATAGAACTAGAGGGTATTAGGCTAAGCAAAATAAGTCAATCAGAGAAAGACAAGTGTCACATGATCTCACTGATAGGAGAAATTTCAGAAACAAGGAAGAGGATCAAAAGGGTAGAGAGAAAAAAAATAAAACAAGACAAAGCCAGAGAGGGAGACAAACCATAATAGACTCAATCATAAGAAACAAACTGAGGTTCCCCTTTCTCCACATCCTCTCCAACACAGGCTGTTTCCTATCTTGCTAATTTTGGCCATTGTAACTGGTGTAAGGTGGTATCTCTTAAGTAAAAATAGAACTTCCCTATGACCCTGCAATTTCACTACTGGGTATTTACCCCAAAGATACAGATGTAGTGAACAGAAGGGTCATCTGTACCCCAATGTTTATGGCAGCAATGGCCACGGTCGCCAAACTGTGGAAAAAACCGAGATGCTCTTCAATGGATGAATGGATAAGGAAGATGTGGTCCATATACACTATGGAGTATGATGCCTCCATCAGAAAGGATAAATCCCCAACTTTTGTAGAAACATGGACAGGACTGGGGGAGATTATACTGAGTGAAGTAAGTCAAGCAGGGAGAGTCAATTATCATTTGGTTTCACTTACTTGTGGAGCATAACAAATAGCATGGAGGACAAGGGGAGATGGAAAGGAGAAGGGAGTTGGGGGAAACTGGAGGGGGAGACGAAACTATGAGAGACTATGGACTCTAAAAAACAATCTGAGGGTTTTGAAGGGGCAGGGGGTGGGAGGTTGGGGGAGCCTGGTGGTGGGTTTAAGGAGGGCATATTTTGGGGCACCTGGGTGGCTCAGTGGGTTAAGGCAGCTCAGGTCATAGTCCCAGGGTCTTGGGATCGAACCCCGAGTCGGGCTCTCCACTCTGCGGGGGGTCCACTTCTTCCTGTCTCTCTCTGCCTGCCTCTCTGTCTCCTTGGGATGTCTGTCAAATAAATAAATAAAAATCTTCCCAAAAAAGGAGGGCACGTTTTACATGGAGCACTGGATGTGGTGCGTAAACAATGAATGAATTCTGTTACACTGAAAATAAATTTTAAAAAATTATAATAAAAGAAAGAAAGAAAAGTTGTCTTTAAAAAAACAAAAGAAACTGAGGGCTGCTGGAGAGGAGAGGGCGGAGGGGATGGGGTAACTGGGGGATGGACATTAACGAGGGCGCGCGATGTACTGAGCACGGGGTGTGACATACGACGGATGAACCACAGAACGGCACCTCGGAAACCAGTCATACACTCTATGTTAATTAACTGAATTTAAAGAGGTTAAAAAATAAAAAACAAAAAATAAATAAAACAACACCAAAAAAAAGACTGATTTCCCAATCCTTGCCTTTGAAAAGAGATCAAAGCAAGACCCAAAACGAGAAGGGAAATGAGATCTTACATGTTTTGGTGTCTTCCACAACCTCTACCCCTCAGACATTCTTGGCTGAGCTTATGGTCTTCATAAAGGTTTAGCTACAGTCAAACTTAGTGTATCCCCTTTAAACCAACCGACAAAACCCACGGATTAAGACCCCCAAACTTCACTGCTGCTCTGCCAACCTTTTCAGTCTTGCAGGAAAGCCTGTCCGATGCAGGATCTTTGCAGACGGGTGCGTAGTGAAAGCCGCCCCAACTCCACCAGACATTTGCAGATCCCAGCCTTTGCCTGCGCTGCCCTAAAATGCATCACAGTTGCTGAAAGATCACTGCTTTGTTTTTTAAAAACTTTTCTAATGGGGTCACAGAGGTGAGCCCTCAGGTCTGGCATACAGCTCTCGTCAAATTGAGATGATAAAGGATTTCCTTGCCACCGTCCATTTGCCAGGCTTCATGGGAATAAGCAACATCCTGTTAAACGTAAGAGGTATTTAAGGAATGTCAACAGGGAGTCCAGATCCGTTTAGAGCCATGGTTCCCACTCTGGGGCCACAGGGCACCCCCCAAAGGACCTCAGAGAACATTTTTGGTTGCTGAGACTAGGGACTGGGTTTGCCACAGGCATCCGGTGCGCAGAGGCCAGGGATGTCCATCCTTCCACGCAGAGGACAGCCGGCCCCACAAATAATATGGGTCCCAGACACCAATTATGCCAAGGTTGAGAAATCCAAACTTACTGGAACGATCCAGTAATTGAGACACTCACCTCACTGCCCCCCAAATGAAAAACCACAATGCAAATTCGTTTTTAAGCATCTGTTCATTCTTCCTTAATTGATTCATTCGTGAGTTTGTGTCTATGCCGATCTAACGAGGGTTTCCTGTCGGGTTGCTCTAGAGCCTGTCTGTGTCGCTTCCTCTTTTTCTCTAGGAGTTTTTGAGGAGGAGAGAAAGTCTGGGTCTTATTCCTGGGGTAATGGACAGCATCATCAGACACAATTCCAGCAATGTAGTTCAGATTTTTTTTTTTTAAGATAAATCAGATTTATGCAATAAAACATCTCAGCGGGGTTTTTGCTTTATTGGGGTCATTCTTCAATTTCAGGAGGACATGAGCCAGCACCACATCACCTGAACAAAAGAAAACTGAAAGTGGAATGCTCATTTCAGGAATGAAGTTGGTCCCCGGAGGGAGGGGCTGCATCCTCAAGAGGGGACGGGTCCTACCATAACGGGGGCAGAGTCCCCTCCGGACCGGAGACGCAGCAACAGAGCGGCGCTACTCACGCATGGCGAGCATCAGAATCACTGATCCCTGGGCCATCCCGATCCGTGAGCCATCCCGAGGGGCACGGTGGGGAGCGCACGCGGAAGCGGAAGCCTCGATGGGGTGAAGCCACACACACGAACGCAGATGTCACGCGCAGAGATGCGTGCATCAGGAGAAACGGGCCACAGGTGCTTCCCAGAGCCCCCCCCCCCCCAGTTTCTGGCAGGTGTGCCCTGTGGGCTCTCAACTGCTTCTTCCTGATGGTCCGCTCAGGTCCCGCTGCACGCTGTGGGGCATGAGATGTCAATGCAGGTGCAGTGGAGGGGAGGAAGCTCACCGAGCGTGAAGGGGGAAGACGGGGGCTCCGTGGAACACGCGCACGGGTGCGGACATGGTGTGAGAGTGTGACGGCTCCTACTTCACCCTCTCCAGAAGGAAGCCCCCTCCCCAACCCCCAGCACAGATGGCCTCGTTGCGAGGCTTCTCGGCCACATCTTCATAAGAGCGGGCACCAGGTGGGGCACCCACATGGCTCAGTTGGTTAAACGAGCGACTCTTGATTTCAGCTCAGCTCCTGATCGCAGGTGGGGAAACTGAGCCCCACGATTCACCTCTGCCCTTGGCAGGGGTTTTCCTGAGACGTTCTCTCCCTCTGTCATTCCCCGCTGCTTTCACGCTCTCTCTGTGTCCGTAAATCTTAAAAAACCAAAACCCAGAAACCTGGGCACTGGGTGCTGCCTACGCGTCTGTGAAGCATTATGCTAAAAAGACTGATGTTAGTCTGCATTTATACAGAAACGATCAGTCAGCCACCATGCATATAGAATCAATGCACACGCTTATCACACTGGAAGCAGGAGGCTGTAAAGCCAAGGGTGGGGGGGCTGGAGGTGTCACGTTAAGGGGCGCTGCTGCCTCCATTATGGGGACACGGGAAGGTCCGTCGTGCACATCCAGATGAGGCTGAAGGAAGAGACGATGCCGCCATCAATTTGCACAAGCCCAACCACAATGAGGCCCCACAAGCAGCCCTGGCGCAAACTTCTGCTCCCCTCCGGGCAGCAGTAATACCTTCCCTCCTGCCGACCACAAGCCAAGGGACACGGCCAGGCTGGGAGAAGGTCTGTGAAGACAGGAAAGAGGTGTTGCTAGTCCCTAGCCTTCAGTGAAAGAACAGAGCTAACAGCACCATTTCCTGTATCTCACATTTCAGAAATCCTCAGATGAGGACAGCTCTGAAGACAGAGGCTAAGAGTCTCCTGTCACATTGGGGAGAGAGAAACATCAGGGATCAGAAGAGCTTTTTTCTTCTTTGTTACCTTTCATGTATAATATATACATAAATGGCATTCATTCCTGAATGATTTCCCCCCAACGGTTCACGCACGGATAGCAAAAACGTACACAGAAGAACGTCGCTGCCGTGGAGGGCTGGGTGGGCTTGTCTCTAGGGCGGGTATGAAGCCTGCCTACGAGGCTGACGAGCTCAGCGCCCTCTGCCCTCAAGATCACACCCAGCACAGATCATCTCTAAGCCGACCCTGGGTGACACGCAGTCCTCTGCCTGGGGACGCCATGACCAAGTGCCACAGGCTGGGGACACAAGCAACACACACTGATGTTCTCCTGGTTCTGGAGGCTGCAAAGCCAAGCGTGAGGTCCCCACAGGGTCGGTCTTTCCCAAGGCTCTTGTCCTTGGTTTGCAGACAGTCACCTTCTCCCTGTGTCCTGAGGCACCCTTTTCTCTGGGCATGTACCTCCCTGCGGTCTTGTCCTCTTTGTGTAAATACCCCGGTCCTGCTGGATTAGCGCTGCCCCTCGTGACCTCATGGAACCCTAGCCTTGGCTTGGAAAGCGTCCCACGCACATTCAGTCACGGTGAGGGTTAGGGCTTCTGCACGTGAACGGACAGCGGGTGGGGGAGACACAATCCGTCTACCACAGGACGGGTATGTGACGAAGTGTGGGGCTGGGATCTGTCCTCAGGGATGCTATGCTCAACACAGATTCCTGGTCTACACCACACCTGGCGCAAACAGAGCTATGCATCGAGAGAGCTTACCCTTGAAGCTCAAAGAAGGGACGGATCCGAAGCTTCAGTACAACTGGAGCAGATGGACACTCACTCCCAGAAAAAAATAATGTAAGACATGTTGACTTTTCTACAGGCAGCAGAGATCCATTGTAACTATAAAGACACGTTTTAAGCCGGTGATGAATACGATGGAAACAGCCCAGCAGACAAACTCAGAGCGAAGTGCGCGTGGACCAGGACCCTCTGCGGCAGTTCCGCGAAGCATCTGATCCCCCTCCCGACTCCAGACTTGCAGGACGGATGGTCTGCACCCCGCAGGCCATCAAGGGACAGACCCAACCCACAGAATGGCTGCGACTGGGAGTTTCCCTCAGCAACAGAGCTTCCCAGTGCCATAGTTACTCATCCATCCTCACAAGGACAATACGAAGACCAGTTCATCAAATGCTCTTGGAACCTGGAGGACCTAAGGATGCACCTAGATGGCCTTGGAATGGGCCTCACTGCCCTCAGTGGGTCAACCCAGTGACACAACTTGAGTCACACCTGATAGGGCTGGGAGCATTAGCGTTATTGGTAACCCTCCTTCAGTACGTTTGTCATTGAAATCCCTGCCAGTGCTCCACTGTCCATCCTAAATGAGAGACCCAATGGCTGGTGGTTTCTCCAAGATGGATTAAAAAAAAAAACAACAGACTTTCCACATCCTGAATGATTACTTTTAACTTCCAAGGGAGCTGACAAAGGTCTTTCTCCCTGGATGGCCAGAGGTGTAGTCCCAGATGCATCCTTTCCGGTAACTTGGCAGGCTGAAGGGCACAGGTGAATCAGCTCATGGAAGCAATGCCTGAAAACACAAACCACCACTCTACCCAACCAAGTGGACTCTCAGGGATGCTGGGTGGGGCAGGAAATATGAAGATGCCTCCGAGGTAGGAGGAAAGAACGCTCTTTGTTCTCCCACTCACACTGTTCTGCCCACTTCCAAATACTTTCCTGTATCAGCTGAGAAAGAATGCACCAGTCCTTTCACATTTCTGTTCTCCTTAAATGGCTATTTCTGTGCCTTGACTTTAGCCAGGTCAAGACACAGAATCAGGATGGATTAGAGAAATAAAAATTCACTCAGGGTGATGGGAATTATTACTCAGGATTGGACAATAAATGAAAAGAAAATAAATGGTATTGAATAAAGATGTTTATGAAATATCCCAACAAGGAGATTCCTCTAAATCTAATATAAATGACATTTCTCTAAAGCACTGAGTTCCAGGTAACTCTATAGCAAGAGTCAAGCAGGATTATAGACTTACTCAAGAACATGCAACCATCAATTAGGACTAATGTGAGGGAACCCAACCCAGACTCCTTCTAAGTCTAGGCCCCCAAATCCCTTTCCATGGAGCATGTAATATTCATAGCTCCCTCCCTTCCTGTTCTGCCCTCTCTCATCATTTCTCCATTATCTATTATCTCTGTCTGTCAATCATTATCATCTACCCATCAATTATCGACCTATTTCTATCATTTACCTATCTTAGCCAATATTGTTTATCAGTACCTGAAATAGCCAAAGGTTTAAAAATCACACTTTTTACAATTGACTTAAGTATCATAAACCAAATATGCACACATAGGACCCTAAACAGGACAGAAGTTAGTGATTTCTGTCTTATTCTTATATTTGTTCTGTAAACCAAGGCAAATGCCCAGCCTGGGTTTAAAAATAAATCTGACCTTAGCTACCATGCAATATTTGAAGACACAAACAAACAAACAAACAAAAAATAAGAAAAAACGTCAATGGCTCTTGACTAGTACTTGGTACAGTTGAATTTGTATGCAATTGGGTCACACACTAACTTCACGATTTTGGCCAAGTTACAGAAGGTCTCCAGACCTCAACTTCCTATCTGCAGAACAGGAGTGTCTTGCTGGATTATCCTAAAATATCTTGAAGCTCTTACTTTCTATAACTCCATATCCTCATTGGATCTCCCCTTTCCAAACACTTCACGGTCTTGGCCATCCTCCGAATGCTGGTAAAGGCCAACAGAATTTATAAAGTGACATGAAGTTCCAAAAACTAAGACAAAGTGATCATTAGGACCACTACTATAGACCACTACTACAGAACTGCAGTTAAAAGACAAGAGGGAATTTCTGGGGGATATGATGATACATAATTTCATAAAATTATACAGATATATCAATTGGCACACAGTAAAAAGCCAGCCATACTTCTCAAATAATTTTCAAAATGTGCCTTTGTTGCTAAAGATTATTTTTCATTTACAGTATTTCTTCAAAAAAAAGCACCGCCCAAAATGTATTTTTTATAGGGGCACCTGGGTAGCTCACTGGGCTAAGTGTCTGCCTTCGGTCATGATCCCAGAGTCCTAGGATAGAGCCCCACCTCGCGCTCCCTGCTCAACCAGGAGCCTACCTCTACTCCTGCTTGGCTTGCCTGCATTCTCTTTCTCTCTCTCTTCAAATAAATAAAATCTTACAAAAAATGTATTTTTATAACCAATTATCAGCAAATTATGAAAAACATAAATCACCTTGATTCATTAGAATAACCCCAATTCCAGGTGCCTGGGTGGCTCAGTCGGTTAGGGTGAGAAGTGTCCAACTCTTGATCTCAGTTCAGATCTTGATCTCAGGATCATGAGTTTGAGCCCCACACTGGGGTCTATGCTGGGCATGGAGGCAACTTAAAAAAAAAAACAAACAAACAGAGAATAACCCCAATTCCTAGCAGTTTAAAAAAATTATATTCACACTTGCTCCAGAAACCATTAAAGATGGTTTGCTGAGGTAACTGTATTTAAAGGCAAGACCTATCTACTTTGCAAGTCTTAAAAAGAGTTCCAAAACACATTGTCCTATTCCTAGGTATGAAAAAACGCCTTGTGTCTAATTAAGGAGCCATAACACCATGCAGCATTTTCTCAAGGCATATAAATCAACCCACACACAATGTCTGTCTCATGACTAACCCCACATTCCCATCTCCTGCTTCTGTCTCCATTTTAGCACAAACAGACATGGTGTCTGACCTTCGAGCACTTATGCTGTAATTGAGGAGATAAAGTGCATACACATAAAATAATTAGAGCATAATTAAATGATAAATGTCATATGACTATGAGTACAAAGCTTTGCAGAGGAAAGAGAGGACACTGAATGCTTAAATAGCTGAAGAAAGAAGAAGTGGGTCCCTGAAAAAGGTGAGAAGATGAGCTGAACATCATGACTCAAGACTGAGTAAATGTGGCATGCAAAAACAGCAGTGACATACCTGAAGATGAGACAAAATGTGGAGTGGCAGGGAATTAGGCTGGATAAGATGGTCAAGGTGGGGGGCTATTCATACTGGATCTGAATAACTGAACTGTATTTTTAGAGACAGACATTGCATTTTTATCCTTGCCTTCCCCAACTCAAAAAAAAAAAAAATCCAGTAAAAAGTCTATTCTCTCTTGTTCAGTGGGAAATGGAAGATCAATTTCTCCTCCTTTCAGGGTGCCTGGGTGGTACACTCAGTTAGGCAGCTGAATCTAGGTTTTGGCTCAGGGCATGATCTCAGGGTCCTGGGATAAAACCCCACATCAGGTTCTACACTCAGTGGCGATTCTGCTTGAGAATTCTCTCTTCCTCTGCCCCTCTTCCCGCCCACTCATGCCCTTTCTCTTAAATAAATAAATCTTTTTAAAAAATTTCTCCTCCTTTTCTACACCACAGGTAGAGTTCCTACCTGCAGATCTCTCGATGAATCCTAGATACACATATTCAGAGAGAGATGTGTTATGTTTCTTTGGCTTATCATGGACCAGTAGTTAGTATGATTCAACATTACATCCCACTGGTTTACAAATTTTCTTTCCTCATTTCCTATTTTTCCTCACCCTCATGCCCCAGACTTAACCATCTCCCTCAAACCTCATCCTGAATCAGTACTTTAATATTTAACACAGTTTCTCCCACCTCCACTTCCCTTTAATTGGATAGAAAGTTGTCCTAGAGGTGGAAATAAATAGATATTGTCTAAAGTTGATAGCCAAGCTATACAGGTTTATCATATTACACTATAAAGACAGTAATCAGAAAGAATACATCGCCTTAAATTTCCAGGTAATCAGAAAGAGCATGCAAAAGCATACAGATCATATGGCAAACATTGGAAAATAAAAATATATTACAAACAGTAATCATAATATAAACTGACAGAATTAAGACCAAGTGATTCTGTTTATCAATAAATATAAATGGGATAAACTCACACTAAAAGGAAAGGACTTCCAACTTGGATCAAAATTAAAAACCCAGCTATATGCAAGAATGCAACTAAAGCAAAATTATATCCATAAAAAGACATATAAGAAAATACAAAGAAAAAGAGAATAACAGGTCTGGATAAGAATATCTCACTAACCTAAAATAATGCAAAATAAATAAATAAACCAAAGGCAGGGCATGTTAAATAATAAAGGGTACAATCCACTCTATCTCACATGAATCATTTTAGTTTTGTGCTTAACAAAGCATCAGCATGCCACAAACTGTAGGAAGTAGAAGAAGAAAATCAAATGAAATTCAATAGTGATAGGAGTATTCTCTGTGTGTCCTGAAAAAACCAAACACAGGGTATATTATTGTTAGTTCCATCTCTATAGCAGCAGTATCGTAAAATGCCCTTGGCATTACCATAGACAGGACTTTTTCCTTTACTTTTGAACAGTGAGCCCTTATCAGCTTCTTCTGTATTCACTCACGTGGCCATTGCTATACTCTATTCCAGCAGCAGTTTCCCAAAGGATTAAAAAAATCAAGACGTCTACCTTTGTTGAATGTGTGCACATGCACATGCCCCCATGTGAATGTGAATTGTGTTGTTTCTCAGTTATGTTTTGAAACATGGAAACCAAATAAAATAAAATTTAAAAATAAATAAAATTAAGAAAAACCATGGAAACCAGCACTAAATGGCCTTAGAGAGGGTCTTTATCGGGTGCCTGGCTGGTTCAGTTGGTTAAGTACCTGCCTTCAGCTCAGATCGTGATCCTACAATCCTGGGACAGACCCCTGCTTCCAGCTCCTTGCTCAGCGGGGAGCCTACTTCTCCCTCTCCCTCTTCAGTTCCCCCTGCTTGTGCTCTCTCACTTCCTCTGTCAAATAAATAAATACAATCTTTAAAATTTAAAAAAAAGGTTCTTTATAACTTGAAAGAATTTTTCACATGATATCTGTTTCTCCTTCAATATTAAGAATGGAAAGTCATATCCCATTCTCGTGCATTAAAAACATAATAGCATTGTGTTGGAGGAAAGAGTGTGGACACTACTGCCCGAGGAAGTTGCAGAAAAGCCAGATTAGAGAAGTCCTGTGCCATGGTGAGCCCCTACTCTAGGATCTGGGCACACTTAGAAAAAGAGTTCAGTTTTGGTATGTGATACCGTACTGGACACCTCAGTTTCCTTTACGGCAGACTAAAAACCATAAATTCCTTTTACCTTCTCAGTTCTCAAAATTAAACTTTTTAATAACTTCTTATTAAACACTTGAGGAGAGCTTCAAAATTTTATATATAGATAGATTTAGATATATGGATTATATATGTATATACACACAGAGAGACATATCTAATCAAAACCCAAAGCTGAACACAAACTTAGTAGGAATTTGACTAGGCTGTTTCAAAATCTGCAGACATTCTCCGCACAGTCTCTATGTTTTATATACTCCATTAACAAATCCTGAAAACAATGCTTTCCTAATAAGAATATTTGCATACTGCTTTATCACTGACTCGATGTCTGTGTACTAACTAGCATTTGTATTCTTAAAACAACCTAATTAGAAATGTATTAGGAAATTAAAGGGGAAATTATGTTAAAATATAATTAAGAGGAAATTATTAGATCCAGATATAGAAAAATAGAGGGACAAGGAGGTCATCAGGCCCATTAGTGCATGTGTACTGGGGGAGGAGGGAGGTCTCTGAAAATCATGCTCCAGGCCCATAGCTTACCTCCTTTCTAACAGACAAATACCCCAAACTGTTAGGAAAGGAGATGAAAGATCTCCACATTATGACCTCAAATATCTTTCTGTTTGTCATACGGCTTCCCTTCTATTTGACTGAGTTCCAGGAGAACCAGATTTTCCTCTCGCATGTCCCCGAGACTAATCATGTCTAATTATGTGACTCTTGCTTATCTCAGGCTCACAAAATGCTATCTGGATGTTAAACTCAATCTAAATATTTCCTCTTCAGCGCAACTGCTCCCACAGGACTTTAAAACGTGTAAGACCCTCTTTCCTCTTTTAAACCCTTGTTTCTGTCTTGGGAAATGTGCCTTCCGTTACAGTTGTCTGGGGACTCACAGGCTCCATTAGCCTGTGTCACAGGGTGTGGGGTGGTTTCATGCCCCTCTGTGTCATATGGACTGCTCCGTGGACACTGACCACACTGAATCTAACAAAATGGAAAGAAATGGAGCTTTTTATCTTAAAATAGCCTTTAAAATGGAGGAAACTATAATGAAAAAGCCCCAAATTACACAGTACTTGAACTCAAGTAGTTCTGCTAAGTGGTATTTTTATGAATTCTAAATGCCCTGCTCTACACTCATGAAAGACAAGATTGCAAATAACTTGCCATGACTCACAGAGAGACGTCACTAGGGGATTCAGACCTGCTAGTTGTTTCCTTGTTTTTTTTTCCTCAGAACACAGAAATAGGTTTATAATTTGCATAACAGAAGCCACCCCCTTTCTAAATTATGTGTAGACAACCCTGGCGTGTACATTTTAAATTAGTTAATGTCTTTACTGAATCTCAGGCTGTATCCATAACTCTCTGTTAACTCGAACAGAGTTTCTGGTACGCTTCCCGCCCGCACAACTGCAGGTTACTACAGAGAATGGAATTCAGAAGCCAGAAACACTTCTTTCTCCAGTGTGCCTTCAAAGCAATAGAAACAGGATAAATGAAGGAGTGGCGTTGCTATGGCCCAAACGCCCAAATGGTGAAATACTCTTTATAAGATTAGGAATAAAACAGTGCACAGTCTACCCCCAAATCACATAAGAGTTATAATCTGGAAAAATCCATTGTGTATTAAAATGGCGGGAGGGAATCCGCTTTACATGTAAAATTGTATAGTTCTAGCTTCAGACAATTGCACAGAGTTTCCTTTTTTACTTCTTTGAACGTCAAACGACATCCGGACAATCACGCTGCACTGCTCTGTGCATGTGCCAGATACCGCCCCACCTCCGTCAGATGTAGTACAACCCTCCCGTCATTAAGACAATAAAAAACTGCTCTGTGAGCACCCAGAAGTTCCCTTGGGGGCAAAGCACCAAGCTGAATTACAATTCGTTACCATAGAAAGAGTTATAGTTAGGTTTATTGTTATAACCATTTGGGGCTTGACCACCTCCTCTACAACCTGAGCTGTGTATAAAGTTTAAATAGCAGGAACAACATGGTTACTTATCTCCAAAGCATTATACATGTTGGGGTCCACTGAATTGCCAGGGGAATGTTGAAAAAGAAAACCAAAGATGGAGGCATCACAATTCCGGACTTCAAGTTGTATTACAAAACTGTCATCATCAAGACAGTCTGGTACTGGTGCAAAAATAGACACACAGATCAACGGAACAGAACAGAGAACTCAGAAATGGACCCTCAACTCTATGGCCAACTAATCTTCGACAAAGCAAGAAAGAATACAGTTTCTTCAACAAGTGATGTTGGGAAAATTGGACAGCCACATGCAGAAGAATGAAACTGGGCTACTTTCTTATACCATACACAAAAATAAACTCAAAGTGGATTAAAGACCCAAATGTGAGAAAGGAATCCATCAAAATACTAGAAGAGAACACGGGCAGCAACCTCTTCGACCTCAGCCACAGCAATGTCTTGCAAAACACATCTCCAAGGGCAAGAGAAACAAAAGCAAAAATGAACTATGGAGACTTTGTCAAGATAAAAACCTTTTGTACAGCAAGAGAACAGTCAACAAAACTAAAAGGCAACCTGTGGAATGGGAGAAGATACCTGCAAATGTCTTATCAGATAAGGGGGTAATGTCCAAAATCTGTAAAGAAGTTATCAAACTCAACATCCAAAAAACCAAAAAAATATATAGTCAAGAAATGAGTAGAAAACATGAACAGACATTTCTCTGAAGAAGACATACAAGTGGCCAACAGACACATGAAAAAATGTTCAACATCACTCAGCATCAGGGAAATGCAAACCAAAACCATAATGAGATACCACCTCACACCAGTCAAAATGGTAAAATTAATAGCTCAGGAAACAACAGATATTGGCGAGGGTGTGGAGAACAGGGAACCCTCTTACACTGTAGGAATACAGCCGGTGCAGACACTCTGGAAAACAGTACAAAGGTTCCTCAAAAAGTGAGAAGTAGAGCTACCCTATGACCCAGTAATTGCACTACTAGGTATTTATTCAAAGGATACAAACATTTATACAAAGGATACTAGGTATGTGACTCAAAGGGGGAACGTGCATCCTAATGTCTGTAGCAGCAATGTCCACAACAGCCAAACTATGGAAAGAGCCCACATGTCTAGTGATAAATGAATGGATAAAAAAGATGTAGCACACATACATATACATTATGGAATATAACTCAGCCACCAAAAAGAATGAACTTTTGCCATTTGCAACAACGTAGAACTAGAGGGTATTATGCTAAGTGAAATATGTGAGTCAGAGAAAGACAAATACCATAGGATTTCATTCACGTGTGGAATTTAAGAAACCAAACAGATGAACACAGGGGAAGGGAAGGAAAAATAAAATAAGAGAAAAGCAGAGAGAGGCAAACCACAGCGACTCTTAACTATAGGAAACAAACCGAGGACTGTCAAAGGGGAGGAGGGAAGAGAGACGGGGTAGCTGTGATGATCATTAAGAAGGGAACTTGAAGTAATGACCACTAGATGTTGTATGCAACTGACGAATTACTGAATTCTACCTCTGAAACTAATAGTACAGTGTATGTTGATTTTTTAAAACATGCTGGGGTCTGATAAGCATACTTGGTGTGTCACGATCTCTTAGAAAGCTGTCCAGTATGAATGTGTTTCTGACATGGAGACAGGCCACTAGCATCGGATAAACGAGAGAGCAGAGCCTGGACCCCTGAGCCACACAGCGGCCTCTGAGCTAAATTCTCCTTTGGGTACCAAGTGCATTTCCAGCCACCTGCAAAGAGGAATTCAAAAGCAGCTTCCCATTCTTTGGGACTAAAAATATATGAAATTCTCTTCATGGAGTACGATTTTTTTTTTTTTAAGATGTTAAGTATTTGACAGAGAGCGCACACAAACAGGGGAGTGGTGGAGAAGAAGGGGAAGCAGACTCCCCACTAAGCAGGGAGCCCAATGAGGGCTCAATCCCGGGATCCTGGGAGCATGACCTGAGCCAAGGGCAGATGCTGAGCCCATGCAGTAGGATTTCCTTTGACTCCAGAACAACCTGTGTATCTCCAAGATAAAGACTGGCCCACCACGCTTCACGAGTTTCAGCAGGATCTGTTTTCTTATGGAGGAGACACATACACTTTTAAGTAAAGCATCCCTGTCATTAACAGTCTACTTGCTCTTGTGACAGAAAACTAGTACTTGGAGGGGGGGAAAACAAGATGCCAAATTATACGTTGTAAAGTTACACAGTAAAAAGTCATGAGTTTTTAGCCATTTGCATATTTCTAACATTCCATCAGAGCACAATGACTCTGTGCAGTTGAACAAAAAGGAAGGCACATTTAAAAAATGTTTCTGGGGACATCTGGGAGGTCCAGGTGGTTAAGCCTCTGCCTTCAGTTCAGGTCATGATCCTGGGGTCCTGGGATCGAGTCCCACATCGGGCTTCCTGGTCAGTGGGGAGCCTGCTTCTGCCTCGGCCTGCCACTCCCCCTGCTCATGCTCGCTTGCTCTCTGACAAATAAATAAATAAAATCATAAATAAGTAAATAAAATCTGGTTGAGATTTAAAATTCAACTGAAATATTCTGTTATTTTGAGAAGATGGAGACAAAATTATGGATTGTTCATATAACATATGTTTCAGCAGTATTGGGTCACCTTTGACAATATGCCTAATTAATATGTTTATCTTAACTACACAACAGAAAACCAGTGAAATTTGTTATGTCAGAGTATTGAAATTGGGTAATATTTCACAGGGTTCAGAAGCAGCTTGTTAACAGACTTGTAGGCTATCTCTGTGTGAAGTATAGAATATATTTCCATGTACATATTTTCCTCTTCTTCTGTTTCAAAAATATAGCTATTTATATACTAGAATTGGATGTCCTTAGAATAGACATTTTTGACTCTAAAGAATAAAATCATTATCTCACAATAACTTAACAGGAAAAGTAAATTGGAAGTGTTACTAACGTACAGTCAATTTAGATGATCTGTATCAAATACCTTTATCCTCAGTAATAAAAACTTGTGTTTAGCTTAGCTGTATTGGAGGAGCAGATGTTTTCGTTTGCCTGGAAAATTATTCAATTATCCCTATTCATCATCTGACATTACCTCTGAAGACTGACTAAACAGTCTACATTTTTCTCAGTTAAGACAGAACACTGAACAACATTATTAACCAAGTTCACAGAAATGACATTTATAGAAGACATATATACAAACTATAACTGAATAATACACATTTTTTTTTCAAGGAGATTTGTAACATTTGCCAGGACTGACCATATACTGGTCCATAAAGCAACTGTTAAGCCACTGGAATCATACAGATCATGTTCTCAGACCAGAACATAATAAAAATAGAAATCAATCACAAAACAAGATAACATTTTCAAATCCAGTGGCACTCTTCAAAATAACCAAAAGGCCAATGACAAGTGAAGCTATAAAATATTTTGAAGTGAACACTAATGGAAATAAAACGTCTCAGATTTTGTGGGATACAGATACAGCAGTGCTTGCAGAGAATACTGCAATGTCATTCAGCAAATGTGCCTTGTCAATTTTTTCCACTGCACGCCAGTTTATCCTCACTCTCTGCCTTTTACAAAAATACTATTGTCTCCTGAATTGAATTAACATAAAAGCACATGATTTTTTTCCTCTCTCATGCATAATATTATGCCCTCCACTACAGACTTGTAATGAGCAGCTTGAAGCTATAGAACTGTCTAGCTGTGTTTTCCTATTGCTTGTATATTTCTAGATCTTTGCTGTCAGTTTATTGCCTTTCAATCTAACAAAAGCTGGATTTTGTTTTACTTTCTTTCTTCTTCTACTTGATTGATTGCTTAAGGAACAAAATCTGACATATAATCTGATTAAAATGCCAAACACTCGCACACCCCATCTTCTTCAGATGTGCTTAGAAGATAGCTCTTACGTTAACCAAATCATTCACTGGGCATCATTATGTCTAACCCACCCCCATAGCACAGACTATAAGGCTGTCAGGAAGACCCAACTGAAGGTGACTGTTCACTTTCCATCCCACTAGAGCCTCAGATAATGATGGCATTTATGCGATCCTTCATCTGAAGAGTTATAAATAGGATAACACAAGCCTTGGCTGGCCCACACCAGTCTTTCCATTTGGGTGACAGAGCTGGCCCAATGCTGGTGACAGCCGACATCATCCGCTTCTACCACCCCGGCCTAAAACAAAAGTCCGTAGTTCCCATCTCGGGGAATGCCACAGTAGGCAGCAACAAAAAGCCCCAGACTCTTGCTGCCTGACAGGACCATGGACACAAGCTAGTTCAGTGAGCTTCACGCTGTGCTGTGAAAGCCCACTGGGGTTCTGGGGGCCCTCTAGGAGACCAGAGTATGAGAGGATAGCCACCACTTCATGCTCAACCATCCAGCTTCATACAAAGCTACCTCTGGTTTCCAAAGAGCTTTTTGAGTGAGACCACCTGAAAGCAAGTATTATCCACCCTGCTCGACAGTAACTTCACTGTCTGTTGATTTGCCCCAAGGTTATTCTGTTAAGTAAAGACCCTTGCAGACAGAGGTTGGAAGATGGAGGCAGAGTAGGAGGCCCCTAGGCTCACCTCATCTCATGAACACAACTAGGTAACTATCAAATTATTCTAAATACCCCAGAAACTGACCCAAAGACTGGCAGAACAAACTCCACAACTAAACGTAGAGAAGAGGCTGCACGGAAGAAAGTAGGAAATGCGGAGATGTGGCTTGGGAAAAAAACGGAGAGCGGCCACCGCAATGGGAAGGGAGCTGCAGGCACGGAGCAGAGCAAGAGACAGACTAACACACGGCACGTGGGGAAACGGATTCCCCGTAGTAACTGGCTTGGAAATTGAGAGGGGCCGAATTTTGTGACTTCCTGCAACTAGCAAGGCTTCAAGCTTGGGGTTCTAAAGAGTCCGTGTGCACGGTTCTAAATAGCTCAGAGGACATTGGGCCTGATCTTGGAGAGAAGGGAGGCAAACAGCCCAACGACACACAGCATGGAGACAGCAATCTGAAGCACACCTAGGGCAGAGAGTGAGAAAGGTACTCACTCAACTTGCATGCAGCGCAGAGAGACGGCATTCATGGGGAGACACCTCGGGGGACAAAAGAATGGGTCAGCACCATTTCCTTCCCCTCCTCCACTCAGCATAGCACAGGGCCAAATGCCGGAACCAGCACAGAGGGAACACTGCCTACCTAAGTGGCTTACATGAAGCCCAACCACCCATCCCAGTCTCTCTTGCTTCAGTTCCAGTGTGGCAGGGCCCTTCTCCCCCAGATCTGCTCTAACCCCTGCCCCTGTGTCTCCTGATGTCAAAGTTCTGTAGAGCCTCAATTCTGGTGGCCGTGGTAAGTCTCATTTCATAAGCCAACTAGAGCACATCTACTTCAAATACACCACATTCAGCCCAGGAATCAAGAACTGCCCCCGGCAGACAAAGACAACCTCTGCAGATAACTGGCCTGAAGGAGAAAGCAACGAGGAGAAAAGAGCAGAGCACACACAGCACGCACTGGAGACACTCCGGGAAGTAGCAGGCCCTGGGGAGCAGGGGGCACTCCACAGCAGAGCACTCAAGGAACTCTTCTTCCTAAGGCCATTACCTTCAAGAACAGGAGACAGAGCTGACTTCCCTAACACACAGAAACAGGCACAGACAAAAGGAAAAGACAGAGATATTTATCCAAAATAAAGAACGAGACAAGGCCATGGCCAGAAATATAAGCAAAACAGATTAAAGCAACATATCTGATAGAGAATTGAAAGTAATGATCAAATGGATACTCCCTGGACTTGAGGAGAGAGTGGAAGCCATGAGTGAGACCCTTAGCACAGAGACCAGGGGTAACATGGCAGAGATAAAGGATACAATAAACAAAATGAGAAACCCGGTGGAAGGCACAGCCTGGTGGAAGAAGCAGAGGGATGAATTGGTGACCTACAAAACAGAGTAAAGGAAAGCAACCAAGCTGAACAAAAGACAGGAAAAAGAACTATGTGAAACGAGAAGAGACTTAGGGAAATCAGTGACTCCATCAAACATAATAACATTCGAATTACAGGAGTCCCAGAAATAGAAGGAAGAGGAAAGGGGGCAGAAAATGTATTTAGAAAAGTAATAGCTGAAAACTTTCCTAATCTGGAGAAGGAAACAGATATCCACATCCAGGAGGCACAGAGAACCCCATCAAAGTCAAAAAAAGCATATCCACTCCAAGACATATGGTAAGTGAGTTGACAAAATAAAGTGATAAAGAAAAAATTTGTAAAGCAGCAAGACAAAAAAAAAAGACAGTAACTTACAAGGGAAATGTCATTAGGCTAGCAGATTTTTCAAGAGAAACTTTGCTACTCAGAAGAGAGTAGCATGATATATTTGAAGTGCTGAAATGAAAAAAAAATTGCAACCAGTAATACTCTACCCAGAAAGCATTCAGAATAGAAGGAGAGATAGAGTTTCCTAGCAGCCCCCCCCAAAAAAAGGGTTTACCAGACAAACAAAAGCTAAACGAGTTCAAGACAACTAAACCAGTCTTGCAAGATATATTAAAGGAGACTCGGAGTGGAAAGGAGAGGGCAAAAGTGACAGTATAAAGGTACAAAACACAAAAGCAGCAAAAATGAATATTTCTGTAAAAAAATTAGTCAAGGAACTCACAAAATAAAAGGATATAAAATATAATAACATATATCGAAAACATGGGAAGAGAAAAGTAATGGGTTCAAAATTGAACAACTCAATATAGCCCGCTATATGAAGATCTTCTACACAAACCTAATGGTAACGAGGTATCAAAAACCACTAGTAAATATGTAAAGAATAGAGAGAAGGAAATCCAAATATACCACTGAAGAAAACCAGCAAAACATGAAAGACAGGATCAGAGCGGATCTTTATAAACAACCACAAAACAAATAATAAAAGACAATAAATCCATATATATCAATAATTACTTGCAAAATGTACTGTTTTTTAATACCATACACAAAGATAAACTCAAAGTGGTTTCAAGATCTGAACATGAAACCTCAACCCACAAAAACGCAAGAGGAGAACATAAGCAGTAGACAAAAACCAAAGCAGCATTTTTCTACATCTGTCTCTTAGGATACATGACCCATGAAAAGATGCTTGACATCACTCATCATCAGGGAAAAGCAAATCGAAACCACAATGAGGTATCACCTCACATCTGTTAGAATTGCTAAAATCAATTGCTAAAATCAAGAAGACAGGAAACATGTGTTGGTAAGGATGTGGAGGAAAAAAGGAACCCTTGTGCACTGTTGGTGGGAATGTAAATTGGTGCAGCCACTGTGGAAAAGAGTATGGCTGTTCCTCAAAAATGCAAAATAGAAATTTCATCTGACCCAATAATTGTACTATTGGGCATTTACCCAGGGAAAATGAAAACATATTAACACAGCATTATTTACAATAGCAAGACATGGAAGTAACCTAACTGCCCATTAAGAGAAGAATGGGTAAGGAAAATGTGGCAGGTGTGTGTGTGTGTGTGTGTGTGTGTGTACACAGGAATTTTACACCATCATAAAATGGGATGAGATCTTGCCACTTGTGACAACATGGAACTAGAGGGTGTTATGCTAAATGAAATAAGTCAGACTGAGAGACAGATACCATATGACTCCATTTATAAATGGAATCCAAAAAAGTGAGTAAACAAAAAATAGAATGAGAACTGCAAATACGGAGAACAAACTGATGGTTGCAGAGGGGAGGCTGGGTGGAGATGAGCTAAATGGGTGAAGTGGAGGAGATACAGGCCTCCAGCTACGGAACGAGAAGTCAGGAGAACAGGAAGCAGGAACCGAGCGAACCATACTGTAACAGAAACATGATGAGACAGACAGTAGCTATACTTGTGGTGAACACAGAATAACGTACAAACTTATCAAATCATTAAGTCGTCCTCCCAAAA
Organism: Mustela nivalis; assembly: GCF_964662115.1. Lineage (NCBI taxonomy): Eukaryota > Metazoa > Chordata > Mammalia > Carnivora > Mustelidae > Mustela > Mustela nivalis. The sequence continues at coordinate 127,773,451 of NC_139040.1, read as the reverse complement.
TTAACGTAACGTTGTGTATCAAATGGAAAGAAAGAAGAAAAGAAGAAAGAAAAAAAAAGGAAGAAAATCCATCAGTACTTCTTGCACAACGAACTCCTTACTAAAATGCCCCCCCTCCATGTTCCTGGAACCTGCCCTTACTCTTATAAAGGATCTTTCATTTATCCAACAAACACGTGATCAACGCTTATTGATTGACCAGGCATAGCCAGGTGCGAGAGACTGAGCAGTAAAGAAAGCAAATCCACTATGTCATTACATTCTCTATACCCCCCCCCCCCCACTGCCACCTTCTTTGAGCCCTGGATTCCTGGAGCCCCGGGATCAAAGACAGGCAACAGAAAGTTCACATTGCTCCGGTATGCCAAGCATCTTTATTTGCCATTGCTTTACCCTCCCCCTTTCAATCTAGGCAAGGGGCCTTACTTTTTAAAACCGAAAGAACCATTACAGCATTTTCCTAAATAAAAGAGCAGTTTTCTTCTTGATATGGATTCTGCCTCCTCCCTAGAATGCTGAAGAGGCGGTAGCAAAAATTTTTTTTAATGTATTTATCTGAGATAGAGAGAGCACATGAGAGTGAGGGAAAGGGCAGAAGGAGAGGATCCTCAAGCAGACTCTATGCAGGGCTGGATCTCATGACCCTGAGACCATGACCGGAGCCAAAACCAAGAGTCAGATGCCCAACTAATGGAGCTCCCCAGGCGCCCCTCCAGTCAAATTCTCTAATCAATGTTTCTTTCTTTCTACATTTGCCATTTCAAAAATTCCACTTAAATCAAATAATTTCTCAATTATAATATCATCAATATATAATGATGACAAGTTAGTATAAAATCTGTCTCTTTATGTTATAAAAAATGAGATGTGCTACAAAGTATCTTTTTTTTATAGATTTATTTATTTTAAAGAGAGAGAGCATGTGCTAGTTGGGGGGAGGGGAGAGGGAGAGAACATCTTAAACAGACTGTGCTGAGCTCAGAGCCCATCTCGAGGTTTAATCTCACAGCCCTGAGATCATGACCTGAGCCAAAACCAAGATTCTGACACTCAAACGACTGAGCAACCCAGGTGTCCCCTAACAAAATATCTGAATATCTTAATAGAAATGCACTTATTCCATTAGTTCTAGGAAAAAAACAGCCAGAAATTTCTATGTATTCGAATCTAGATTATATAACTTCAGAAGTCTAACTTGTATTATTGAGGAAGGGATACATTTAAATGCTGCTCTCTTGCTCATTAGTCAAGAAAAAAAAAAAAAAACATTAAAATAAGCCAGCAAAGGGAATAGAAATGATAGGTTTTTTTGGTTTATTTGGTTTTGTTTTTGCTTTCGTCTTTTACAGCTTTATTGACATGTAATTGACACACGATCATCTTCCAGAAAGCGGTCATTTTTCTGTTCCTAGAACTGCTGCTCTTCTCCTCAATCTCCTGTTGAGTTTGTAGGTGTTCAAAATGGTTTGATAACCATCTAGATGAATTCCTGGGACCAGACGAAATTTAGGTCTCCTACTCCTCCACCATCTTGCTCCTCTAGAAGTGATAGGTTTTACTCCAACACTCATACTGAATACTTGCCGTCCCTCTGAGGCTATGTTACATTTTTTAGAGAAACAAGACAAAGTGCCCTGATTCCTTTATTAACATTCTGCTCTTACCCTTATTTAGAGATAACCTCCTTGAAAGAACATTTATTGTTAAGTCATTTCTTCACCTCCAATTTCTTCTTGATCTCTTGCTCACTGGCTTTAATCTCAACCACGCCACTGAGATTGCTTTTGCCAAAATCATGGCTTACTTTTGGTCCTTGTTTTACTTGACCTTTCCACAATACTCGACACTACTGGCCATTTCCATCCTTTGAAAACTGTTCACTCTCTTGGTTGCAAAGGCAACATGCGTTTTAGTTTTAGTCTCTCTCTTGAGCTCCAACGCAGCTGCTGGCCACTGAAATGTTGGTGCTCCTCACAGATCTGTCCTAGGCTCTCACTTCTCACTTTCGTTGTTTGCGAGGGACCTCACTCACATCTATCTGTCCTTCCCATACCCGTGGAATGTTGCAATCGCTCATTATAGGACTCTAGTTCATCTCTTTCCTAAGCCTACAGAGTCATATTTTTAAGTGCATATTGGACTTTTTCCATCTAAATCATGTTTTTTTTTTTCTAATATGTCAACCCAACCACAGTTCAAAATCAATGCCTTATGCTTTCTTCCTCTCTGCTCTCATCCCCCTTAAGATGCATTCCATACTCATGGCACCACTATACCCCCAAATTTCCAGAGTCATCATATCATCTTCCTCCTCCCATCCTTTTCCAGTCATTAGCCCCTGTCAATTCATGATCTTAACCCTGCACATCTGCCTCTTCCTTGCCATATACATGCCTCCCCCTTTTGTTAAGATATTCAAAATTTGGGTTGCCTGGGTGCCTAAGTCCTCTTCAGCTCAGGTCATGATCCCAGGGTCCCAGAACTGAGTCCCACATTGGGCTCCTTGCTCAGCAGGGAGTCTGCTTCTCCCTCTGCCTTCCACTCCCTCTGCTTGTTTGTTCGTTCTCTCTCTCTCTCTCTCCTTGACAAATAAATAAATAATTTTTTTTTTAAATTTTCAAAATTTATCATCTGGAGACCATCTGAATTGTTTCCTAATTGGTCTCCCCAGAAAGAGACGCGCCATTCTAATTTATTTTACATTATGTTATGATACTGATCTCACTAAAGCACAGCCAATTCCCTCTGTTTAAAAGATTACTAGTTATCTCCATTTTGTAATCACAAAATTCCAAATTGATGAGCATTACATACAACCTCCTGCACGATCTGCTCCTACCTTCCCAAACTCATCTCTCTCCCTTCCCCGTGCTTCAGTCATATTGAAAAGTTTATAATTCCCTTAAACACGCACATCATTATTCCCTCCACACATTTACACACAGTTTTCCCTTGCAGAAATCCCTTTATGATACCTCTGCCTATGTGGCAGGCCTATTTGTCCTTTGACATATATTCTCTTTGAAACATTTCATGACCCCCCCCCCTCCAAAATACTTGATTCTTGCTCCTGTGAGCTTCAAGAAATGCACTGAAAATAGACCCAGGAAGATTTTACCTAACTGAGGTAAGGACAGAAAAGCACAAGATGAGAGAAACAGTTCAGTGCATTGAGCCTGGAAGCCAAGCATGATGGTGACGCATTATTACAAAAAAAAGAAGATTAAGGCTTTACTAAAAGGATGAAACTCTATGGGGTTTTTGTTTTAAAGCAAATTCTTTTTTGAAGAATAACATATATATAGGAAAAGATAAAAATATGCAACTTACACATACCAGAACAGCTGAAACTCAAAGAGACAGACAATACCAACTGTTGGCAAGAACGTGCAACACACCAGTATGCCCTTGGGAGGAGAAACTGTTGCATCATTTTGGAAAACCACTGGGCCCCAGCAAATAAACTGAACACATGCATACTGTATCACATACCGTATCCCATTCCTAGGAATATACCCAACAGATATGCTGATGTCAGTTTGGGAAGAAAACCATGCATGGTATGTTCATAGCAGCTTTATTCATTGTGGTAAGTAGAAACAACCTGAAATGTCCAACAAACTGCAAATGGAGAATAAAGTGCATTAGACTTACACCACTAAATGCTATTCAATAGCGAGAATGAACAAAATATGTTAATGCAAAAGCCTGGTTGAATCTCAAACATAATACTGAATGTAAGAAGTCAGATACAAGAGAGAATATACCACACGATACGCAAAGTGCAAAAAGAAACACCATCTCTCTCTTTCGAAGGCAGAATGGAAGTTCGTGACAGGAAAGGAGTAAGAGAGGCGCTTCTCGGGTATCAGCAAGGTTCCAAAGTTTCTTCATTTAGATGCTGGTTCCGTGACTGTCTTCCATTTGTGAAAATGCATCAAGATACCATACTGGGTATGTGCATTTTCTGTATGTTAAACTGCAGTGGGAAGGGTTTTTTGGTTGCTGCTTTTTTTTTTAAGTATACAGCCTAATGGACTTTCACTAAATGAATGTTCCCATGTACCAAACACCTTGCCAAGAAGAAGAATGCTGCCAACACCTCAATGCCCCTTCATGTTCCTAACCCCAAAAGCAAGGTCTACTTTGCCTTCCATCAAGGAGGCAGCCATCTCTTCTGCCCTGCTCACTGCTGTTTCCTCCACACCTAGACAACATCTGCACATGCTATAATATTTTATGCATACATGTTGAACTCATTAATTACAGGCAAAAATTGGGAAGTCAATCAAGATATGTGAAACTTGGGTTGGCGATGTCCAACAAACAATAAATTAAGCAAAGAGACATGAAGGATGGAAAGACAATTCCCTGGAGAATGTCTACACTTAAGAGTCATAAAAAGCAATACTGAAGGGGAGACCAAAAATGAATCAAACCACATTCTCATTTCATAAGCCCACTGCAGTAGTTTTTTAAATTGCCTTATTGATATTGTATGACTAAATACTTATTGATCAATAAAAATGATTTTATTCATGAAATCTTTTTGATGACTTTTAAGTATCATTGTACTCACAATCCAAACCTTTGAAAGGTATGACTTAGGATCTGCATGTGTATTTTTTTTTTATCAATTTCAAGACAGGATGAAATTTTTTTTTAAGATTTTATTTATTTATTTGTCAGAGAGAGAGAGCAGCTGCAGAGGAAGAGGGAGATGCAGGCTCCCTACTGATCAAGAAGCCAATGTGGGTCTCAATGCCAGGACCCTAGGATCATGACCTGAGCCCAAAGCACTTAACCAACTGGCATCCCATGAAGATAGGAAGCATTTCATCTTCCTTGCATCCTTCAGATCTCAGCTGTTAGGAACTGTGAAAAGATCCTTAAATCCATTAAAAAATTGTAAGACTTGAAATGCTCATCAGCCAAAAGCTGACTGTTCTTGAATGTTTTGATTCATTAAATCTGATACTGGGTGTTCACTGTGTAGAAAGGAAGAGGCACCAGAACCCACGGTCAAAGGCATCTCACCCATCCATTCGGACCTGCACAAAAGCACAAAATGACCTCTTCTACCTCAGCCCCATGACAGGAACCGCCGATGCCCAGGCAGCAAGCCCTCTGGAAATCGGTACAAAACAGAAACCTACACGCGGGCACGAACTTCGCCTGCACTGCCCACGAAGAGTCCCTGAGCTGATCACAGTGTGCGCATCCCCATAGGTATCTTTTTCTTCTCTAGCTCCATTTAGAGCTATTTGAGATTCACACACATCTTTGTCTCATCCCTCCGAAGTTATAAGAGTCAACGACATATTCATTTGTGTGATTGCTGCTACCCTAGGTAATTTATACCAGTCTGCCATCCCAATTACATCAATTTCCTGACCTTACCTTAAGGGTAAGGCTCTGACACTATTTGGACCATGAACAGGTCCTGTGGGATCAAGAAAGTGTGTAAATACTCAAACAGTTCTCAGTTAATTGAGGTTATTTTTACATTTAGAAATACTGCAAAATATCCCCATGTGTTGGATTTCCATGATTATAACTAAACTTAGAAGAGCTTAGGAAAAGATTATAATCACTCATCCACACAGTTGGCTAATTATACAGCATCCATAGACAATGCTGAGATAACAAAGTGATTAAAACAGAATGGCAGCTTCTGCTCACTAATCAGCAGAGACATCACAAGGAGGACTTTCGCTTTTGGCAAAGCCCAGCGCATATCTGTATGCCAAGATGTCCCCTATTTCCTTGATCCTCTCAAGACCAAAAGACAAAGCCAGCCCCACTCCTAATAGGCCACAAGGCTGGAAATCCAGGTCTGCTCCTAAACAGAGTATTCTCGGGTATTACCTGGGTGGACATTTCTCATCTTTAGCAGATTATCTTCTAAAAAACTTTCTTTTTAAGCACAATTTTATGGAAATTGGAAAAATACCAAAAAGTAGAAAAATAGAGATCATAGTGTCAGTACTTGGATGCAGTTAATCTTTATCATGGATATTTCTATGTATATGTATGAAAGCTTCTAAGTATGATGATTATATGGTATATTCAGAATTGCATAAATTTTACAAATCAGCAGATATAACTTTGTAAGTAATGCATTTACTGTTAACCTTCTTCATTAAAAAAAAAAAAACTAAAAGAAAATGAGAATGAAAACAGCTTAAAGAAAAAGATGGTCTCAGTGAGCACAGAGCCTTCTCTGAGTGAGTGTTCCTCTGTGTGCCAACCATTCTGAACAGACCATACCTAGATCTCAAGACACTATCTCATCGTAAGCCCATTATTACCCGGCTGAGGGCTGAGGGCTGACGGTGGGCAAAGATGTGAATCAAGCACCATCATTCCACCTGGGTGAATCCACCATCCTTGGTTTTAAGCAACTTTGCTGACACACACTCGTGTTATAACAAGGATGACCACCTCTGACCTTTCCAGAGGGCGCTGTGGGCACTGCGGGGAATCCAGCACTTCTTGAAGTACATGGAGGGCAGCTGGTCAATCAGATCTGTGACCCAAATCAGGTTCTGCGGTTTGAATCAATGCCCATATATGGACTATAACATCAAGCATTTGTTTAGGACAAATTCGCAGGTGCCATATATTTTGAATCACTATTTATCTAAGAAGGTATTTTCCCCAAAATTTACACTTGGAAAAGTCCACTTAGTTTGGTATGACATTCCTATAGTACAAACAGTTTTTTCTTAACAATCTGTAGGTGCTTTTCTGTTATCTTCTGGTAACATACTTTTGTAGAGGAAGGACTGAGATCCTATGAGCTTACTTCAGTTACGAGGAAAAAAAAAACACACAACAAAAACCAATTCACTTAATATAATTAAAAAATAAATATTGACTCATAGACTGAAAGACCCAGGGGCAGCTGCAGGGTCCTACCACGTTACAGACTGCCACACTGTCCCCTCTTCTGTCCTCCGTAATATTACCTTTATTCCCAAGTAAGTTTTCTACATAGAAATAAAGATAGCTGTCAACCACTCCAGGTACAAATTATTGTCACACGCAAATGTCTTTGTCCTGATAGCCTAACAGAAGGTCCAAGTAGGAATGTCACTGGTCTGGCTTGGGTCATGTGTTCAGCTCTACTCAGGGGATGGCTATCACAACTGATGAGCTTGAATCCCAAGGTCATTTTTCACTGAGTGACAAAGTTTCATTTGACTGGCAGCCCCAGTTTGTAGAGTTCCCAAAATAAATGAAGGGCTATGTCACCTAAAAGAGACAGAAAGGGGCACCTGGGTGGCTCAGTTGGTTAAATATCTGCCTCGATCTCAGTTCAGGTCTTGATCTCAGGGTCAAGAGTTTAAGCCCCACACTGGGCTCCACACCAAAAAAAGAAAAGAAAAGAAAAGGATACTGGGTTGCATATATTGATGGAAATACAATGAATTCTTCATGCTTTATAGTTTTTTATCTTCTTTTCTTTTAAGATTTTATTTATTTATTTGACAGACAGAGATCACAAGTAGGCAGAGAGGCAGGCAAAGAAAGAGGAGAAAGCAGGCTCCCCACTGAACAGAGAGCCCAATGCGGGGCTCGATCCCAGGACCCTGGGATCATGACCTGAGCCGAAGGCAGAGGCTTAACCACTGAGCCACCTAGGCTCCCCAGTTTTTTTCTTCTTAAGCACATAAATTGTCAACCTATTTTCCTAGGAGTACTTTATTTTAAGCTACAGAAGATTTTCAATTATGCCTTTTCTTTTTTCTTCTCAAAGTAATCATATCTGCCTCTGATGTCCATTTTTAATTCTCCTTTTGCATCTTTAACTTCCTTGCACTCCTTTCCTATCTCAGCCATCTTGTTTTCTCGTGCTACCCTTTGATTTTTCATAGTACCTTATTTTCCTCTTAGGGCTTCATTCTCTAGCTTGTTGGCCTTGCATCATATTTTGGATCCCAAACAGTTTCCTAGAATTCTTTCATATCTCTGGATTTGCTTAATATTAGGAACTCCCTCTCCTTCTGAGTTTTCAGGATGATACTGCTTTTAATTCTACAGCTTCTCCCCTAGGCTCTGTGTCTTTTGCTCTTATGTACTCATATAAAAAAAGACTTGCCCATTCGTGGCTTCTGCTGCCAAGTGGATTACACTCATCTTCCCTCTATATTCATTTGGACTCTCTCTCAAGTTCCATTCTTTTATTTATATTGAGATCAACGGACTGCTAGACATAGCTCCCAGTTCGCATCATGATGGACAGCAAACATCAATCTATCACTTGCCTGCTCTCCCGAAAGGAGATCTTTTGGGTTTCCACCACGGCCGTATCCATCCTCTGCACCAAAGGAATGCATGAACAACGACGACCCTCCAGGGGCGTTCCCATTCTATTATGCTGCTTCTCCATCCCAGGATACGGCATGCAACCACCAGCTCCCATTCAACCCTCTCCTGGCAAATGTTCCTGAGGTCCGATTTCCACACAGAACTGTGAGAGTTTACAGCAGCTCTTTTTAAAAGGTATAAGTCCGTCTTTGCTTTGGAGGCTCTGCTTTTCTGAACTGTGAGACAGGAGGTAGTAAAAGAAAGAAAGATCCTTACACCTACCTTCATGGGAACGAACAGACATGTGACATTCTAGCTAATTCTATCAGGTGAAAGTCGTGGAAACTGCTCACAACAGCAGGACAGATGATTTTCCCCTAAGTTTGAATGTTCCAAAGAAATGTGATTTCAAGAGCACTCACAAAGCTCTTGCAAAGTTCATGATCCATGTCCACTAGAAAATCCTTCCTTGCATCACACCCACAACTCTCCTCAGGCTATGTTTTCAATCTTTTTGTTCTGAGCTCCACTTACAGAGCAGCTTGGTCCGTACTAACATAATACCGCCACTTAACCTGGTTTGTTACAGTGGCTCAAGCGAGAGCCAAAGCATCCAGTGCTAGGTGATGGCAGCATCTAGATAAAGAAAACCATTCTCACTTAAACTGTGTATCATAAAGCTTCATTGGAACGGATAGGAGATCAGTGTGATTATTCACTATATTGTGTAAAGTCAGCCTTTCTTACACAGTGTTTTTACCATTACGCAGTGTGAAAATTAGGATCAAATTTGCGGATTCCTGTATAGGACTGTCTTGGTTCAGTCTGCTGAGGAGACCTGCCCTGAGATGGAAATCTGCATCCCAGGAGTCAAGTTCAGGAGCAACCTCAGAACCGATGTATGAGAGAGACAGGGACGAAAAGGTGCACTGTGATGTAGCTATAGTCACAGTCTGCACTAATCCGATGGGAACTGGAGCTAGGATGGCCCTTTAGACTTGCTCTAAACTGAAATAAGGGGACAGACATCTCTACCCCAAAACTGCCGATAACTGGATGCAAGCTGTTCTCGGGGAGCACGGAAGACTTGAGCCAGGTTTGTCTCACCAACTGCGCTTCCCAGAGGGATGCAGCTGTCAACATTCCCAACAGGTGTGGCAATGAGGGCCTTGGTCCCGAAGGGGATCTGAGAGGCACGTTACAGCATCCTTCACAAGGACAGACAGTTGCCAGAGATGGATGTATCAGTCAGGTTAGCCAAGTTGGGCTGAATAACAAGTAACCCTAAGTCTCATGATGACATAGAAGACTTTGCTACATAGAAGACTTTTCTATTTGCTGAGACATGCAACCCACATGTTGGTCATGCTCCGTGACCGACACAAAGGGCTCTACTCATCAAGGTCACTTGAGGACCCAGGTTGATGAAGACTGTGCAAAAGCAAGTATTTTTCTGATCGTTTAGGTAGAAAGAAAGAAACATTTTGAATCATGCTCTGGCCTGAGGTACCCCAGAACTGAGTCATGTTTTTACCAATCAATTTCAATAGCCAAATTGTGACACATGGCCATGGCCAAAACACTACCTAATGCCTAGAAATAGAGAAAAACCAGAATATCTATGACCTAATGACCACCACAAAGGAATGACGTAGCCTGGGGTCCAGAGATATAAATGGCCCATTTGAAATACTGAGATACTTTTGTTCCTCTGTGTACATTTATTCTTTAATTACAACTAAAGAAGAGCCCAAAGGAAAAGTACATTTGAGGAACTGTAACCGCTCAACCATAAAACTGCAGAGTGGTTATTTCCATAAAGCATTCCAACAAAGGAATCACAAGAAACCCCAAAGAAAGGAAGAATTGGTGACACTTAAAAAGAGACTGGAAACTGTATATTCTCCGATGTTTTATCAATTTTTTAAAAAATCCCTAAAATTATTAGCATAAAAATCCTGAAAAAAAAGTGTCTCTCTGTTTTGGACAAACTGGCACAGCAAAGAAATGAAAAGAGTGTGTGCTTCTTTATTCCGTTGTAAAGGAAGCCTCAGATTTAATGAATGATAGCGTTTGTGTGTGTGTGTGTGTGTGTGTGTAAAAGAGGGGGGGTAATCTGATCTTCTGCAAGGGAGAAAGAAAGCCTCTGGTTTGGGAGGTAATGGTTTGTCACAAAGCATTTGTCACAGCAACTAGAAGCATGTATGACTGGCTGCCTTGAGAGTGTGTACGTGCATTGTGTATGTGTGATGCATGCCCCCAGAGACAGGAACTTCTCAGCACACCGTTCAGACAACAATTGTACGACACAACCAGTCTATTCAGGAGCTGAGAACCTCAGTGTTACAATTAATTCTAGATAACTGCTTGAAAAACTTGAGGAATATTTTCAAAAAACTGCTGGGAAAACTGGACACCCACATGTAAATAAATGAAATTGGATCCCCATCACACACCACACACAAAAACCTGTCCTCAAATGCATTAAGGGCTTAAATGGAAGGTCTGGAATTATAAAATTCCTGGGAGAAAACACGGATAAAGTTTCATGGCACAGGTTTAGGCAATGATTTCTTTTTTTTTTTTTTAACTGAACTATAGTTGCCATATAGCGTTCGTTTCAGGTACACAAGGCAGTGACTCAGTGAGTCTATATGGAGGCAATGATTTCTTGACTAGAAGACCACAAGCAACAGAAGCACAAACAGACAAGAACTGTATAAAAGTAAAAAACCACTGCATAGCAAAGGAAAAAGTCCAAAAAGTAAAAAGGCAACTTAGTGAATTGAGAGAAAATATTTACAAACCATGTATTTGATAAGGGGTTAATATCTAAAATACTAAAGAAATTCCTACAACTCAAGAATAAAAAACCTGGGGCGCCTGGGTGGCTCAGTGGGTTAAAGCCTCTGCCTTCGGCTCAGGTCATGATCTCTGGGTTCTGGGATCGAGTCCCTCATCGGGCTCTCTGCTCAGTGGGGAGCCTGCTTCCTCCTCTCTCTCTGCTTGCCTCTCTGCCTACTCGTGATCTCTCTCTGTCAAATAAATAAATAAAATCTTTAAAAAAAAAAAGAATAAAAAACCTAATTTTATTTATTTATTTTTAAATAACCAGATTTTAAAGTGGGTATAGAACTTGGAGAGGCATTTCTCCAAAGAAGACATACAAATTTTCAACAGGTAATATGAGAAGGTCCTTAATATGACAGCATCAGGAAAATAAGAAATCAAAACCACAGTGAGACACCACCTCACACCTGTTAGGATATCTATTATCGGAAAAACAAAAAAAAGATAACAAGTGTTGGCAAAGATGGGGATAAATGGGAACGCTGTACACTGTGGATAGAAATGTGAAATGCTACAGCCATAGGGGGAAACAGTATGGAACTTACTTTAGATTTTTTACAAACAGCTGCCATGAGAGCTAGCAAGCCCACTCTGAGTCTGTATCTAAAAAAACACACTTTTGAGTATAAATCCAAAAGAACTGAAATGCGGATTATCAAAGAGATATCTATATTCTCATGCTCACTGCAACATGATGTAGAAGGCAAGATACAGAAATGACCTCAATTGCCCACCAACAGATGCATCGGTAAAGAAACTGTGATATCGGGGCACCTGGGTGCTAATTCGCTGAAGCATCTGCCTTCGGCTCAGGTCGTGATCTCGGGGCCTTGGGATCGAGCCCTGTGTTGGACTCCTTGCTCAGCAGGGAGCCTGCTTCTCCCTCTCTCTCTGCCTGATCCTCCTTCTGCTTGTACTCTCTCTCAGTGTCAAATAAATGAATGAATAAAATACTTTTTTTTTAAAGATTTTATTTATTTATTTGACAGAGAGAGATCACAAGTAGGCAGAGAGGCAGGCAGAGAGAGAGAGAGGAGGAAGCAGGCTCCCTGCCAAGCAGAGAGCCCGATGTGGGACTCGATCCCGGGACGCAAGATCATGACCTGAGCCGAAGGCAGCGGCTTAACCCACTGAGCCACCCAGGCGCCCCAATAAAATACTTTTTTTAAAAGAAAATGTGATATACACATAGGACGGAATATTATTCAGCCTTTAAAAAAGAAGGAAATCCTGCCACTTGTGACAACATGGAAAGACCTGGAGGACATTATGCTAAATGAAATAAGCCATTCACAAAAGTACAAACACCACATGATTCTGCTTCTAAGATGTACCAAGGGTAACCAGACACATAGAAGCTGTGTGTAGATTGGGGGGTTGTCAGGAGCTGGTGGAGAAGGAAAATGGGCAGCTGTTCTATGGGCAGAGAGTTTCAGTTCCATAAAATGAGGGGGTCCTCGACATGTGCCATACCACATTGTGCCTGCAGTTAACAACATCGTATTGTGCACTTAAAATGTGTTGAGTGTAGATCTCATGTTAAGTATTCCTGTAACAATTAAAAAAAAAAAAAAAACACTTGAGAGAATTTTCTGTTGTCAGTAAAAACATCAAAATACGTTTTGAGAAAACCAAAGCAGAAATCCACTAAGCAAACCAATTTTGGGTTTGCAACAGAGCTGACCATACAAGAGCCCCTGCAGGTACTGTCCTGGACCCAGAGAGGATGGACTGACGGCAGTCCGAGTCCTGATCAGGCTTTGCCCCCTCCACTGCTTTCCCAACCTTCTGACAGACTTGGCTCCCCAGACACCACAGCAGGGAACATCAGCTTCTGTCTCTGTTCAGTCCCCCTATGACTGGAAGTTCTTGACTGTGCTTTCTAATGTCGCTACTCAGGGCCTCAATTTGCCACTATGTTTCCCTGTCTGCCTGCTTTCACCCATCTGTGATGTGCTCCTGTCTTTCAACACACTTTACTTCCCTCGTGCTGACTGTTAACACCCACTTCCTCACAGTGTACAGGTATTGCGCAAAAGAAACGCTCTCTGTAGGTCACTTACGGCAGCCTATAATTTCCTGATAGTCCCATTCCAAAATAAAATATAGATACAAATAGGTCTACATACACACATTTCAGCAACTGCTTTTCTCCCCAAAGTGCATCCTTTGATTCCTCAATTTCTTCCCACGTGAGGGAGTCAGTAAATGTGGAAGGGTGAAGAAGAGATATCTTTTTGATGCTAAACTTCACAGCAAATTTACTTTTTTCTTCCTCTTTTCTAGGAAAGGCTAACTCGAGTCATTAATCATCCCGTGAACATCATGCATCAAAGGGAACAGTTTCAGGTAACGAGCGATAAAGACATAAATGAATATTTTATTTCTAAGTGAGCTTCCCCCTTGAGTTCCCTGAATTGTTGACTTCCAGAGTCAAACGCCAGGCTGCATTTCCCGCTCTTCGGCGACGAGAAATGGCAGATAGGAAAAGGGACCTGTATACACTGTAAATGACAGACAAGGCTATGCCGAACATTTTAAAGTGAGTATTAAAGGTTTTAGGGTAACTTTATGTTTAGCATATAATCCCTATTTTTACAATCTGAGAGCAAGTAACTAGCCATTTCGGACATTTTTTATGGATTCCATCTTAAACATAGTTCCACCAAAAACTGCTGTGTTTAAACTGCCTTCATATCGTCTGTGAATTGTATTCACTTGACAAAGGCATCTGAGGAGTTTAAAGTATAATGATTTTCTAAAAATACTAATGATTTGCACATTCTTTTCCATCTCAGAGCAATTGGCTTTATTACATATTTTTATCCACTTGACAGGCATGGAGAAAGTGGCTCGCAAGAACTCTCCAAGTCCTATTGTGCTTTTAAAATAAAATGATGAAGCCCAAATCTGAATCTGTAAGTGGAAGCACAATGCGTCTGTTCTCAATGAGACAATCGAGTCCATTCTTTCTTTAAATCAGAGGATCAATTTATGTTCTCTAACTGTACTCATCAGCTTGCAATCCAGCTTTTCAGCAAATGGGCTTGTGGCAAACATCTTGGCCCAATTTCTTTGGAGAACAGAATACATTCCATGAGTCTGAATGTATAGATCTCCCGTCTGTCACTATTACAGCACGTCCTCACATGGACATCTGATCAATGGCACAGAATCGTGCTCACTTGTCTTGTCACAAATCTTCTTAAATTGTTTCTAAATGTAACCACACACGATAATGAAGAGAAAAGAGAAAAATACATATATTCTCCAGTAGACAGTCTGTAGGTTGTATTCATGTGAGAACATAGAAACACCCTTGTCTTTAAATGTTGGGTATCGAGGTAAAAGTTACATCAATTCTTTACGCTCTCAAAAATGTATAACTGAAAGAGGACAGCAAAGAATTTAAAAAGTGAATCTAGATAGTTTAGTCATTTGTAAAAAGACACCCTCCTATAAGAGTATTTTCTGCATATTTGTACGTTTCTTTAGATTCTAAAAGAGAGGGGTATTAAAAACTTTTCCCAAGTGGGATACTTGAACCAGCCTGCTGTGCATACCAGGCAATGAAAAGGGTCACCAAGAATGCACACTGGCCATAGACCACCAAGAAACATCAGTGGACAGTCAGCCCTGCCTCCTTCACAGGGTGGGAGGGTTAGGAGATTACAAAGCAGTGGCCTTCACAGAACCTGGCACACAGGATACATCCGGAAAGTGTCAGTACGATCCCGACCAAGTCTCCTGCCATAAACACTTGTATTAGAATTCTGGAGAGCTTCCTCTAAACAGGAAATATCCTATTAATTGTATCTGCTTGACACAAAATTGTCTGGAAAATGGGTATGAAAGCCTCAGTACTTTGACTCTTCATTCATAACCCAAAGGTAGGAACAGAGAGAAAGTTCCATCCCGGCACAAACGACAGAATGCAGGAAAAAGCATTCACACAGATGGGCAAAAAGGCTTCAGCAGCCTTCAATACACCACTCACAATAACCACCAGGAAGCGGGTGTAAAATTCTTTATCTTCCTCAACTATAAGAGATATCTTTAGACACTAGGGAATTAGAAGAATAGATCTGGACGAAATTCACAGATGTACTCTGCTCACGTTCAATGAGGCTTATACTGAAAAGAAATTCTTGGGAGATTGGAAATATCCCCTTTATTAACTGATTCTTTGACTGTCCTCCAAAACCAAATCCTCTTGAGGCTAGTATTTTATGTGATTTTTAAGAATTCAGAATAAATGTTTTCAGGGTGTGCCTGGGTAGTTCGGGTTGGTAGAGCATCCAACTCTCTGTTTTGGCACAGGTCGTGATCTCAGGGTGCAGAGACCAAGCCCCATACTGGGCTCTGTGCTCATCAGGGATTCTGCTTTGAGATTTTCTCTCTCCCTACCCCCCGCCCCTTCCCCCACATGCATGCTTTCTCTCTCCCCTTCTCTCCCCCAAATAAATAAGTAACAGTTTATTTATTTTTTAGGGCCCCTGGGTGGCTCAGCAGGTTAAGCCTCTGCCTTCAGCTCAGGTCATGATCCCAGGGGTCCTGGGATCAAGCCCCGCCATCGGGCTCTCTGCTCAGAAGAGAGTCTGCTTCCTCCTCTCTCTCTGCCTGCCTCTCTGCCTACTTGTGATTTCTCTCTCTGTCAAATAAATAAATAAACTCTTTTTAAAAAGAGAGTTTATTTTTTTATTTTATTTATTTAAAAAGATGTTATTTATTTGACAGAGAGAGAGGAAGCACAAGCAGGAGGAGCAAAGGGAGAGAGAACACATCAAGCAGGCTCCACACTGGGCGTGAATCCCAACTGGGGCTCAACGTCACAACAATGAGATCACAAGCCCAGCAGAAACAAAGAGTCGGCCACCCAGCTGACTGCACCACCCAGGTGCCCCTAAATAAATAAGATCTTTAGTAAGAAAAGGAAGAATGACTGTTTTCAAGAACACACAGCTCTGTTACGTAACATACATACCCACTCTCTCGTTTTCCGAAACGCCGGGACCCGTGGCTGTCCCAGTTGCTATGGAAACAAGGAGGATTTTGGATGAAGTTCATAGTCCGGAGCCTGGGGAAGCACGCCGCCAGCAGCTGCAGGAGTCAGAAGCTTGCCGCCATATGGGTTCTGCAGCTGCCAGACCAAGCTCTGAAAGAAGCCACAAGGAAGGAAGGCAGAGTGGAGAGAGAACTCTTTGTTTTCTACTGAAAATAGGGGAAAAGACAAACAGTGACTGATCTAAATGCAGTTAGAGTCCTTCATCAGTGCACCTTAGCCCGCAGAATTTTAAAGCATCTCGAATGGTCGGGAAATTAATTCTAGCATGATGTTAGTCCAAGAATGTGCAGGATGAATTTTCACTATTTGAATAATTGCAGTTATCAGCTGAAATAACGGTAAGGAGACGGGTAAATAGGACAGAGATTCTAGGCCTTGTCTCAGCAAGGATGAAATTTGGTTTGAGTCTTGAAAAGGGCATTTGAGGAGAAAAATACAAGGCTTCTGATTCTGGCAGTAGAAACGCCTTGGAGTTCCAGAATATTAGAGCTGACAAAAGATTTCAGAGACCCAAGACACCACACCTTCTTGTTGCTCAGATGACAACATTAAAACACAGGGAATTTAGGTAATTTTCCCCATCACTGCTATTGTGTAGTCACGGTGTAGCAATACAAGCTGCCCTCACATGTTGGGAAAAAGACCTGCTTTTCATATGCTTGGAGGCTCACTATTCATGACAGATGGCTATTTCAGCAGGAACCCCCTCCGTCCCACTTGGAGCAAGAGCTCTACTCCTTGGGACTTAGCCAAAGTTGAGCACAGAATGTAACCGGGGTTTTGTTACTGTCATTAGTAAGCACAAACCTACTGGAAAGACAACTGAGGACTCGCTAATGCAAGTGAGAAACAATGGACGGCGATAGTTATTCATCATCGCCCACCTTATGCTCCAGTCTGTCTCATTAGCATAAACTAAAAAGTTGCTTCAATGTCATTCTTTTTTGGGAAGATTTATTTATTCGTTTGAGAGAGAGAGTGTGTGTGCATGCGAGGGGAGGGCAGAGGAACAGAGAGAGAATCTCAAGGAGACTCCCCGCTGAGCATGCAGCCCGACATAGACCTCGATCCTGGGACTCTGAGATCGTGACCTAAGCTGAATCAAGAGTCAGATGCTCAACCAACTGAACTATCCAGGATCCCTCAACATAATTCTTTTTTTTTTTTTTAAGATTTTATTTATTTATTTGACAGAGATCACAAGTAGGCAGAGAGGAAGGCAGAGAGAGAGAGAGAGGGAAGCAGGCTCCCTGCTGAGCAGAGAGCCTGATGCGAGGCTCGATCCCAGGACCCTGGGATCATGACCTGAGCTGAAGGCAGAGGCTTTAACCCACTGAGCCACCCAGGCACCCCCCCTCAACATAATTCTTAATTTAATGGCCACACTGCACCATTTTTATTTAACTATATCAAGAATTTTCAAAAAAAAAAAAAAGAATTTTCAGCACTCAGTAGTACAATGTGTGTTTTCTTTTTATAATTCCACTCATATTTTCTCATGTTAATACTCTGTGCAATGCATTGTGTGAGTAGCTTTATTTACGTTAGTTCCTACTCTTAAAGCTAACCCAAGAGGAAGGAGTTATTACTCCCCTATTTTTCTATGCATGACTTTATCTTCAGAGGGATCAAACAATGGGGCCAAGATCACAGACTGAGGGCAGAGCTACAAATTTAAACATAGAGCCCTCTAACTGCAAAGCCAAATTCCCAACACACAAATACAGCTTCCATACTCTGTTAGCACCTCCACAATTGGAGTAAATTAACTATTCACTTATTTGGAAAAGATCACCCAGAAGCCATGTAACATGTCATCATAATGGAAAGAAAATTAAAGATCATGCTACAAATTCCACAAACACCAATGAATAATTAAGACTTTCAAAGACAGATAGAAATTGGAAGCTGACCTCCTGTACAGCTTGAAAACAGTTCCAGGTTATCTATTGAAAAGAAAAATTGGCAGTTGATGGTCACAGAATGTCTGGAGTCATTTCAAATCAGCCTCACAGAGGAATAAGACAGGAAACCCTCTGCAAACAGTCAAATGCTGATTAAGGATATTCCAGGGCAAGACCTAGAACTATGCAATTATCAAAACACAAAGGCAGGAGAAACAATACATTTTCCCTCAAACAGCTTTGATCAGTGATTTTCAGAAGAGATAGCCAGAGCTCTGATAGCGGATTTCAGCATCAGCTCAACAGGATCCGTCCTTTCAAACACCAGATGCTCTGGTTCCCTCATCCTCTGTTCACCCGTGAATTTTCAGTCCTAGGAAGACTGCATAGTCAGCTTCAAACCTGCCCCCTTTGGCTCCTGCCTAACTCCTTCACCAGAAAACATATTAGAAAAATACCCTCCGTGATGCACAATATTACCATCAATGTGTGCACACTGAGAACTAACGAACGCACCCAGTCCTACAGCTATGAAGTCATAAGACATGATGTGAACCACACGAGTCTCCCTGGTAAATGACCACAACCCAGAGCAAAGACTGTACTGCTGTTGTATACACAGCCTCCTACCTGAGTGGGGTCAGTCAGGGAGCTGATCAGGCCAGGGAACATGCCACAAATTAAGGTAGTGTTCGGCAGACTGTGGCCTGTGGGCCAAGTCCAGCCACCACTTCTTTTTGTAAATAAAGTGTTACTGGAACGTAACCATACCCACGAGCTCACATCTTATTGATGTGGCTGCCTTCATGTTTCCGTGAAGTAATTGGGACAAAAACCATATGGCCCACAAGGTTGAAAATATGTACTATATGGCCTTTTACAGAAAGAAAAAAAAAGTGCCAATTCCTGGTTAGGACATGAAAAGAGAAGACCTTGGCCCAAACATGCTAAACTCGGGTGTAAACAGTCAATAGAGAACCAGAATCTAAACTCATAAATGCAGGTGAGAAGAACAAGCAAGAATGGTGTCAACAAAATGGGAGAATAGGAGCTTCCCGCCACCCTCCCTGGAAGGAACACCGACTCTGACAATCTTTCAGACGACAGTACCTTTAGACGTCTGGGAGTCCAGCGAAGGTTCATGCACCACTGAAGAAGAAAAAAAAAATCCAAGATCAGCCAATGAAGAAGGTAAGAGGGACAGTCTGACTTTACCCATGTCATCGCGTAAGACGGCACGGCTCAGCGCCCGAGGGGCCCTCCGTGGCCTGTGATCTCTCTGGGGGGTGGGAGGGAGGGGGCCGTGAGAGCATGTGGGTGAGCTCCCAGCGTGCGCAGCTGTGCAGGACACCACCAGAGGGGCCCGCTGCTTTCCTGCCCCACCGAGGGTACTGAGCTGAGCTGCAGGAGTGGGGGCAGGGGCCAGATGACAGAACAGCAGCCAGGGCTCCTGTGCTCATACCCTTCCTGCCAGGTAAAGAGGGGCTGGGGCTTTCAAAAGGCATCAAAGGGATACAGACCCTATTAGCCACTTCACAGATGCCATCAGAAAGCCTGAAAATGAGCCGCTGGGGCCCTTCCCAGGTCAGTCTTCCTAGCTGGCCCACGGGTACCCCGAATGCTCTGTACACCTCTCCCACACACCCACATCGTGGTAGTTCCCTGTGTGCACCCCTGACGGTGGCCAGGGTGAGACTTTGCAGAAGGCCAGCAAGCACGCACAGAAAGCAGGGCCAGCTCTGTGGGACCGAAAGTCGGCACACAACCTGAGCATGTGGCACCGCCTGGAGAGTTCCCACAGGCTGCCGGCAGCCAGCCTGCCTCTGCAGGGTCAAGAGAGGGCATACGGTCCTAGAATTCCCCAGGAAGGAATAGGAAGGGTGGAACAGGCATCTCCATACAGAAGGTCTGAGAAAGCCTCCCATCTCTAGCAGGACAGATAGAAGTGATTTCCCTTCCAAAGCTAGTCAGTAAAGCCTGGTGGAGGTAACTGCTTCTTCAGATGTAAAGACGGCCGTGCAACTGTCTGAAGAACATGGAAAAATCCAGGAAACAATGACACCACCAGAGAACACGATACTTTCCAGTAGCGGACCCCAAAGAAATGGAGGTCTAAGATCTGCCCAGTACGGAATTCAAAATAGCTGTTGTAAGGAAGGTCTGTGACCTACAAGAAAGCACAGGGACTCAAGGAAATCAGGAACACAACACGCAAACAAAACGAGAAGTTGAACAGAGGGACAGAAGTCGTAAGGAGAAACAAAGAGAAATTCTGCAGGTGAAGAATACGGAGAATGAGAGGTAAAATGCCACAGACAGCCACTCCATGGAAAGGCATTTAAACACCAAGACGGACAGCCTGTGTTTCGAAGGCACTACCTTTGCAGGGAAAGCAGTTTCCACACCCACTAACCGGGCTCCCATCCACATAGCTCCCCTCTGCAAGGAGAGCCCCTAAGGACGTGAAACAGAACAATGAGAAGAGAAACGCCAAATGAGTTCCTGAGTAATGCCTCGGCCGCTCTTGCCCGGCCACGTGCACAGTGAAATAGTGGGTATTCACACCCAATTTATACGCCTGTATTTGGGAGACACGTGTATGTGTGTGTGTATCTGTGTCTCCATGTTGATAATCTAGGCGTTTAATACTGTACGTATATATTCATTCTCATAAAGATAAACTTTACCAAAGCGTGAATGTTTTTAGCTTATTGACAAAGGATATGGCTTCACTGTGGTATTCCCAAAAACATGTTGATTCATTCAATTACGCTGGACAAATACTGTGTGTCAGGTGTGATTATAGGGTCGATAAATGCAGTGCTATGAGGGAAAAAAAGAGACAAAAATCTCTGTCTGTCTGTCTCTCTCTCTCTTTTACAGTTTACATTCTAGTACGGTTGGGGGAGAAACTGACCACATATTAAATTGTATTCTCTATTGCTGTGTAATACCTTTCATTACCTTTAGTGACTTAAAACAACATACAGTTATAATCTCAGTGTCTGTGGGTTCGGAGTCTGAGCATGGCTTAACTACATCCTGTGATTCAGTGTGTCCAGGGCTGTGATGTCATCTGATGGCTTGACGAGGGAAGGACCTGCACAAGGTTGTGGGTAGAATCCACTCCCTTAGGCTGTGGATCTGGATCTCAGTTCATCTGAGCCGCGCATCACACGGGCCTCTCCAGCAGGGCAGCTTCCTCTATCCAGGACAGCAAGGGAGGTCCTTCCAACAAGACAGTCAGAGGCTGGTGTAACCCAACCAGAGATGTGACATCACCTCTGCTATTCTCTAAATTTTGGGGAGGTGTCACAGCCCACACTCAAACAGTCAGGATGTCACATGGCAACAACTCTCAGGAGGCGGGGCCCATCAGGGGCCGACCACAGGGGGCCTGAACACGGGCCACGGGAAGAAATCTAGATTTTCCTAGGAAGTAGAAACTGATGTTACAGGAATTGATGGGAGGCAGCTCGGGGTCTGCGGCGTTGTGATGTCTCCTGACAGGGTTTACTTTGCAGCCACTCACACTGTCCCTCAGGAGACGCCCAACCTCCTTATCCCATGGAGGACAGCAGTGTTGACTTTCCAGCTTCCTGCGCGGCTCCCTCAGCCACTGCGACTTGCCTGAAGGCATCATGCTTGCTCCCAGTCACACATCCTCACTGCCTGCATCACGCCTTTATATGGATTTCCTCCCGTTTCTCTCTCCACCGACGTCTCTTTGCTGCTGAGACCCACCTCTTCCATAATCACAGTCTTCTCTTCCTCTTTTGGCCAACAGTGTCACTACCAGACTATCGACACCATTACGTTATTTACTATCTTGGTAGGTGAGCCTTCTCCCTCGATTCAGAATAGGGGAGACGGAATGACCACAGGTAAATTAAATTGCACAGTTATTCTCTGAGATTGGATGCATGTGCTAAAGGTTGCTGAAGCGGAAAGTCAGTGACCGTGACTCCTGGTCTGCCTGTCAGGGCCACGTGGCCAAACTGTGGTTTGCTGATGGGCCCTCCCGCTTCCTGACGGAACCCACACACTCTCTCTCCACCTTGCTTCTCTCTTCCCATCCCTTTTATGTGTATGTTCATGATCTCCCCAGAAAGCTGGATCACTGTTACAACCCGTTTTCTCCACGAATCTATCATTTTCCTATCCAGTCTCTCTTTCCAATGCCCTCCCGGCAAGCTCTTGCCCCTCATGTCCATTTCTGTATAGCTTCTTCGGTGCTGGCATATGAATAAACTAACAATTGCAGGGGCACCTGGGTGGCTCAGTGGGTTAAAGCCTCTGCCTTCGGCTCAGGTCATGATTCCCAGGGTCCTGGGATCGAGCCCCACATCAGGTTCTCTGCTCTGCAGGGAGCCTGCTTCCCCCTCTCTCTCTGCCTGCCTCTCTGCCTCCTTGTGATCTCTCTCTGTCAAATAAATAAAATCTTTAAAAAAAAAACCAGCAATTGCAAACTTTTAGAAGAATCCTCCATTTCTGTACAGAGACTATAGAACAGTGGTCAAAGATAACATCGCAATGACACAAATAAAAAGGCATTGGCTAGGTTGTAAAGGAACACCTTTAAACAGGTGAGAGGTGAGATCTTAGTTCTTAAAGTACTTTCAAGCCATGTGACGACATTGGCCTTAAGGCTACACTTTTTGAGAGAGAAAAAAAAAATCATTATGATCTTCTTTCTTTAACAGGAACTTCATTGTTGGTGTTTTTCAGGGAAATATGTTCTCGGAAATTGCTGAAAACACCTTTCTAAGACTTCTCTCCTCATGATCAAAGAAGTGTGGCAACGCCTACATTTGCCAGAAATAGCACAATATTTTCCCTCAGGTTTTGAAACTCCTTGAAAACCTCTGTAACCTGCTGCTTTGTTTTTATAGTAATCAAAGCTAAATTGGGGTTTAGAGAAAAATGAAGCACGTAACACAACTGAAGAAACTCCATCTCAATGCTGCACACATTTTCCAAATATTCAACTTTCCCCCCCAGAGTAAACATAGCCTTTATCATGAAATTGAACCGTTTTCTAAATCCGTCTCTTAGGAGCAAGCCTCCTCTGCACATCATGGAACGTTTTATCCTCCCAAGATAGACTAAAAGCTCTAAATTACTCATTACGGGGCCTAACAAAAGAACCTCATCGTTAGTTAATTGGAGATAACATGGCCTTGTTCCCTGATGCAGATCTACTAAGAATTGCTGGTTATTTCTGTAGTTAATTTCTTCTGGAAGAAGTTCTCAGTCATACAATTTATCTTGTAGTGATAAAAAATGTGATAGCACAAAATAAATATGCGATTTGGAACTTAGAGGATGCAGAATACTAATGAGAGAACTAAACTTCTGAAACACTTGCAAAATGTCCACTGTCCCGAATGATATGCAACCCAGTCACCCCGAAGAAACTGTTTCAGTTGAACTCCACAGAGCCTTGCTAAGGTGAGGCAGGGCTTTGAGTGACAATTGTAGGGGGGGGGGCGGGGGGTTCCTGAAGCAAGTGCCTTGCTTGCTGCAGCCTAGTGTGGGCCCCAGTTAGGCAGAGGAGTTCTCTCCCTGCAATGGCCTCTCATCTCATGGTGAGTGAGTCATTTGACTGCTCACTTGTTTTTGGACTTCTCTCCCATAATCCTATTTATTTTGGCTCTCTGGACCTTTCATTCAACCCGTTACAAGTTAAAACACGGACAGTGAATTCCTATAGATAATGGGTTCCCAGAGGGGCCTGTCGAGGAAATAAAGACCACTAAGACATGGGCACAGCTGTAAGGGGCTGATAATCCGATAGAGAAGACATGTATTTCTGCTTTCAAAGAAAATCCTTGCTCAGACCCTCCACGGCCCTTCAAACCAGGATTCGAATTCCTCAGGCCCTCACACTGCCGAGTGTCGCGCCCTCACCCACCGTGCACATTCTGGGTCATGACAAGCCGTCCTCCTCAGAGGCAACTACGATGAAAGCCGTGAAGCTGTCCGAGGCCATGCAATTCATGGCAAACCCGAAACGTCAGGCATCACTGAGTGTCACTGACCTGAGGCTTTTTCTATTATTAACCTCCCTTCCTTCTGGAGCATTTGTCCCTCCTGTCCCTGCAGCTGGTCTCCAGTATTTCTGATCCCGGTTCCGTCTCCTTCAAGAGCTGCCCCTTCTTGTTCCGGTAGCACCGGCTTCCTAAATGTCCACCCTGCTTACGATCGGAACGCTCTCTTCTTGTCGCTGTAAGTCACCTCCCTGGTCGGATCCAGCACGTGCAAACGGTTACTCCCCTCGCACGCACACTGGACTTCAAAATCTGTGTCCAGGCCGAGGCCTTTCCGCGGGGAGCGCTGTCTGTCCGGCCGGTGAGGCGCATGTGTGAAACAGTAACGAACTTGCTAGGCGCTGCGAAGGCACAGATAAAGCAGAAGGCCTCCGAGCTCAGACTGCAGCCTGGTGGGGGTGCGGCCCGTTCCACAGAGTTACAGCACAGTATGGGCCACAAGTGAGCTGCATCTGGGGCTCTGGGGCACGGTGGCTCCAACTTCAATGCGCAACTTGAAGAGACCCGAGTGTCCTCCTCACACAGGGATTTGACTCAGAAGGTCTGCACTGCGGCTGAAGAGGCTGCATTCCTGTGAACCTTCCAGGGCATGCGGTGGCTGGCATTGCACACAGCACACATCCAGTAGTGAAATTTGGGGAGATCTCCCTTGACCCGAACTCTGTCTGTGACGTCGAGACACAGATGCCTGACCTAAGTTCTGGGGACAGCCTGAATGTGCCCGGGGAATAAATGGGAACAGATCTGGGAAAAGAGTGACCTGGGAAATCTGGAAAAAGGGCAAAACCTGGTAAAAAGGGCAGACACGTGTCCACATGGAGGTCTGGGACACCTGTGCCTACAGCCCGTGGCAGAAGAGGTGGGAAAGCCCAGTGGATGGCGTGGGGTGCAGGGGAGGGGGCGCCGAGTATTGGAAACCACATGACGAGGGACCGATAGCGTGTCTCAGGGTGTCTCTGCGAGAGGGAAAGCTAGAGAGAGCCGAAGCACCCAAAAATCAACAACCATGAGTTCTGGTCTGTGCCGAGGGCTTGTCTCTAGTGTGCGGGCCTTTCCCAACAGAGAGCAGCTGGCCACGCCTGCTTCCTCCCTGGAAGCCCCTCAGGGCAGGGCCACTGTGCCAGGAGTTCCCATCCGCTGACAGAGTGAACCATTTTCTTAAACCTCTGACTGGCTCAAGACGACTCCTTCAGTGATTTAAAAAAACGATTCTGATCCTTTCCCACATAGTGAGGACTGAAAACAAACCACCAGAACATTACAAATCCACACACAAAAAGGAACCGGTGTGCAAATGAATGAATGAATGACACAGGATGGTTCTTCGGGGGGGGGGGGGGGGCAGGGGACACAGTAGGGAAGAATCAGTACTGTTTAGAGCAGTGCTTGCTCCCTGACAAAAATACAACGTGAGCAACATATGTGACTTTAGCAATCACATTTAAAACAGAAACAAGTGTGGGGCACGTGGGTTGGTGCAGCCGGCTAACCGTCCAACGCTTGGTTTTGGCTCAGGTCATGATCTCAGGGTCGTGAGGTCAAGCCTGGCTTCCAGCTCTGTACTCAGCGCAGTCGGCTTGAGATTCTCATCCCCTGTCCCTCAGCCCTTCCCCTGTGTGTGTGTGTGTGTGTGTGTGTGTGTGTGTGCGTGCGCGCGCGTATGGGTCTGTGCACTGACACCCACACCTGCACTCACCTGAGCACCTGTTCTCTCTCAAGTAAAGAAGTAAATCTGTAAACGAGAAGCAAGTTAAACTAATTTTAATATATTTTACTTAACCCAATATACCCAAACTATTACCATTTCAACATGTAATTAATATGAAAAGCCACGGATGAGATGTTTCACATTTCCTTTGTAGTGGGTCTTTGAAATCCCGGTTCACATTTTACACTCGGGTCACATGTCGACTCAGATCCGCTCTTCTTCAGGTGCTCAGCAGCCCCATGTCGCTGCTGGCTACCTTGCTGGACAGCACAGTCTTAATACGTGTGCCGTTAGCTCCCTCATCTGTATCTCTTCCTAACTCACTGTGAGCTTAGGCAGGTCACCTCCCTGTCCTATACTCACAGGCCTCCTTTGCAACTGAGAACGCCGGGTTAGGTCCGTATCCTCACACGACAACGCACATATCCCGGACACAACCTGTTATAGCCAAACGGAAGAGCGGGGCAGGGGGAGAGCAAATCCTAACGCTACCATTGTGATCACCCCAGAAGTCCCAGTCTTCAAGCAGGTCCCTACACTCTGAAAGGATAAGAAATAGGACACCAAGATTGCTAAGGTCACTCAAACTCTTAACACACTCCAGCCATCTGTAGGCTTTGGAGGGCTGTGTTTTGTTTTGTTTTGGGGGGGTGGGGAGTAGGTGTTGGTTTACTTTTAGTTTAGCAGCTTGGGGGAGGTACTGTTTATGGGGGGATTCAGGGTTTTTGAAGATTCTACAAATGGAGGCAGAAACCAAGCAGCAGCTTGTACATTATTCTCATGATTAGAACAGGCATGTTTACTGCACTCGCATGGCAGAGGAGCAAGTCTATAGGCCAACACCCGCCTCTGCACTACTTCAGGCTACATGAGCAACCATCTTGTCTCGGCGCACCGAGGAAGACACACGATGACATCATGAAAACTGCTTTCAGTCAAGGTCAGCACCAGCACTTGAGAGAACGGGAAAGACTCCACATTCTTTTTCGAAAGGTGAGTAAAACACACTGATACTCAGCTTCTTCAGGAAACCCTGTTTTGTGTGTCTTATCTGTTTGTAATGTTCTATTCTAAGGGCGTCTTGTAAATTCCACACAAACCGAGGAGCCCGTGGGAGGCAAGGGCTCCACGTTCCCCGGCTGCTGGGCCCAGTGTGTGGCCCGGGAACTCGCACTCAGGGTGTGCTTATCGCGTGCGTGAGGCCACGTTCCAGTCCCGGCCAGGGCTTCTCCGATATGCCCACTACGAGGGGCAAAGACCACTAGTGAAACAGGACACTGGGGCTGGGCACAGTGCTCCCTAGAAGAGAGGCTGTGCGTCCAAGGTTTGGTCTGCTCTTAACAAAGAAGAGTGACGCGCTGGAAGGAAGGCGGCAGCCACACGAGGCTCCCAGACAGCTCCCGTCCACGCCCACCAGCTGGAAGGCAATGAGATGAAAGACCGCTTCTTTACCTCTCGCCCCAAGCCGCAGCCAATCACGCTAACACTTTTTCTTTACCTTAAAGAATGTCTTTCCGGTCATTTTACTTGAAAATCTTTTCATACGTATATCCACATGTAAGTTTATATAATGCCCAAATGTGATGATCTCATATATACTAATTCATTGTCTCAGTGGTTGTTCTCGTGTGTGTCTGCTATTTCGCGTGTCTTCTATCCTCCACCCTGGCCACGGCTCCCTACTACCTGCAGCACGTGTGCCACAGCCCTCCCTCGTAACCCAGGTGAAGAATCTTTCCGTTATCTTTCCGTTATTTTTCTTCCTAGTTAATCACACACGCACACAGAATTCTGTTGTTGCTTTATAAAAATGGGAAATGAAACACCGTTCTGCTTCTTGCTTTTCTCTCTTAACAATAATACATTGTGGAAATTCCCCTTCCCCCACTGACACATTCAAATTCATTCTTCCAAACAGCTGCGTGCTATGATGTGCCATGGTGCCAATATATTCTAATTTACTCAACAACTCCTCTGCTAAGGGGCAGTTACTTTGTTTCCAGCTTCTTGTCAGCTTGAACAAGGCTCTGTACCCAGCCTAGAGCATTGGTTTTTACCTCTGGAGCTTCATTTGTAGAGGATGGAGCTCCAAGACGGGACGGCTGAGTCACCGAGTATGTATGTTTCACATTTTGATAGTTGCAGACATTAACATCCAAAAGGCTGATAAACACTCCTATTATCACCAGTAATAGATGAAAGTACCCATTTTCCCACATCTCCTGGCAGTACATGGTATTGTTTCACATTATTTGATATTTCTGCACCTGAAGTAAGTACCAGATGAACAACATGTACCCACAGGTATCACCTTCTTAGGGGAAACCAGAAAGTCCTGCTATGAGGGAGTATGATGCGAAGGACGCTAGAAGAAACGCAGCAGACCCAGTTTTGGATTCGTACTCTGTATCCTGAACTGAAAACCTGATGAAATCTTTCAACTTCACTGAGCCTCTTTCTACATTTTTTAAAAGGACACAAATACACATACATATACATTCTAATGTGTATCAGGCCAAAATCAAAGTGAAGGTGAGAATTAAGAAGAGACAGCAGAACACGAATGCCATTTTTCCCTGAGGGCATCTGGTCAACCTGGTGATTTAAGTTTTGGTTTTTATTCCTGTGAGGTACACAGGTAGAAGAAAAAAGCCAACAACAGGGCTCATTCAGGGTGGGAAATCTAAGAAGGGACTCTTCTTCCTCCAATCTGGGATCTCCGGAGTGCTACACCTTCCACGTGCACTGGAGGCAAAACAGACTCATACCAAATCTGCCCCATAAAAGGAACACAAGCACATTTCCCTATATCCTGAGAAAAGCAGCAAAGGAATAAATACTCCAAAGTTGTCATAAAAACTGCTGTTCGTGTAGATTTGCAACCCAAATTCACATCACTTCAGAAGTCCAAAATAATGTGAAGCTATCAATTTAGCTCAAAAAAGGACCTCTAAAACTACCTGTGGTGAAGAGCCGGGCTGTTTGTTTCACTCCCAATCCATGGGAACATTCATATTTTTATAAAATACAATAAAAATGAATTATAATAAAAATGATATGGAAATAAAAAGACAAACACGGGCATCTGGGTGGCTCGGTGGGTTAGGCCTCTGCCTTCAGCTCGAGTTGTGGTCTCAGGGTCCTAGGATCAAGCCCCGTATTGGGCTCTCTGCTCAGTGGGGAACCTGTTTCCCACCCCTCTCTGCCTGCCTCTCTGCCTGCTTGTGATCTGTCAAATAAATAAATAATATCTTAAAACAACAACAACAAAAAGACAACCACAGCAGATTGATGCTGTCACAATGTCAAGGTACTATAATAATTTCCAAATGTCACTCTCCATTTCCATACTTATCACACAAAAGTTTATAAGCATTTTGTGCAGCAACACCAGATCCCAAATACTGGGCAAATACATGCAATTCCTCTCTGTGAACATACCTCCCTCTTATGACTTAAAGAATTTTCAAAATAATTTCCAAGGAAAAGGCTTATTTCACAAGTAGAATAAAATCAGCCAACATGCAAGGCAACTAGACACTGTGAGGCAGAATTAAAATAAAGAGGAAAACCAGATATACAAAAGCTTCAGATATTAAAATGATCAGACACTGAATCTAAAGCAACTCGCTTATTATGCTAAAAGGAATAAAATATAACATACTACTATAAAAAGTGACACAGTAGGCTTGAAAAGAACAAAAGAGAAATGGAAAAATAAAATAACAGAAAGTAAAGATTCAATAAATGAGTTTAACAGCACAGTGAACATGGCTGGAGAGATGATTAGGTAACATAAAGATGGGGCAAATATTATCCAGAATGCAGGACAGCAAAACAAGTTGATGCAGAAGATGAAAGAAGATGAAGTTGAGAAATGTAGAGATTGGGTAAGATATAAATATTTCCTCAGAATCCCAGAAGGAAAGAAAAAGAATAGGGCAGAAAAATAATAGGAAAAGAGAAGGGTTTTTTTCCCCCAGAACAGGTAAAACATATCAATCTATAAACTCAAGAGTTCCCAGAAATCCCAAGGGAATTTTATATTTAAAAAAGCACACCTAGGGGCACCTGGGTGGCTCAGTAGGTTAAGCCGCTGCCTTCAGCTCAGATCATGATCTCAGGGTCCTGGGGCCGAGTCCTGCATCGGGCTCTCTGCTCAGCAGGGAGCCTGCTCCTCTCTCTCTCTCTCTCTCTCTGCCTGCCTCTCCATCTACTTGTGATCTCTCTCTGTCAAATAAATCAAATAAATAAATAAATAAAATCTTTAAATAAATAAATAAT
Source organism: Mustela nivalis (assembly GCF_964662115.1). Classification (NCBI taxonomy): domain Eukaryota; kingdom Metazoa; phylum Chordata; class Mammalia; order Carnivora; family Mustelidae; genus Mustela; species Mustela nivalis. The sequence goes on along the minus strand of NC_139040.1, from coordinate 127,743,277 downwards.
TAAAAAAGCACACCTAGTGAAGTTAAACTAAAATTTGAGAACACCAAAGAAAACCTTGAAAACAGTGGAAACAACCAAGTTGACCAAGTTGCCCTTCACGGAGGAACAGGCTGACCGCTGATTTTCAGCAAGAAAAACAAGGCCAGGAAAGAAGGGCTGAAGACTGTTGTCGGCCACATGAACAAACAGGGGAGCAGGTCCTCGACCAGCAAAGACAAGAGACTGCATTCCGACACTCTGATCGCAGTCTGTGAGAGACTCAGCCAGGGGACCCAGCTGAGATGCACCCAGATTGCTAGCCCATGGAAATGGTGAGATAGTGTATAGTAACAGATAATTATGAGATTATAAGGGATAATAAATGTTCCTCGTTTTAGAACTGCTGAGTTTGGGGAGAATTTGTGGTACAACAACAGATAATGAATACAGTTAGCGTTCATCTGTCTACATGCCATCCAATAAAGCCTGCAATTTAAAAATAAAGATACAAGACAGACTGGGGGAGGGGGAAAGGCATGGAAAATCCACAATCTACCCACCACACAGTGGGAGAGAGAATTTGCCATGATGTGCTAGTTTTCTGGGGCTGCCGTAACCAAGCATCGTAGACTGGAAACTTAAGCAGTAGAAATCTATGGTCTCAGTTCTGGAGACCTAGGGTTGGTTCCTTCTGAGGGATGGGACAGAAGGCTCTGTGGCAGGCCATTCTGTTTGGCTTGTAGATGGCTGACTTCCCTCTATGTCTCCTCACTTCACATTCCCTCTACGGGTGTCTGTCTGTGAACAAATATCTCCATTTTATAAGGACACCAATCATAATTGAATTATAAGGATGCCAGTGAGTGACCTCTTGACTTGATTACCTCTATAAAGACCCAATTTCCAGAAAAGGTTCCTTTCTGAGGGACTTGAGGATTAGGACTTCCATATATTAACTTGGGGAGCAGGCAACCCAGTTAAACCCGTATTACATAGCGGAGAACATTCAGATGTGGACTGAGTATTATCAGACACACACTCAATGTTTGGAATCACGAGCTTGTTCCAGCCCCAAATAAAGCCTGCACATTGTTTTACTTGGTTCAAAGCGAGGCAGCAACTATAACATTCATTTGTCTTGGCTGTCACGGATGCGACAGTGGGGTCTGATACGGTCTGGAGGGGTTCTTTATTACAGTTTTGCTCTTTTGTTATCAGTTTTAAGAAAACATAATGAAAACCAAAATGCTGCAAATATGTCAACTTGGCATCAGATACAGCCAGTTTAATGTGGCCTTGGGCTAAATTCAATCACAGCATTGTTTATGGAGGAACTTTTTCTTTCATCCTCATAAATCACATCTAAGCTAATTAAAATCCCAAATGGAAGTGGTTATCTCAGCTGTCCCACAGTCGACTTCTCCACTACTCTACCCATAATGAAATATGAAGATATTAAAATTATTCTAGGGCTCACAGTCTAGGATGCACTTTCAAAACTCACACACAATCCTCACTTGCGTGCCCGCCTGAAGCTGAGACCGTGGTAGAAATGAAGCAAAGAAAACCAGGGGCTGTGTAAGATGTCCTTACCACGCGCGGTCTGCATGGTGAATTGAGACTTTAGCTTCTTGGGTGCTGGGGAGAAGCTAACAGCAGAAATGCAGAAGTCAGGCTCATGTTCCAGAAATAGCTCCAGGTATAAATGTATAAAAAAAGGTATAAAACAACTCCATGTATAAAGATATACATGGGATTTACACTTGCTCTAACACAGATCAGGTGTGTGTCTGTTTATGTGTCTCATATACAGTCCTGATTCCCCTTCATCAGAACAAAGTCCTTTAATCCAAAGACTTTGGGTTAAGGCTGCCCTGGAGGATATCTGGTATACCAGGCACAAGCTGGGCAAAACTGTGGATGTCTTTGCTGCTGAAGACAAGGATTATAGGAAGGCTGTCCAACTTCCACTGGCCTGGACTTTCTGGAATGAAACACAACAATGCAATTATCACCACAGAAAACTACATGGAAAAGATGAGAAAGAACAGATGGAAACCAATTTGTGAAACAGCATAGCACACTAAGTTCATTGAACAATAATAAATATTGCGACACCATCTAAAGGCTTTTAAAGATCCGTTTTGGGGGAGAAGGAAAACAATAAAAAAAGAATAGCGTTATTCCAGGCAAGGCAACATACTGAAGCCATGAATGTTCAAAGCAGGACACATGTCACAATAATGAAAGCTATATTTAAATCAAAGGTTCTTAGCTAATGCCTGCCAACCTCCAGGGGAGGGCCAGTAAAATAAACACAAGGGAAAGAGTCCAGAAACAAAGACAGTGGGTGCCATAGCTGGCAAAGAACACTGCTCCTCAAAGGAACTGCCTGAGGTTCTGTTCTGTCCAACTGCGGGCTGTGCTCTCTTGGTTCTCATGTGAAAGGCATGGAGCCATTCAAAGAGAGCTGGTTTTACGATACATCCAGGATGGGCTCCTGAAGAAGAAATTACCAACATGTTTGCAAACTCTGCTCCACCAAATGAAATGTTTAGATTCACCAGGGAATCAACAACCAAAAAAACAAAAAAAAAGGAAGAAGAAGAAGAAGAACAGAGAGAGAAAAAGAAGGAGAAAAAGAAAGAAAGAGAAAAGAACAAAGAAATAAGGGGAAAAGAAGCAAACCGGTGTCTTCCCCACAGTTATTGACAATACTCAAAATGGAAGCAAGTCAATGTGAAAAACACACACCCACCTAAACTTTTCCAAGCAAGATGGACACATTTATAAAAGAAGTATTTTAAAATAATATTACTTCAAAAAAATTTTTGTGCTTAAAGCTTATTTCTATCATTGCCCACAAATCTCCAAAGTCCTTCCCTCCATTGGGATAGATCCGCTTATTTAAATATTCACACACGTCTGAAATACAAATGAGAGAAACTCAACTGAAATTAACTTGAATAACCTATATATTTAGCAGATGGTAACTCTAAATATGTTAAATACATACAACTTACACCAGGAAGCAGTGGTTATTACACTGTAGTGTGATCTGACTGCACAGGAAAGGAATAATAAATGAACATAACTGCCTGGAACGGGCATGTGGGTAGACTTTCCAAGCTTTCTGTGTGGACAGCCAAGCCAGCCTCTCACTATGGCATCCACTGAACAAATATTTAGGGAAAGCCTGCTTTATGCCAAGCTATGTCCAAACCACTTGGGCCACAGAGGGAAAAATAGTTAAAATTCTCTTCCCTCCTGGCATCTACGTTCTAGCAGGGGAAGATAGATGATATACAAAATAGAGAACAGATCACGTTTTACTGTTGGTATGTTAGTTTCCTATGGCTGTTGTAACAAACTACAACATATAGTAACTTGAAACAACACAGATTTAGTACTGTCTACTTCTAGAAGTCAAAAATCCAAAATTACATAAAGCCTAATGGGATACTCAGCAATTCAGTGAAAAGGGAGAAACTAAACTGAATCTGCAACTTCTGCAGGTATCCATTGTCTCCAGAGCTGGGTGCTTCCGTCCCTCTGCTCTAAAGACCTTAATTCTCAGAAACCATACCACACTCTAATCTGACTTCAGCTTCTTTAGAAACTGCTGAGATTCGTGATTGCATTTTTGTATTTCTTTGTTGCTTTGAGTAGAATTATAAGACTTCCTTAAGCTCTGTAATGGTAATGAAAAACATCAGCCATATGTAGGGTTATAAAAAGATCTTAATACTCTTCAACATAGTGGTCAAACCATGAGGTCGCAAAGCCACTGCCCTCCATGTCACTATGTTTCTCCTTCAGTGAGCAGTTCATAAGCCCATTCAAGGGCAAACTTTCCATTTGCTAGTAATGTCATCAAGGATTTTTTTTTTAATCTGCAGCCTGCTGACCTACAAGGATGTATCATTTTCAGGACCAGCTGTACAGAATCCATGGGTATCTTGCTAACACACAGGGACCAATCTAAATTCCACTAACAGAACATTCTTTAAAAGCTGCTAGTGGCAGTCCCAAATCCATGTACCTCCTTCCTTGAATGAAATAGTTAGATGGCGGCTACCCAATTCAGACATTTGCCTATAAGAAAATGTGGAGCAATTTTTTAATTCAAAGTTTTACAAAGGTATCAAAATAATTAGTTGAGAATATCTAGCTCAAAATACAACAGGCAAAATATAAAGGTAATTTCCTAGAGGGTACCCTCAAATATTACAGACAACTAAACATGACAGGTAATGCAATTTTGTTATTAGCTTCCAATGCCTCCTCCTAAGAAACTGACAAACAAAACAACTAAAAATTCATCCTGCAATGCCAGAGAGAATAATTTCTCTATGAAGTACTTTCCTTGCACCATCCAAGTTTTCAAGTTCTGCCAATTCACTTCTTCATATCCCCAACTGTTTGATCCCATGATACTCTGCCCTAAATACTAATTTCCTTGATGAAAGTCTTTACTTTTTGCAGGAACTTGGGTTCACATTTAGTACTTTCTCCAGGCTCTGAGCACTCCACCCTGTGTCTGAGCACAGAGCACAGTACTACAAAAACACAACAGATTTTCAGTCTTTTTCCTGGAGAGGTCCTTGCTCGTTAGGAGCTGAAAATGGGTACTTCCTTACACATACAAAGCCTCAACAGGCGTAAGTATGGAAGCTATGCTGCATGCTGAGTGCCATTAATAACCCCATCTGACTAGAACAGCTCATCTCCACTTTCAGGTCGTAATAGTGGGTTCTCAATTTAGTGATGAAGAAAGGGTTATTGATCTATAGTAATCCTTTGGGAATAGGGATGAAGGTTTTGTGGAACAGGAGATGCAGCCTTGGGTCTTAAGGAGGAGACAAGCTAGAACTAAAATCTAATGGAGCTGTCTGTCCACTAAAGATTGACTAGAAAAACTTCCTGCTGGAGGGAAGTGTGTAATTTTCCTGGACCTCTGAGTTGGGGAAAATTACTCCTTCAAGAAATCATAGTCAAAATGTGGATGACCTGCGTGGTGTAAGGATCCCAAAGCAAGAAACCTCCTCAGTCACAGCTGAAGCAAATACAAAATCATTCTATAAAATTCCTCAAGAATCTGACATGGAGTACTAAAGGGAACGACCACACTCACTGCAGATGAGCTCATTATAAACGTAAAGGTACACAATGAAAGGGTTCACTGTGAAATTGATAACTGACATCCTGAACACTGAAATAATCACTTACTAGACGCTGCACATTCCTTTTATTATGGTTAACACAGATGATTTTTAAAAAAGAATAGAAACCACAGCAAAAAAAAAAAAAGGACACTATGTGAAAGTGTCTTGTCTACTATGTGAATAACATTATTTGAAAGTCAGTCAAGGTGATTTCTAGAGATGAGAGGCTGCCAGACAATGTTTCTGAAATAAGAAAAAAATGACCCCGTGTTTGGACCCCGTGATACTCTCTACTGCACTGTACTACATACCTAAGATATTAATTACTCTCCCCTGTGCCGAGCTCTAGCACCAAGGGCTGTGCACTTTATAAGTCTTCATTTATATTCTGTGATATGAAAAGCTGCACTGAAGGTTATGGAAGCATCTAGAACATCTAACCCCTCTTAGAGGTCCTGAAGCTTTCAAGAACTCAGGCATGTTCATTTGTGCAAAGAGCAGGCCCAACTCTTTGTTCTGAAATAATATAGATGCAAAAGCTTGGTAAGTGAACAACACTGACCACATTTCTTATTTGTGTCAATAGAATTTATATTTTTTATAGCACAGAAATAAAACATTATTCCTACAGTGTGATTTTCAGTTGGGTATGCCCCATGTACAAGAAAGGATACTTGTAAGTTACGTGAGATTGTTTAGATGCCTCAGCAAGACAAAATCAGAGTTAAGTCACTGCAGATGTAAAAGAATTAAAAATATTTGAACACCGAAGCATATTCCCTGAGAACTACGACTTATTTAGCAATATATATGTAGGTAAGCCATTAATAATTGAATAGCATTTTATCTAAGCAAGAGTAAGTTTTAACCGGATATATCTAGTTCTTCTAGAACTCAAACATAGTATTCCAAAAGCTACAGTCTCCCCTAGTCACTTAAAATGTAACCTGACTTCCTGAAAATAAACCCTAGACACTGGGAATGCCCGAGCTGGCCTCTCTCACCTATGAACCTTTCATCTTCTTCTCATTATAATTTCAAGTCAGCATAAGAAGTTACAGAGTGGATGGCTTGTGGTTTAGGAGATATTACTGCTGCTATATTTACGAGTATAAATGTACATTTCTGCTAGAAGGAGCCTCCTGATGGGATGAGTCATCCAAATTCCCATCAGACGCGCTTTCTGATAAAAGTGGGACAAGAATAGCAGGGAAGGTCCCCTGAGGATTCCGCTGCCGCTTCCAATGAAGTGTTCTTCCGTGCAAAGAAATGCTTCAGGCAAAACCAGCAGAGTTAGCTGGGCTTATTTTCCCGTTTAAAAGTGGTGGCGAAACAAGTGACTGAATTCACTGTATTCTAACCACAGAAATTAGCCAATCTCTAAAATCAGGTAAAACACAGGAAGTTAACATGGGGTGCGGATGATAAATGCTAGATGAAAATAAAACTGAACAATTTCTTCCAGATACATTTGCTACTCTGAACTATCAAATCTGTACAAAATTCAAGTCTGCTCACCTGCCACTTCATAGCTCCTGTACACATTTTTTTAAGGAGGTTTCATGCCCACGGTGGAGCCCAATGCCAGGCCTGAACCCACAACCCCAAGATCAAGACCTGGGCTGAGATGAAGAGTCAGGCGCTCAACCAACGGAGCCACCCAAATGCCCCTAGTGTGCACACATTTTGAGAAAAGGACTCATGGGCGCCTGGGTGGCTTAGTGGGTTAAGCCTCTGCCTTTGGATCAGGTCATGATCCCAGAGTCCTGGGATTGAGCCCCACATCAGACTCTCTGTCCTGTGGGGAGCCTGCTTCCTCCTCTTTCTCTCTCTGCCTGCCTCTCTGCCTGCTTGTGATCTCTGTCAAATAAATAAATAAATTAAAATCTTAGAAAAGAAAAGGACTCACGATCCAAATTATCAAGACATAAGGAAGTTCCTTCTCCACACTTCTACCTACCCCTTTTTATGAAAGGGCACAAGTACCTGGACTAGAAAAACTGTCCTGCCTATGCCTTTTCCACCCCATCCTGGGCCAGAAAGAAAACACAGAACATCAACAGAAGGTTAAACTAATGGAGCTTCTCCAATCTTCTTCCAAGAACCCCCAACAGCAGCAAAACCAAATGAATATCCCTAGAGAACAGGAGGAAGAAGTCACAGCAATCTCATCAGTGTGAAATTTCTAACAAAGGAATGGTATTTTTCATAAATTGTGACTTATCTCAATAAATTAATGCAAATTTTGCCTTTTAAGTCATTACATAGCCATGTGAGTTTTAACACAGTAAGGATGGTTTAAGTTACTTGTCATGCAAACTACAGATATAGGTCTACAGGGACATGAGCTGTTTATCCTATGGCTTTCAGATCCCTGGCACACCTCCTCACACCCTTGAGAATAATCTACATGTCAGACTGAGATATGAGGTTAATGGATTTTAAAATCTGCTGGCTCACTGTGACAACGAATAGCACTGAAACTCACTTTTGCCAACTTAAGTACAGAACTGAAAAAAAAACAAACCCTACATTTTGCTAGAAATGGAGAAGGGAGAGGAAGTGCATAAGCAAAGTAAGACAGAGGCTTCTTCTATGATCATTAATTACATCCTTCACAAATCCTGTGCTGACATCACACCTTGTCTGTGTCCCACAGTACTCTATCTTCCTTTCACCTTGATAAACTCACAGAAGGCAGAAACTGTGCCTTATCATTTCTCTGAATACCTTTCTACCTTTAGCAAAACCGGTCATCAAGAATTTGTGATTAGTACAATCAAGGAATTGGTTATGACAAGGACACCTTCTGTTTATGCCAGTGTTCAGGACTTGAGCCAGCAAAGTATAGGACCTTTGATCAGAGCTACTCTTCTGCCCACCGGGAGAGTAAATTTCTCCACAAGCTTACAGAATTTCATATAATCTCTTTCAAAAGTCTCTGGGAAGAAGATGAATTTAGGGAGAAAGAGAGGAAAATAGTAAAGTCAAACCTTTGCAGTGAGGTTTGACTATTTTGTTTAAAATAATGAGGGAAAAAAACAATCAGAACATGCAATATAGCATACCACCTTTTCAGTCCAGGGTCTTCCTGTTAAAGTCAACAATCTGTAAATTTTGCCCATTCATTATTGTAACTTAATATAACCCCCAGACCCCAGCAGGATAACTAAAGTTGACTTTGTTTAGGAATACTATCTGCTTACTTGATGACATTTTTAGGGAGACACATGCTTTCCACATTACTCCCTAGAAACAAGATACACTCATCTGAACAATGCTTAACTAGCATTTGTAGTGGTCACAGATTTCTGAGAGCTGAAATACATTCACTATTCAAAAAATCTAGCCTATCTGCCTCTCACAAGACAAAAAAGTTGAGTCTACTCTCAGCAACAAGTATTTCTTAGGATTACAGCAGAGAACATGGGAGGCATCAAATGCTTTCAGTAAGCTTATACTTGACATTTTTACCATAAATGATTTAAGGCCATACATACACTGGAAGTCCATACTGAATTTGGCTGACAAACATATTTTATTTCTCCTGAATACCATTTAAAAGAAAATAAAACCAAGCTGAGGCGAAACTCTAAAACTCACGAAAACTAAAATATCAATCCAGATAGCAGGAAGTCCTGAATGTCAAAATTTTGGGGATCACTGGGGCTTATATTCTTATCTGTCAATGACTGGATGGAGCTGAGTAGAAGATGCTGCCCCTGGAGAGTAGCCACAGTCCCCACTACTCCCTATTGTCCTTCAGTACTGAAATGGATCTCAGTTCCCAATCATCATTGCATCAGAACTGTTGCTTTGAAAAAAGAAAAATATTTACCTGACCTCATGAGTCTGTTAAATATGAAGAAAAAATAAAAAACAAAAGAGTCATATATTTGTATTCTTATATATTTCCTATGTAAATGACCTACTTTAGTCACTTCTGTTAACTGCTGGGTCCCATTACACCAAAGACTTCAATGACTGTGTTGAGAAGATCATCTACCTAGTTCAGAGGAAAATGTTTGCAAAACACAAACTTTTATTTGTTCTTCGAGCTCAATCTCCACATAGACACAGCAGGGTCAAGAAATGGAGTGGGGGTAAATTGCAGTAGCTCAAGGCAGCTCTGCCATCCATTTCCAACAGTGCTAAGCAACTTCACAGACTCAAAAATACAAGCAGAGAATTACTTGGAGCATTCTGCATCTGTAAACAGACATGCAATCTCTGCAGTGTCCAAATGTGGCTACCTGCACAATCTCCACTCCCCTCATCATCAAACTGAATGGAAGCAAGATTCCAACAGGAAGCCACAAAGACAATGTATCTGCCCTCTGTCATCTAAAGCACTAGGGCACTTCCAGCTTCTGCCTACAATATATAAAGCTGGATGGATTATTATCCTTATTCTAATAATACATCTTTTTAAAAAGCCAAGTCATCCACCAAATCATTAATTTTCTTGACCTCTCAGAGAGCTAAGGTCACAGGGCAATCAACAAGTCTAAAACCAAAGACAGAAAGAAACTTCCCAAGAGAGAGAGAGCATTGGTTCAATTATAGGAAAGCATAGGAAAAGGACAGTTCTCCTATAAGAAGAGGTAAGAATTATCCAGCCAGAAGTTTAAATGAACTACTAAAAGCCAGATGTGGGCTAGCATAAGAGTAGGGAAGTCCTAAGACACAAGGGGGTTTGCAACCCCCACAGGCTCTTTTCATGACACCCACTGTGTTCTCATTAGGAAGTCAGGGAGCAGGATAAAAGATCGGAGAAAATCAAGGTAAGCTTGGCATAGAGCTATAGCCATCACTTGGCATAGAGCTGTAGAGCCCTACAGTCAAGAGAAAAGGCAGTCAACATAATCAGACTATCAGACAAGGAATAACTACAAATATATGAAACATGCTACGTAACACATGGAAAAGATAGGAAAGAAATGTAGAATTCTGGCACAGATATGGAAACTCTCAGGAAGTGTCACATGAAAATGTTAGAATTCTTTAAAGCATGGTAACAAAGACGAGTGATGCCTTCAACTGGCTCATCAGTGCACTCGGACAGCAAAAGCAAGAATTAGTGAACTGGAATACAGGTCCAGAGAAATTACCCAAACTGAAACACTAAGAGAAAGAGAACTGAATGAAAACAAACCAGAGCAGAGCATCTGAGCTGTGAGACAATATCAAACACTCTAACAGGGATGACTGGATTCCCAGAACAAGAGAGACAAAACACAAAAAGATAACTATTTGAAGAGACAGTTGCTAACAGTGATCAAAAAATAAAGATATCAAACCACAGTTTAGTAAATTTTCCAAGCAGGTTAACCAGACACACACACACACACACACACACACACACACACACACACAATATAATCGAACTACAAAATGTCAAAGATAAAGAGAAAATCTTAAAGGCAGCCAGATCTGGGGGTGTGGAAGATATATTATGCAATTACACAGAGGAATGAAGAAGAGAATTACGGCAGATTTCTCATCAGACACTATAAAAACCAGAAGATGGTAGAGCGGCAACTTTATTTTCTTTATTTAAATTCAATTACGGGCGCCTGGGTGGCTCAGTGGGTTAAGCCGCTGCCTTCGGCTCAGGTCATGATCTCGGGGTCCTGGGATAGAGTCCTGCATCGGGCTCTCTGCTCAGCAGGGAGCCTACTTCCCTCTATCTCCCTCTCTGCCTGCCTCTCTGTCTGCTTGTGATCTCTCTCTGTCAAATGGATAAATAAAATCTTTAAAAAAAATTAAAAAATTAAAAATAAATAAATAAATAAATAGATTCAATTAGCCAATGTATAGTGCATAATTAGTTTTTGATATATTGTTCAATGATTCATTAGTTGTGTTAACACACAGTGCTCATCACATCATGTGCCTTCCTTACTGTCCATCACCGAGTTACCCCACCCCCCCACCCTTCACAACCCCTCAGTTTGTTTCCCAGAGTCAAGAGTCTCATATGGTTTGTCTCTTATCATCTTATCATCTTTAAAGTAGTAAGTAAGAAAAGAAAAATTGCAACAAGATACATGATAGCATGTATTACCATTAGCATAGGAACATCTCCTAGGAGAGAAAATCAGCCCCAAAATAATCTCTAAAAAACCTGCAGCAACTCAATCCCCATCATATAAAAAAGAAATTAAAGTTCCTACAATGCACCTGTATGATTAAAGACTGGAGAAAATATCTATTAAAATGACAGAGAAATAAGAACTCTTTCAGACAAACACAAACCAAGAACATTCATTACCAGCAGACTGGAGATAAAACTAACATTAAAGAAAGTTCTTCACATAAACAGAGCAGCACAATAACAAATAGAAACTTGGTTCTAAACAAAGGATTTTCAGGAAAAGATGTTAAAAGTAAGTATAAGACACTTGTTCTTGTTTTAATTGCTTTAAAAGACTATAGAATTTCTAAAGCAAAAATAGGAGCACTGTATTGTGTGTTTATAGCATATGTAAAATAAAATGTATTCTACAAACAGCATAAAGAATGGAAGGGAGAAAAGGGGTATACCGCTGTAAGATCTTTATAACAGTTGAAGTATTATATCTGTATGCAGACTGTAACTAATTAAAGAAATATATTATTGACCTTAGATGAGCAAAAAAAAAAATTTTAAGGTATTAATAGTAAGACAATGGCAGAGATAAAATTGTATCACAGAAAATAATTTATCAAGATCAGGAAGATAATTGATATACCATAAATTAAGGAGAAATGGAGCCTTCTTAAATGCAAAAGAAAAAAATTTTTTAAACATAAAGAAGCAGAGAAACCAAAGATCAAGTCTAGGCTCTAAGCATTTCCAGTAATAGTCATCAATAGAATGCAAAGACTAAGCAAGTATCTTTTAAAAATTAGGTTAAACAATCAGAACAAACACTAATTACACAGACATGATTGAAGAGGTGGAAGCGTGAGTCGTGACACAGAGTAACTCCTGTGTGGAGAACAAGCTACCTAATCAAGGACTTCACATTATCCATCTAGCAGCTTAAGCTATTGATTCAAATTCAGTTTCACACTGAATTACTCATTCCTGGCCTGCATTTTTAACACTTTATTCTCTTTAACGTTTAATTGCTGATACAAAAGGGAAAGTTCCTCTAGAAAAACTTAATAAAAGCAATTTCATCTCGTTTCGTTTTAGTCTCTCGAACCTGGGTCAAATAGATCAGTACAAAACTAAAAGGTCAACTTCGCTCATTAGTATGATATGAACATCTCCCAGGAGAGAAAAATCAGTCCTAAAATAATCCCTAGGAAAACCTGCAGTAACTCAATCCACATTACATTTAAAAAAAAAATCAGAGTTATAACCATGTACCTGTATGTTTATAGAACAAGATTTAGTCATAACTCCACTTGTAAAGAAGTATGTGCTCTTACCATCTTTCTCTACCTCTTGATTCTCTCAGTGAATGGTTACTAGTTACTGTATGTAACATAATCATGCTTGGGATCAGAAGACTCCTTGATCTCTAAAGATATTTATATATCTAGATATGTAATTCTGATCCTAAATTAAGTATTATAAAATTACTTCCATTACAGTCACAATAAACTGAAACAGCAATGTAGTGTGTCACAATAAAGTTAGTATAAGAACAAAAGAATCATTAAATTTCCAAAAGTGTATTTCAATGTGTCTATTTAAGACATAGTTATAGGGGCACCTGGGTGGCTCAGTGGTTTAAGCCTCTGCCTTCGGCTCAGGTCATGATGTCAGGGTCCTGGGATCGAGTCCTGCATCGGGCTCTCTGCTCAGCAGGGAGCCTGCTTCCCTCTCTCTCTCTCTCTGCCTGCCTCTCTGTCTACTTGTGATCTCTCTATCAAATAAATAAATAAAAATCTTAAAAAAAAAAAAAAGACATAGTTATAAAAAGGCCAACTTCAAGTATTTGCTACTTTGATTTTTTTTTTCAAGTAAGACCTTTCTGAAAGTCAGCATGTCACAGAAATGGCATTCCATTTCAAGACTTCCAAATTTTCTGTTGACCCATCCATCAGCAAATACTTACGTTATGAGTGTGTCCACACAAACATTTTAGGTTGAGAAGACTTCATAGAGATGACGAGATGTGGGATGTACCCCGTATCACATTCCCCCCCTTATTCGACCATTATTGAGGTTGAATGATGTGTGAAACTGCCAACCGGACTTGCTTTGCCCTACAAAAATGGGAGTTTCATAAGATTCAACTGAATAGCCTTATGACCTGGACAAATGCCATAACATCTTATTTCTTTCTTCTCTAAAACTAAACTGTTGACTTATTTGATCATCTCTGAGATTTCTTAAAAACAAAACAAAACAAAACAAAAACATGTACATAGGGGACACCTGGGAGGCACAGTCAGTTGGGTATCCGACTTGGTTTCAGCATGGGTCATGGCCTTGGGGTCGTGGGATCAAGCCCTGCATCAGGCTTTCAGCATGGAGTCGGCTTGGGACTCTCTGTCCCTCTGCCCCCACACCAAAGCTCTCTCTCCCTCTCACGTGTGTGTGTGTGTGTGTGTGTGTGTGTGTGTGTGTGTGTGTGTGTACATATATATAATTCTGAAAAAAATCACGGAAGGTAAAGACATCAAACCAAGAAGCTGACAGTCTAATCTGGGGAGATAAAATACCTATAATGAAAACGCTAAATATCACAGATCTGGCCAGAGAATAAAATGCCCTAATCTGATTTTTTAGAATATTTCTCATAGAATTTGTGGTCAGATAAAGGAGACAAGAAGAATCTTGGAATTTACCTTGTCTTAATGAGGCAACTTCTGTTACGGTAAATGAGGTCACATGACAATCATCGCTATTTCAGTCATCTACTTTGGGAAGTACCAAGGATCATTTTTCAAAGCTGGGGCTGTCTGGATAGCACATGCCAGTGTAAACAGTTGAGACTGTTGGTAGCACTTACATAACCAAGAATTATAAGCGCTGGCTATGAATCTGCTGTTTTCTTGATACACCCAAGACCACAGAATAACACTATTCCTGTTTAGGCAGCTAAACAACTCATTTTCTTAATAAATCCTAAAGTACAGAATACACTTATACAGGACTTATATTTGTAGACAGACCACTTCCAAAAACTAATAATATTTATCTTATAGGATCACTTTGTCACTCCACCCCTCTCCTGTCTGTCATTTTCCTTTTCTTATCACCAACCCAAGTGTCTGTGACATCTATAGTTTCTACTAATTGGGAATTCTTGCCACGAGCTCCCGGGGTCACAAAAAGAGTCCAACCATTTCTACCTGCCAACTTTTTATCTACTGAAAAGACATGCAACAGAATTTCCTCACCAAGGTAAAAAAGTAGATAAATGAACTGCTAATGGGCTCACCTCTGGGGGTAGGGAATAAGGAACACAATTTCATTGATGATTAACAGAAAAATGAGCACAAGTAATATATGCTGCTCAAGTCCAGAGGTGAGAGCTATTTAAATATACACACCTTCTTCCTTTCCTCCCCTTATTGTTTCCCAGCATTATTTAAGGAAGCTTAATCACTAATAAAATTCTACAAAAATACATTTTCCAGGGCACCTGGGTGGCTCAGTGGGTTAAAGCCTCTGCCTTCGGCCTAGGTCATGATCTTAGGGTCCTAGGATCGAGCCCCGCATCGGGATCTCTGCTTAGCAGGGAGCCTGCTTCCCTTCCTCTCTCTGCCTGCCTCTCTGCCTAGTTATGATCTCTGTCTGTTAAATAAATAAATAAAATCTTAAAACAAAAAAAGAATATATTTGCCTAAGATATCTGTCCTTAGCAATATATAAGCTCACCCAATTAACTCTATTGTCTTCCACAAATATGACACTTTCATATGTAAGCCATGACATGAAAAACTGGAACATTCTCAAGTATTCTGAGGGTGGCAACTTATATTACCTATGGAATAATTTACTTTTAAAACAGTTCAATAAAAGATGGAGCAATGTATGTGCTCAAGTGTCTTGAGTTTATGCACACACATTGCACAAACTTTAATCCACACACTACAGATAGGTACTTAGCATAAGCAGGAAGTCACACTTCAGATGCAGCTTTCGGACATTTCAAATATTGTCAAAAAGGAAGCACGAGACACATTAACTGAAGACATGAGTGTTCTTCAATATATGTATTTAGGTACCAGAAGATATAAAAATTAGCAAGTAGGCCAGGAGAACTGCTTCAGAGAAGGGCTCAAGATGTGAATCTCCAAAATCCTCTGTCACTTGACATTCCGGAGAGACCTACAGGAATGTGCCTCTGCTATCCAGCAGTCTGGTTCTGCCTCCAAAGTATCAGTGTGTAACAATGATAAGCCATTATAATGCAGGAAGCACAGACGTCCCGTCATTTAGGAAAGTACAGATGGAAACACTAACAGATTACATTACATTATTGGGTGAAATCAGATGGTAGAAGAAAAAGAAGGGGAAGGAAGAAAAACTTGCAATTTTTTCATTAAAGTAGAAAAAAAAACAGTAAATGATGTTTAAAGAAACAAAGGATTAAATGTATTCTGTAAAAGGTAAGCAGTAAAACAAAAACATACAGTCTCTAAGATGGTAGTGTGTACCAAAAGCAAAGTCCACATGGTGAACGATTTTTTAAAAGGCTATTAAAATAGAAAACACTGGGGCGACTGGGTGGCTCAGTGGGTTGAAGCCTCTGCCTTCAGCTCAGGTCATGATCCCAGGGTCCTGGGATAGAGCCCCGCATCGTGCTCTCTGCTCAGCGGGGAGCCTGCTTCCTCCTCCCTTTCTCTCTGCCTGCCTCTCTGCCTACTTGTAATCTCTGCCTGTCAAATAAATAAATAAAATCTTTAAAAAATAATAATAAAAATTTTTTAAAAATTAATAAATAAAATAGAAAACACAAAACAACTTGAGAGCACACTAGGCAATACTCTTTAATAAATGAAATGCAGTCAATGCTTGATAAACACACACTTTAAACCAAACTCTCTAAAATCTATTGCTACATAAACACCAACTCCAAACAAGGCTTAATATCATCACTTACCATTTTTTAAATCTGTTATTATGACTGACAATTCTAGGGTAAACCAGGCTCTATTGGGTCCCTCATGGGGCTGCCAGCAAGCTGTGGGCTACAGGTCAGCCGGGCAAGGTTTCTCTCCCTCATGTCTTGCTTCTCAACTGGAAGTCCGAACACCTAAGGGCCAGTCGGCCAAGTCCCCCTCTCCAAGAGCCTTGCGCCACAAGGATAGCCTGGGATTCCTCACAACATGGTGGTCCCAGCACAATTCTCTTATGTGACATCTGACTTCTCAAGAATGAGTATTTTCAGTAAGTGAAAGCAGCAGGCTTCTTTTGACCTGACTTTGGAAGTCATGCCACATAACTCCTACCACATTCTACTGGACAAAGGCGAGCACCAAGGCCAGCCCAGAATCACCAAGGCCAGCCCAGAATCAAGGGGAAGAGATCACAAGGAGGTAAATGCCAGCAGGGATGGTTCAATGACAGACAGGGTCATCTACTAAACAATCACGCACATGACTTAGTGTGTTCCAAAGAGGTAAAACGGAAAAGAATGGCCAAGATGTCAGATACATGCCAACAAAAACAAAGCATAACTTGCCATTGGAATAAAGAGGATAGAATTTGGCAAAATGACATAAATAAAACAAAGAAGGATACTTTAAAATACTAAAGGTTGAAGTTCTTAGAAAATACATAATAATTGTAACTATCAAAATATCAAATAAGTACTTTTCATAAAACAGAAATTACAGTAACAAAAACATGCAAGGAGTCAGACATTAATTCATTTCCTCTGGTCCGTGACAGAACAACTATGCATCTTTAAAGACCTCATTAACATGACTAAAAAGACATCAAACTAGCAACCTAAAAACAGGAAACATCACTGTTTTTTTTTTTTAAGATTTTATTTACTTATTTGAGAAAGAGAGATAATACAAGGAGGCAGGGGGGAGCACAGAGAGGGAGAAGCCGGCTCCCCGCTGAGCTGGGAGCCCAACATGGGGCTTGATCCCAAAACCCTGGGATCATGACCTGAGCTAAAGGCAGACGCTTATCCAACTGAACTATACCATCTTTTCAGCTGCCTATGTGGGAGTCACAAAAAACCCACCACATATCCACCGATTAGTAAGACCACAATTTATTTTTAAAAATAGAAACAGTATAGAAAACATTCTATAATCAGAATGTGAATAAAATCAGGATAACAAAATCAAAAATACAAAAGCTCCATATCTAAAAATTTAAAACAACTTCAACTCTTTGGTCACAAAAAAAATACAAAGTGGAAATGCAGAACTTCTAGAAAACAAAGACATTAAAACCAATATTTATAATACCCTATGGAAGACACTAGAGGTGATATTAGAAGAAAACCTGTATCTTAAATATTTATTGTTCTTAAATATTTGCTCTTAATAAAGAATGGAAAACAAATAATTTAAACATCATGTTTAAACAGAGAATAATCAAAGGAACCAAAGGAAAACAGAAAGAACCAATAAAGAGGAACAAACACAAAGTAATATATCCAATACATAAATATGAAAGTTTAAAAAAAAACATTTAAAAGACAAACTACTCACTTCAATTTAAAATGAGAGTATATACTGAGGGTTGCTGGGGTGAGGGAGAGGGTGGTTGGGTGATGGACGTTGGGGAGGGTATGTGCTATGGTGAGTGCTGTGAAGTGTGTAAGCCTGACGATTTACAGACATGTACCCCTGGGGCTAATAATACATTATATGTTAATAAAAAATTATTTTAAAAAAAGAGGAGAGTATATAAAGCTAAAAAATAATAATAATAATAATGACGGGAGGAGTCAAGATGGTGGAGAAGTAACAGACCAAGACTACATCAGGTAGCAGGAGATCAGCTAGATAGCTTATCAAACCATTGCAAATACCTACAAATCCAACAGGAGATTGAAGAGAAGAAGAACAGCAATTCTAGAAAAAGAAAATCGACCACTTTCTGAAAGGTAGGAACAGTGAAGAAGTGAATCCAAAGCGAAAGGAAGATATACCGCGGTGGGAGAGGCCAGCTCCCGGCAAACGGCGGAGCAACAGAGCACAAAATCAGGACTTTTAAAAGTCTGCTCCACTGAGGGACATCGCTCCATTGGCTAAACGGGGGTGAAGCCCACGTGGGGCCAGCATGGCCCTAGGTCCTGCAGGGTCACAGAAGGATCTGGGGTGTCTGAGTGTCGCAGAGCTCGCAGGTACTAGAGCAGGGAAGCCAGCTACAGAGAAAGAGCCGAGGAGTGAGCTCTCAGCTCGGGGTTACCTTGAACCAGTCACAGGCTGAGTGAGCTCGGAGCACGGCCAGAAGCCAGTGAGACGGGAGTGATGGGGCTCTTTTCCCTGAGGGCGCACTGAGGAGTTGGGGCCCCGAGCTCTCGGCTCCTCTGGGCCAGAGACTGGGAGGCCGCCATTTTCATTCCCACCCTCCAGAACTCTGCTGAAAGCATTCAGGGGACAAAAAAGTGAACCGAGCAGATTACTCAGCCCAGCCCCTGGTAAGGGCGGGGCAATTCCACCTCAGGCAAAGACACTTGAGAATCACTACAAAAGTCCCCTCTCCCAGAAGATCAACAAGAAATCCAGCCAGGACCAAGTTCACCTACCAAGGAGAGCGCAGAATTCCAGTGGAGGAGAAAGCAAAGCACAGAACTCATGGCTTTCTCGCCATGATTCTTTAGTCTTGCAGTTAATTTAATTTTTTTTTCTTCTACTAAATTTTTTTAAACTTTTACCCTTTTCTTTTTAAACATTTTTTAACTAGTTTATCTAATATATATATTTTTTCTTTTTTATATTTTTTATTTATTTGTTTTCTTTTTTAATTTTTTTTTTCTGAACTTCTTTTTATCCCCTTTCTCCCTCCACAATTTGGGGTCTCTTCTGATTTGGTTAAATCACATGGGGGTCTTTGCCACCCTTTCAGTATTTTATTTGCACCTTCATATACTCTTATCTGGACAAAATGACAAGGCAGAAAAACTCACCACAAAAAAAAAGAACAAGAGGCAGTATCAAAGGCTAGGGACCTAATCAATACAGACACTGGTAATATGTCAGATATAGAGTTCAGAATGACGAGTCTCAAGGTTCTAGCCAGGCTCCAAAAAGGCATGGAAGATATTCGAGAAACCCTCTCTGGAGAGATAAAAACCCTTTCTGGAGAAATAAAAGAACTAAAATCTAACCAAGTTGAAATCAAAAAAGATATTAATGAAGTGCAATAAAAAATGGAGGCTCTCACTGCTAGGATAAATGAGGCAGAAGAAAGAATTAGTGATATAGAAGACCAAATGACAGAGAATAAAGAAGCTCAGCAAAAGAGGGACAAACAGCTACTGGACCACGAGGGGAGAATTCTAGAGAAGTGATATCATAAGACGAAACAACATTAGAATAATTGGAATTCCAGAAGAAGAAGAAAGAGAGAGGGGAGCAGAAGGTATATTAGAGAGAATTACTATAGAGAATTTCCCTAATATGGCAAAGGGAACAAGCACCAATTTCCAGGAGGTGCAGAGAACCCCCCTCAAAATCAACAAGAATAGGTCCACACCTCGTCACCTAATAGTAAAATTTATAAGTCTTTTTTTTTTTTTTAAGATTTTATGTTTTATTTATTTGACAGACAGAGATCACGAGTAGGCAGAAAGGCAGGCAGAGAGAGGAAGGGAAGCAGGCTTCTCGCTGAGCAGAGAGCCTGACACGGGGCTCAATCCCAGGACCCTGAGACCATGACCTGAGCCAAAGTCAGAGGCTTAACCCACTGAGCCACTCAGGCACCCCGTAAAATTTACAAATCTTAGCGACAAAGAGAAAATCCTGAAAGCAGCCCGGGAAAAGAAGTCTGTAACATACAATGGTAAAAATATTAGATTGGCAGCTGACTTATCCACAGAGACCTGGCAGGCCAGAAAGAACTGGCATGATATAGTCAGAGCACTAAATGAGAAAAACATGCAGCCAAGAAAACTATATCCAGCTAGGCTATCATTGAAAATAGAAGGAGAGATAAAAAGCTTCCAGGACAGACAAAAACTGAAAGAATTTGCAAACACCAAACCAGCTCTACAGGAAATATTGAAAGGGGTCCTCTAAGCAAAGAGAGAGCCTAAAAGTAGTATATCAGAAAGGAACAGAGACAATATAGTGTGACAGTCACCTACAGGCAATTCAATGGCTCTAAATTCATATCTCTCAATAGTTACCCTGAATGTCAATGGGCTAAATGCCCCAATCAAAAGACACAGGGTATCCGAATGGATAACAAAACAAAACCCATCAATATGTTGCCTACAAGAAACTCATTTTACACCCAAAGACACATCTAGATTTAAAGTGAGGGGGTGGAAAACAATTTACCATGCTAATGGACATCAGAAGAAAGCTGGGGTGGCAATCCTTATATCAGATCACTTAGATTTTAAGCCAAAGACTATAATAAGAGATGAGGAAGGACACTATATCATACTTGAAGGGTCTGTCCAACAAGATCTAAAAATTTTAAATATCTATGCCCCTAATATGGGAGCAGCCAACTATATAAACCAATTAATGACAAAATCAAAGAAACACATCGATAATAATACAATAATAGTAAGGGACTTTAACAGTCCCTTCACTGAAATGGACAGATCATCCAAGCAAAAGATTAACAAGGAAATAAAGGCCTTAAATGACACACTGGACCAGATGGACATCACAGATATATTCAGGACATTTCATCCCAAAGCAACAGAATACACATTCTTCTCTAGTACACATGGAACATTCTCCAGAACAGATCACATCCTGGGTCATAAATTAGGTCTCAACCGGTATCAAAAGACTGGGATCATTCCCTGCATATTTTCGGACCACAATGCTCTGAAACTAGAACTCAATATAAGAGGAAATTTGGAAAGAACACAAATACATGGAGACTAAACAGCATCCTTCTAAAGAATGAATGGGTCAACCAGGAAATTAAAGAAGAATTGAAAAAATGCATGGAAACAAATGATAATGAAAACATAGTGGTTCAAAAATCTGTGGGAACAGCAAAGGCAGTCCTGAGAGGAAAATATATAGCCTTTCTCAAGAAAGAAGAAAGGTCTCAAATACATGACCTAACCATACACCTAAAGGAGCTGGAGAAAGAACAAGAAAGAAAGCCTAAACCCAGCAGGAGAAGAGAAATAATAAAGATCAGAGCAGAAATCAATGAAATAGAAACCAAAAAAACAATAGAACAAATCAACGAAACTAGGAGCTGGTTCTTTGAAAGAATTAATAAGATTGATAAACCCCTGGCCAGGCTTATCAAAAAGAAAAGAGAAAGGACCCAAATAAATAAGATCACAACTAACACCAAAGAAATACAAACAATTATAAGAAATATACTATGAGCAACTCTACGCAAACAAATTTGACAATGTGGAAGAAATGGATGCATTCCTAGAGACATATAAACTACCACAACTGAACCAGGAAGAAATAGAAAACCTGAACAGACCCATAGCCAGTAAGAAGATTGAAACAGTCATCAAAAATCTCCCAAAAAACAAAAGCCCAGGGCCAGATGGCTTCCCAGGGGAATTCTTTTTTTTTTTTTTTTTTTAATTTTTTTTAAAGATTTTATTTGACAGAGAGAGATAGAGAGGGAACACAAGCTGGGGGAGTGGGAGAAGGAGAAGCAGGCTCCCCGCTGAGCAGGGAGCCCCATGTGGGACTCAATCCCAGGACCCTGGGATCATGACCTGAGCTGAAGGCAGACACTTAACAACTGAGCCACCCAGGTGCCTTCCAGGGGAATTCTACCAAACATCTAAAGAAGAACTAATTCCTATTCTCCTGAAACTGTTCCCAAAAATAGAAGTGGAAGGAAAACTTCCAAACTCATCACCTTGATCCCCAAACCAGACAAGGATCCCATCAATAAAGAGAATTACAGACCAATATCCTTAATGAACACTGATGCGAAAATTCTTGCCAAAATACTAGCCAACAGGATTCAACAGTACATTAAAAGGATTATTCACCATGACGAAGTGGGATTTATTCTAGGTCTGCAAGGTTGCTTCAACATCCACAAATCAATCAATGTTATACAACACATTAATAAAAGAAAGAACAAGAACCATATGATACTCTAAATAGATGCTGAAAAAGCATTTAACAAAGTACAGCATCCCTTCCTAATCAAAACTCTTCAAAGCGTAGGGATAGAGGGCACATACCTCAATATTATCAAAGCCATCTATGAAAAACCCACTGCAAATATTATTCTCAATGGAGAAAAACTGACAACTTTTCCGCTAAGGTCAGGAACACGGCAGGGATATCCGTTATCACATGAACTGCTATTCAACATAGTACTAGAAGTCCTAGCCTCAGCAATCAGACAACAAAAAGCAACTAAAGGCATCCAAATTGGCAAAGAAGAAGTCAAACTATCACTCTTTGCAGATGATATGATACTATATGTGGAAAACCCAAAAGACTCCACTCCAACACTGCTAGAACTTGTACAGGAATTTAGTAAAGTGTCAGGATATAAAATAAATGCACGAAAATCAGTTGCATTTCTCTACACCAACAGCAAGACAGAAGAAAGAGAAATTAAGGAGTCAATCCCATTTATAGTTGCACCTAAAACTATAAGATACCTAGGAATAAACCTAAGCAAAGAGGCTAAGAATCTATACTCAGGAAACTATAAAGTACTCATGAAAGAAACTGAAGAAGACACAAAGAAATGGAAAAATGTTCCATGCTCCTGGATTGGAAGAACAAATATTGTGAAAATGTCTATGCTACCTAAAACAATCTACACATTTAATGCAATCCCTATTATTTTTTCCCCACCCATTTTTTTCAAAGAAATGGAACAAATAATCCTAAAATTTATATGGAACCAGAAAAAACCTCGAACAGCCAAAGGAATATTGAAAAAGAAAGCCAGGGGCACCTGGGTGGCTCAGTGGGTTAAAGCCTCTGCCTTCAGCTCAGGTCATGATCCCAGGATCCTGGGATCGAGCCCCTCATTGGGCTCTCTGCTCAGCAGGGAGCCTGCTTCCTCCTGATTCTCTGTGTACTTGTGATCTCTGTCTGTCAAATAAATAAATAATAATAATAAATAATGACAGATCTCTGTCTGTCAAATAAATAAATAAAATCTTTTAAAAAAAAAAAAAAAGAAAGAAAGAAAGAAAGAAAAGAAAAAGAAAGCCAAAGTTGGCAGCATCACAATTCTGGACTTCAAGCTCTATTACAAAGCTGTCATCATCAAGACAGCATGGTACTGGCACAAAAACAGACACATAGATCAATGGAACAGAATAGAGACAAAGCAGGAAACAATGTCCGATGGAAAAAAGACAGCCTCTTCAATAAATGGTGTTGGGAAAATTGGACGGCCACATGCCAAAAAATGAACTTGGACCATTTCCTTACACCACACATGAAAATAGACTCAAAATGGATGAAGGACCTCAATGTGAGAAAGGAAGCCATCAAAATCCTTGAGGAGAACACAGGCAGCAACCTCTTCGACCTCAGCCGCAGCAACATCTTCCTAGGAACATTGACAAAGGCAAGGGAAATAAGAGCAAAAATGAATGATTGGGATTTCATCAAGATCAAAAGCTTTTGCACAGCAAAGGAAACAGTTAACAAAACTAAAAGACAACTGACAGAATGGGAGAAGATATTTGCAAATGACATATCAGATAAAGGGCTAGTGTCCAAAATCTATAAAGAACTTAGCAAACCCAAAGAATAATCCAATCAAGAAATGGGCAGGGGACATGAACAGACATTTCTGCAAAGAAGACATCCAGATGGCCAACAGACACATGAAAAAGCGTTCCACATCACTCGGCATCAGGGAAATACAAATCAAAACCACAATGAGATATCACCTCACACCAGTCAGAATAGCTAAAATCAACAAGTCAGGAAATGACAGATGCTGGCGAGGATGTGGAGAAAGAGGAGCCTCCTACACTGTTGGTGGGAATGCAAGCTGGTGCAACCACTCTGGAATACAGCATGGAGGTTCCTCAAAATGTTGAAAATAGAACTACCCTATGACCCAGCAATTGTACTACTGGGTATTTACCCTAAAGATACAAACGTAGTGATCGAAGGGGCACGTGCACCCGAATGTTTATAGCAGCAATGTCCACAATAGCCAAACTATGGAAAGAACCTAGATGTCCATCAACAGATGAATGGATCAAGAAGATGTGGTATATATACACAATGGAATACATGCAGCCATCAAAAGAAATGAAATCTTGCCATTTGCAATGACGTGGATGAAACTAAAGGGTATCATGCTTAGTGAAATAAGTCAAGTGGAGAAAGACAACTATCATATGATCTCCCTGATATGAGGAA
Organism: Mustela nivalis; assembly: GCF_964662115.1. Taxonomy (NCBI): domain Eukaryota; kingdom Metazoa; phylum Chordata; class Mammalia; order Carnivora; family Mustelidae; genus Mustela; species Mustela nivalis. The sequence goes on along the minus strand of NC_139040.1, from coordinate 127,718,687 downwards.
GTGTAGATGCAACATGGGGGGTTAGGGGGGGTAGGAGAAGAATAAATGAAACAAGATGGGATCGGGAGGGAGACAAACCATAAGTGACTCTTAATCTCACAAAACAAACTGAGGGTTGCTGGGGGGAGGGGGGTCAGGAGAGGGTGGGTGGGGTTACAGACACTGGGGAGGGTATGTGCTATGGTGAGTGCTATGAAGTGTGTAAACCTGGCAATTCACAGACCTGTACCCCTGGGGATAAAAATACATTATATGTTTATAAAAAAATAAAAAATTAAAAAATTAAGATTAAAAAAAATAATGAGGATGATCATTGAGAAGAAATGAAAAGAACTATAAATATATTTCTTAACTCTATGTAAATAAATTTTAAAACCCTGATAAAATCAGTAATTTCTAGGGAAAAAAATCAAAATTGATAAGAAATATCAAATCAGATCATTTAAAAGGAAGTAATATAGAAAACAGCCAGAGCTAGTCACTAAATGAGTAACCGGCAGAGGGTATAATGATAAATTCTCCCAAACGTTGAAGAAAAGACAGACTCAATGTTCTCTGAACTGTTCTTGGACATAGCAACAGAAGGAAAACTTTACAATTCTTTTTATGAAGTAAATGTAATATTGACTCCAAAGTGTGAGGAAGACAACACATTATCTTATTTATAAACAGTAATACAAAAATTCCAGTCAAGTATTAGCACCCGCATCTAAAAACAGGTCAATGAAATAAACACAACATGATCAAACACATTTTCTTCCAGAAATAAAAGGATAATTACATATGAAGCTTACATTTCCTCATATTGTGGCTCTACGTAGAAAAAAGTAAATGACCATCTCTATAGACACTGAAAGAACATATTCCAAAATTCGAGCATCATTCTTTGTCATAAGAACCCAATATAATTGGGGCACCTGGATGGGTCAGTCAGCTGAGCAGCCAACTCTTGATTTTGACTCAGGTGGTGATCTCAGGGTCATGAGATCGAGCCTGGCACCAGGCTTTATGCTCAGCAGAGTCTGCTTGAGTTTCTCTTTCCTGCTGCCTCTGCCCCTCCTCCTCGTTCTCCCCCTCTCAAAATTTAAAAAAAAAAAAAAAAAATCCTAAAAAAATCAGTAGCTTTTATATTCATAAAAGAGCAACTTAGAAAAAATAGTGGCTGAAACCATCACAGAGCAGCAGTAAAGGGTAAAATATCTAGGAACACACAGAAGTGTGAGCCCTCATTAAAGGGAAAAGGGAAAAGTCCACTGAGACTCAAAAAGGGCTTGAGGAAAAATAGAAATCGCACACTGTGCTCTCATCTAGGAAGAGTCAACACTGCCAAGATGCAAGTCTGTCCTAAGCTGTTGACAAATTCAACACCTCAACAGAAATTCCAGCTTTGGGAGGGAGAGGGGCACAGACTGGTGGAGCGCAATCAGGCAAGCTGATCCCCATGGTCCTGTGGAAAGATAAAGGGCAGAGCCCAGAAAAGTTTAATCCAGAAAAACAAAGGGAGTCCAATCCTATCAGACAGGAAAACAGGGAGAGACTGATGAAGGAAACTAAAAAGAAAATCCAGATACAGGCCCAGTGCATGAGAGGATTTAGCACACGATAAAGGTGTCCCTTTGAATCCCTTTGAATTAACAGAGAAAAGTGAACCCTTCAGTAAACAATGCCAAGATATGCATTAGCCGTTAGGTACCGGACCCGCACTTCATACCATGCAATAGGATGGATTCCAAACAGGGCCGAGATTTGCCTCGCAAAAAAATGAAACCATAAAAGTTCTAGAGAAAAAATAAATATTTTCATGAACTGAGAGCCACGGAGGCCTTTCTAGTCAAATTTAAATCAAGAAGACATAAAACAAAACTTTACTGACTTTAACTACATAAATATAAAAATCCTCTTTAAGGCAACCCCTCTCCTTTTTTTTCTTTCTTTTTAAAAATGTGGATTTTGTTTGTTTGTTTGCTCTTCACTTGCTCAGAAGGCGAACATCTAACGTGCAAATACACAGATTTCCAGCTGGGTGAGCTGACTGCTCACCCCTCCGAAAGGGCAGGTACACCTGTATGGTCCCTTTAGACTCTATCCTGACTGCCTCACTGGCTCTCACTGGGCAGCTGACCCGTACCTGCACACCGGATTTCACCAGACCCCGCATAATCAGATGCCCTGTTCATACAACTGCAACATCTACCCCACGGAGCCCCAGCTTGAGATAGTCATTGTTTTCCTAAGGTAGTATCGTTTACTCAGAGCCCCTAGACTTGGAGCTGTAATTCCCCAAGCTGCAACTTGCAACCCAGAAGGTATCACTCACTCACTTCCAGATGCAAAGACCTTGTGGATTCAGGTAAGATTGGTACACCAAAGGCACACGGAGTAGAGCTATTTGTAACCAACCTAGACTCCAAATAAGAATTCTTGTTTCCCCAAGTTGCTGTTTTTAATTGTGTGAGTGGCACCCCCAGGTTAAAAACAGATATCTGCTGGCTATATAATCCTATCAAGAGCTACTTCTGTTTCCTTTAGGGAAAGAAATGGAGGATCTAGTCACTTGACCATTTTATTCCTTAATTCCTTTCCCAACCAGCATTGCCTCAGAGCTCCAAAGCATACAAAATATAGTTTCACCAATTGTGACTTCTTTTTACCTTCTTCCATGTAAAATTACATCCTCTAATTTTTTAGGTCATGAATAGCATGCGCCAAAATTATTTTTACTTCCCATAAATTTCCTTCTAATGAGAATATCACCAATATAATGGACTGCATAAAGGTCTAAGGGTGACCTTCACATGTCCTATATCTTGTCTGCCTGAGTTATGTGCAATTATTCTCTCTTGGCACAACCCTGAGCCAGGTAAGCAAAGGTATATTACTGCCCCCTGTGACATGGAAGCAGTCTGACTTGAAGACATGGTTGTGATTGGATTATGTGACTGCTACATATGTATCAGTGAAATTATTTATTTGGTGATGGGGATAACGTCCGAATTTTCCATTTCTATTGCTTTACTCAATAACAGAGAATCTGTCATAAATCTCCTTAAGCCTGTAACTTCTTCAATCATGAATTGCACGGCTGTAGAGTCTTACGAATGACTCCTGTGTCTTCCAAACCTTTGATGATTTGCAGGTTTGCGAATCTCTATTGCTTGCTATAGCTACAGACAATGTACTTAGCATTAGGTCATTTGACAGAGTGTCCCTTGGTCTTATTCACAACTGTGTGTTGAATTTGTTTCACCTAATTCCAAAGGGTTTTCCCCAGGGGAAAAAAAATCCATTTGGAGTTTCCATTTAAGTACATAGGAGATTAGAGCATTATAAAAGATATCTGTGTTATTAATGGCTTAAGCAAGATAAAAGCTGTTTTATCTTTATTTGTTCTCCTGCACAAATTCCAGGCCGGCACAGCCTCCTTGTTGCCTAAATCATCAGGGACTGAAGTTCCTTCGGTTGGTGGAAAACCAAGCCTGCAGCTTTTCCATGTCAAGATCTCAGTTTTCATGGACAGGAACCACACACACTCCATGCAGTCAAGGAAACAAGAGGAGCTGTGAACTTGGGTCGCTGCTAAGCCTCCAGAAAAGAGGTGAGTATTCTTCCAGCTATAGATCCTGTCCCATATGATTTTACAAAACTAACCAAACTACCAACAGACACAACCTCCATGGTTCTCAAGAGAACCATCTGACGGAACCATACTGAGTGGGGGCGGGGGGCGGGGAGGCCAATCTCAAAAGGTTTAATGCTCTGTGACCTCATTTTATATAACATTCCAGAAATGACAAAGTTACAGAGATGGAAAACAGATCAGGCTTGCCAGGTGTGGTAGGGATGGTGGCTGTGGCTATGAAAGGGTAGCATGGTGGAGCCCTGTGGTGTTGAGGAGTTCTGTCTTAACTGTGGTGGTAACAGGGATCTATACATGTGATAAAAGACACACAGACACACACATGAGTGTATGAGAAACGAAATGGGAAGAAGCTCTGTGGATCGTACAATGTCAGTGTCCTGGTTTTGACACAAGAGTTATTATAGAAGACGTTGCTATGGGAGAAACTGGGGGAAGCATACAAGGGACTTCTCTGTATAATTGTAACCCTTTTTTTTTTTTAAGATTTTATTGATTTATTTGACAGACAGTGATCACAAGTAGGCAGAGAGGCAGGCAGAGAGAGAGGAAGGGAAGCAGGCTCCCTGCCGAGCAGAGAGCCCGATGCAGGGCTCGCTCCCAGGACCCTGGGATCATGACCTGAGCTGAAGGCAGAGGCTTTAACCCACTAAGCCACCCAGGCGCCCCAATTTTAATCCTTTTAACAATTTCTTGTGAATCTATTATTGTTTTTAAAATAAAGGAATTCCAAAATCTGAGGAAATATAATAACAGATTAAAGCATACTGCATCTTATGAACATAACCGCTTATGTGAACCCCAATCCCGACATTAATGCAGGAGGCAGACGCCTTTCTTTTAAGGCCATGATGCAGTTTTTCACGTGATGTCCCCTCATAGCCCACTGGCCAGGGAGCTTCACCACATGACCTCAGCAAGCTGCAAGGCTGAGTGAAAGTGCAGTCTTCATCCTGGTGGCCAGCTAAAACTCAGTCAGGGGTTTTATTATGAAGAAAGAAAACATTCTTTTTCTGCAGTAGCAGGCATTCCTACACCATTTCAAATTCCCTGAAAACCCAGCTATTTGCAATTTTAACTCAGCTTTTACTGCAAATGTAGCTACATTATCATATCTAACTTTCCAGACCTTTCTACAAATATTTATTTACTTATTAATTTATTAGAGAGAGGACACTGGGGTTAGGGAGCATAGGGGAAGGGAGAGCGCATCTTAAGCAGTCCCCAACGCTGAGCAGGACCTAGGGATCAATCTCATGACTCTGAGATCACAACCGGAGCCAAAACCAAGAGCTGATCCATCCCCGACGGCACCACCCAGGTGCCCCTAACTTTTCAGGCCTTTGGAACGCATCAGGACTTCCCCGCCCTCTTGATTTCCTCTGCTGAAATGCTGAATCCTCCCGCTAGCTGCTTCTGCTGTGTGCGATTAGTTGCAGAGCCACAGACTCCTGCTCAAGACGCGCAACATTGCAAAATGACTTGAGCCGACTCCGGCAAGCCAAAACGGTGAGGATCTTCCAGTAAATACAGACAGTCTCCGGGCTTAGACGTTTACTTAGAGGTTTACTCTCCCTCCGACCTCTGCGCTATTGCTGAAAAGCAGGCCTCGCCTCCCCCCTGCACTCCAGGAGGCCGGTATTCCAGACTGAGCTCGAAGTACACGGAGGCCCTGACGGCGTTTTCTCCTCCCCTGGGGCAACATACTATATGGTTCTTACGTGTGTTTGCTATTGGACAGCGGAGAGAGACTAAACTGACAAATGATACATACACAAGGGACAATATCTCTAAAGGAAAAAAATTGTCCCCTCACAATAAGATGGGATTAGGAGTTTGGAATGTTGGGGTTAAATCCTCAAGTGGTCTAGAACTTTGAAAGACAGATGCCCAACTTGGAAACACTCACGGAGCCTCTGATGATGGACCTACAGATTCTGCCAGACTCGAGATTTTTAAGAGTCGCAGTTTTGTCTAGAACGTAAGACAGTTGATGTTAGGAACAGTGTAATTTATACGAATTGTTCAGTCATATAATTTTTGTTAATGGGTTTATATAAATACATACTAGCGGGCTGTGAAATGTATGTCATACATTTCATGTGACAGAAATGGTTTTGGGGTCAATGAAGTTTCAGGTAAGTTGGGTTCATCCAAGTTAAGCAAGGTTATTGGAGATTTTAATACGGCAATTTGCAATGGAAATTTTTGGTAGAAAGCGACGGGCAAAACCCAGAGGAAGCATTCTCCTAAACACATCGCAGCATAGAATTCATCCGGGCAGTTACAGTCTGTTCCATTCTGATGAGGTGAAACACACTTTGGGAAGAGCTAATAGAGACACAAATAGTTCACACCACCCTGTGTTTGGAACCAGTACACGGACTCTTGGCTCTTTGGGAAACTATATAGGAGGTAGATGGGGCTTTGCTCTATGAGAAGCAGTGGAAGGACAGAAGGAATGAAGGCTGTTCTGAAACATACGGAGCTCTGTGGGGTTAAAGACGATGGAGAGGATTGAGTGGCGCCTGGGGACGAAGTCGACTGAGCGTCCAGCTCTTGATTTCAGCTCAGGACATGATCTCAGGGTCGTGGGAGCCGGTCCTCCACGGACTCTGCACCAGGGGTGACTGTGCTTGGGATTCTCTCTCTATCCTCCTCTCTTTCTGCCCCTCCCCCTGCCGACTGGCATGCACGCTTTCTCTAAAATAAATAAATAAATCTTTAAAAAAATAGACAATAAAGAAGGTGGAAAACATTCGACTACAGGCAGTCATGTACAGGCGTCTTGTGTTTTCCCTTCCTCCCAGCTCATCCTTGCACCAGCACCAAGGTAGTTGAGTATGAGTGTAAGTATGAGTATCCGTGCACAGCCTGTGTGCACTACCATGTCCTCCAGACCATCCAGACCCCGACTCAAACCAGCACAGGAGTCGGGCAAAAGGGAAGACTTTTAGACTGAGTAAGAAACTTAACTTCAAGATACACGGCACTATGTCTTCATAACCAAAGGGATTCTTCCAATGATAGTAATTAAATAAGATATCATAAGAGATATCCTTAAAAGATTTCAGCAACAAATGAGTGAGAGGATTCCTCAGGTCCCCAGGCTAGTTATTATTAGAGAAAATGAAAGTCGTTTCAGCTCATTCCTCAGTGAATTGCGAATCCTCCATCCTACCCGAGACCCCTCCTTAATTTCTGCATATGGAGCTACCAACACACGGATGCTGTCATTGCTCCTGCACGGAGAAAACTCAGAGCAAAGCAGAGAAGCTCTAAGGGTGAAAACAATCTTCCTAAGGACGAGAACTGCCAAACAGAGCCCTGCCCCATAAAAGGCGAGAACACGGGGACATCAGGACACGGAGCCAGGTTGGCTGGCCAAGAGTGACTGGAAGAGGATTCTTCTGCTGGGTGGGAGACCAGGATGAAGCCCTCTGAAGTCCTTTCCAGTTCAGACTATGAATTCCTCCTTCCTCCTCGCTACAGAAAATACTGCAAAGCACTTTTCTTGCTCTTAGTGAACCTGGCCAACCAAAGCAAACAGTGATGTAAATGATCCAAGAATTCTCCACGATCGGACTTGATGCTTGATGCACGATGCCAGCACTCATGTTTCCTTTTCCTTTCGAGCCCAGTCTCAGTTACACTCTGACTGAGATCCTGAAGGAGAGGACCGAGCTTTGAGCTTCCTCAGGAGGAGTCATCTTGAGACAGAAACAAGGTAGCGGCAAAGTCACAAACTGTACCCTGCATTCAGAGCGTCAGGAACCAGGCAACACTGTGGGCCAACAGTTTTACGTATTTGTTTTTCTTCTGTGACCCTCTTAGCTTCCCTTAATGCCACGTAGCTGATAACGGAAAAGGTTCTCTCCTTTGTACCCTTTCTTTAATGCAGTACGAGTAAGGGTCTATTAGTTTTGCCTGTGCTCTTACACAGTTAATTCAGAACCACAAACAAGCCTGCTGCCATCCTACAGCAATGTCCGCCAAAACAAAGTATATGTAAGTGACTGTCTTTGCAGATCACCAGGAATCCCCCAAGCTCCAGGCTCTCCACGGAGTGTTTGTTTTCCCCTTATGAAGACGGGTTTCCTGCAGAAATGCTATCTCAACAGCTTTTGTTTGCTCCAAACCCTCTAAGTATCATTCTGAGGTTTCCGGACCTGAAGGCTACTTATATAACTGTTTAAATTGTTCATGTTCACCCTCATCTACATCTACACAATGTGGTTTGTCTTCCGTGCACATCTGAAACGACTTCTCACCCTGCCAATTTACTTCCTATCCTCTTTGTACGACATTTCACCTTTATCCCTCTCTGTATCCACTTCATTTTCACCAAAGGCTTGTATCCCAAGCTAGGTTCACATCAGAGGGATGAACCTATCACTACCGGCATTTGGAGCCACATAATTCCTTATGGTCCAGGTCTATCCTGTGCATTCAAGGAGGCTGAGCGGCATCTATTGCCTCCAACTACTAGATACAAGTACTACTCCAACTACTACATGCAAGTAGCCAGCACCATCCCCTAGATATGGTCACCACCGTCCCCTGTTGTGGTCACTGCCATCCCCTAGTTGTGGTCACCAACATCCTCTAGCTGTGGCCACTATCGTCCCCTAGCTGTGACCACCACTGTTCCCTAGCTGCAGCCGCCACTGTCCCCTAGTTGTGGTCACCACCATCACCCATTTGTGGTCACCAGTGTCCTCTAGCAGTGGCCACCATCATCCCCTAGCTGTGGCCAACACCATCCCCTAGTTGTGGCCACCACCATCCCCTAGTTGTATTTCCTGATATTCTCAAACAGCCCTAGGGAAGAGGGAACAAAACCACACACATACCCACACACCCAACTGAAACCACCGGCCATACAAACAATGGGATAAGGGCTCCTCAGCTCCCTCCAGAGTAATAATTCGGGAAAGCACTCATCCAGGCTGATGAGCAGAGCTTTTACTTAGACACTAGCACGAGGAGGATGCCCCATGGCTGTGACTGTGGGTGTGAGCAATGCTTGGAGAATGCTCACCCTCTTCCAGAAACACCATGGTCACCCAGGCATCTGTCTGAGCAGAAGGGATTTGACAAGTGGAGATGACAGTACAGGAAGAGAACCCAGGGCTGACAGGAGGAGACGGAGTGGGCTTGGCAGCAGGCTGGGGAAGGAGATCCACGAGGACTGAGCTACAGGATCTCTGGGCACGAAACAGAACTGCCTTGCTGGGGGTCAGAAAGGCGTGCTTAGACAATCCACGTTCAAGGAGGCCGGATCCACAGTCATCCTGTCCAAGAATCACAGAGCATGGAACTAACACACAGAAAGCTTTGGATTACACCCAGATTCCAAGGCAATGCGATGCTTGCTTTCCTTGGAGCCATTCTGGTGCTGTTGTGGAATGTGGCCCAGGCCCAAAGATGAGTCAAAGATAACTTCAAGTGAAAGGTGCTTTGTGGTTGCTGAGCAGATGAGACGGGCCTCAGCTAACCTCCACGCCCTTGCCCATCCCCTGAATGGTGGCCTCAAAACATGTGCTCACTCCCTTCCCTCTGGGAAGACTCCTATTTGTCCAAATGTCTAGAATTTCCAGCACCTCGCACTACTCACTCATTTACTGGGGTAAATTACCCTATAACCAAGAGACCCTAGGAAATAAAAAAGCCAAAGAAACGGAACGCTAGGAGTGAGGGAGGCAAGGGTATTTCCACCTGAGGTACTTATTTCTACATCCAAAAATCTAGGATGAACTTGATAAGTGACTTTGCTTTCACACTGAGGGCCAGCAAAACCCACTTATTTTTTCTCTCTACTTCCCTCATCAAATAAAAGTGTACAGTGCTTTGCAGTCAAAAAGAATGAGCTAGTGATCCATGCATCGACATGGATGGATGTCACAGATGCCTTGTAGAAGGCAAAAGCCAGACAGGGGGTCCACCACCTGCCTTCTGCATGAAGCTTCAAGGACAGGTGACACTAATGTTTGGGGAGAGAAGTCAGATGACACACAGGCTGGTGCAGACACAGGGACTGGCAGGGGCAGGAAGGGGATGGTGGAGACTGCCCATGAGCTGGGTCTAGTCTTGTGTTGGTTACACAGGTGCAGACAAATGAAAACCACGTCCCACTGTACATAGTACATAGTACTGTACATTACTACACTGTATCTCCTTTCCCACTTATAAGTTATCAGTTCAAAAATTTCAAGTTGGGGGTGCCTGGGTGGCTCAGTGGGTTAGGCCGCTGCCTTCGGCTCAGGTCATGATCTCAGGGTCCTGGGATCGAGTCCCACATCAGGCTCTCTGCTCAGCAGGGAGTCTGCTTCCCCTTCCCTCTTTCTCTCTCTGCCTACTTGTGATCTCTGCCAAATAAATAAATAAAATATTTTTTTAAAAAAATTCAAGTTGCTTTCAAATAATGTCAGATATGGTGAACACAAATGACACAGGAAGCATGCCACTTCCAAAAAATCTCTTCTTTTCTGACCCGAGGGAAAAAGCACAATGTACTTGTTCTCCACGTACCAGAGAGTGTTACCAATCTTCTCAAGAGAACACCCACATATATTTTCCATTCTATGAGGGTGACATTTTGAATTGGGTGAAAATACTCTTGTAGCCTTGTCTGTGGATAAGAGGCTGGTAAAAGTAAAAGGAGACATAGCAAATAGCCACAAGCAACATGAGCACCAACCCTCTGTGGATGGCAGCCACGCAGACACAGCAGCCTCTATAACAAACATCCTAGGGGGGAATCATGGATCTTTGTCCCTGGGGACCAACGGATATTCGTCTCAAAAGGTCAGCGATGCCTTGCCTGCATTGCGGTGTGTGGTACGTCAGAGCCCGGCTTCAGCACGCTGAACAAAGACTTGCTGCGATAGGATTTATGAAGACAGCTGCATTTTACTGTCCGTGTCAGACACAGTCAAGGAGACTTATGGACACATGCGGATCTATTGTCTCAAAATCCACCATCTACGACAGGAGATGGAAGGAACCTTAGCTCATTAACATTATAGCACAGTGGTTCAGGTTTTTCTAAAGGTGAACCCAGATTTGAGAAGACTGATGGCCACTGGGTTACTCCCATAAATTGACTGAGAATCTGAAATTATGTGCAGAAGAGAGAGAAAAGTCTGCTGTCAATGCCAATCTCTTGAGGCCAGTGTCTACGTGTCCCTGTGAAAGGTCACACCTGACTTTCCATAGCATACTGAATTAAGTATTGCACAAATGTGGTGGCCTTGGGTGCCTCACAGATGGTGGCATCTTTTTTAGACAGAAGGTTCCTCTCTACACTGGGAAACAACTTGGGCTCTGACCTGTCCCAGTGCTGGCAGGGTGGTGCTTCTCAAAAGTCACCAAGCATGAGTGTCATCCGATAGGATTTTTCAGACCCAGATTCCGAGGCTCTATCTTTGGAGGTTCTGATTCAGTAGCTTTGGGATAGGGCTTAAGAATTTGCACATCTAGGGGCGCCTGGGTGGCTCAGTCGTTAAGCATCTGTCTTGCTCAGGTCATGATCCTGGGGTCCTGGGATTGAGCCCCGCAACCGTCTCCTTGTAGTCAGGAAGCCTGCTTCTCCCCGTCCCGCTCCCCCTGCTTGTGTTCCCTCTCTTGCCGTGTCTCTCTCTGTCAAATAAATAAATAAAATCTTAACCAAAAAAAAGAATTTTCACATCTAGAAGCTCCCAGGTGATGCCAAAGCTGCCCATCCCAGGAGTGCAACTGGAGTAGCCTGGGTTAGGGCTGGTCCATCCGATCCAGACCTTTCCCTCTCTTTCTCTCTCTCTCTCTCTCTCTCTGAGAATTCACTTTGAGCAGTTAAGACACCAGCTGCCTGCATTCAAGGGACCTGCACCCAGGTCAAGCTTACGAATCCACCACAAAATGAGCTTATCTACAGTGCTTTCCTGTGTCTGTATAACTTCTAGCACTTGGCGTGTTGCCACAGGAAGATGTGAGTAACTGAACTGGAACACTACATGAGAGTCTGAAATCTGTCTAAAAACAGATGGCCCAGACAACTAGATTCATCCTTATGTCTATACTTTTGGTACTCAAGTTCTAGGATCTATTAATATTATTATTATTATTATTATTATTTTAGCTGAAGATCTACATTTAGGAATACCAATGTCATTGCTGTCTTTTCCCAGATACTTTCAGGGGCAATAATGTAAACCTCTTTTCAGCCTCCAAGATGGAATGAAACATGGATTCCACGGGACAGGATGTTGTCAGAAGTAGCAAACAGACTACTCTGGTGAGTCCCATGGGCTATACAGTCTCCTCCCTGAGCTGGCTGACAAAGATAAAGATGAGCAAGAGAGAAAAGTAATAAAAGTATGAAATAGAGATATTAAGAATGCCAGGAAGCTGTTTGCCACAAATGTTGTCTCTGGGTTGTCTTCAGGACACAAGCCTGGTGCTACATTCTAAAGGCAGTGAGTAATGATAGAAGGAAATTTAAAATGTCAAGCAAAATCAAAAGAAGTCAAGGAACTGGTTTCAACACAGTCTAATGGCATGTACTTTAAAGCATTAGGGTACAAATAAGAATTTCCTGGAAGGTCAGCTGGCAAGACATCCCTACACGAACACTTTAAGTCACTGCCTCTCCGAGAGCTGCTTCTTTTATTTACCCCTGACTGTGCCTCCCCAGGGTTCCTCTCCATTTCCTTCCAGCTGGCCACAAACATGGCCTTTGGACTCAGAAAGTCCAGGTTCGCCTCCCTCTATGCCATGTGAACTTGAATAAATTGTCATCCTGAGCTCCTGCTTCTGTCTCTACTAAAGGGAGATAAGAAAACCTATGTCCTAGGAGTACAGAGTAAACAAAGCATTCAAATGCATGCCATGCAAGAAGCCTTCAATACAATAAGATTTTATTTATTTACCTGACAGACAGAGTTCACAAGTAGGCAGAGAGGCAGGCAGAGAGACAGAGAGAGGGGGAAGCAGGCTTCCCGCAGAGCAGAGAGCCCAATGTGGGGCTCGATCCCAGGACCCTGGGATCTGATCTGAGCCGAAGGCAGAGGCTTTAACCTACTGAGCCACCCAGGCACCTCCTTATATAGAATTTTTATGATCTTATTGTGGTAAGAACATTTCATATGAGATCTACTCTCTTCCATATTTAAGGATTCAAGACCAGTATTGTTAACCAGACTATATACCACGTTGTTCAGCAGATCTCTAGAACTTACTTGTCTTGCCTAACTGAAACTTTACGCCCACTGACAAGATCCAGCAATCCCACCACTGGGTTTTCATCCAGATGAAATGAAATTGGACCCCAGAGACATATTAGCATTTCCACTTGCACTGCACTTCTGTCCCCAACAGCCAAGATGTGGAAATGACCTAAATGCCCCTTGACAGGTGAAAGATATCAAACTCAGCACCCAAAAAATAGATAATCATGTCCAAAAATGGGCATAAGACATGAACAGACACGTCTCCAATGAAGACATAGAAATGGCTAGCGGACACATGAAAAAATGTTCATCGTCATTAGCCATCGGGGAAATTCAAATCAGAACCACATTGAGATATTATATATATATATATATATATATAATGCCATATATATATATGTGTGTGTGTGTATATATGATGGCCAACATTAACAAGGCAGGAAACAACAAATGTTGGAAAGGATGTAGAGAAAGGAGAATGCTGTTACACTGTTGGTGAGAATGCAAGCTGGTGTAGGTACTCTAGAAAACAGTGTACAGATTCCTCAAAAAACTAAAAATAGAGCTACCCTATGACCCAGCAATTGCAGTACTGGGTATTTACCCCAAAGATACAGATGTAGTGAAAAGAAGAGTCATCTGTACCCAATGTTCATAGCAGCAATGTCCACAACAGCCAAACTGTGGAAAGAGCCAAGATGCCCTTCAACAGATGAATGGATAAAGAAGATGTGGTCCATATACACTATGGAATATTACTCAGCCATCAGAAAGGATGAATACCCAACTTTTGCATCAACATGGATGGGACTGGAGGAGATTATGCTGAGCAAAATTAGTCAGGCAGAGAAAGTCAATTATATGGTGTCACTTACATGTAGAACATAAGGAATAGCATGGAGGACATTAGGAGAAGGAAAGGAAAATGAAGGGGGGTGGGAAATCGGAGTGGGAGACGAACCATGAGAGACTGTGGACTCTGAGAAACAAACTGAGGGTTTCAGATGGGAGGGGGGTGAAGGGATGGGTGAGCCTGGTAGTCGGTATGTATATGGTATGGTAGAAGGGCATGGATTGCATGGAGCACTGGGTGTTGTACATAAACAATGAATCATGGAACACTGCATCAAAAAAAACCAAAAAACTAACTAATGATATATTTTATGGTGACTAACATAACATAATAAAAAGAGAGAGAGAGGATGAAATACTATTCGGCCTTTAAAAAAACCTCCCGCCCCATTCAAAAAACATGGATGAATCTTAAGGACACAATGCAGAGTAAGAGAAGCCAGTCCTCGGAGGAGAGAGACTGCCTTTGCATGTTCCCCCTGCTGAAGTGGTCTGCCTAATGTGATCTAAATTCCAAAGTACAGAATGAAGCAAATATGCCTCTCTACACAAATCATCCCTTCATCAAACCCACTTGAGATGTATTAACCCTAACTGTTCCTTCATGCTTTTCCTTGCTCTCCTCCTAACTCCCATTTCTTCCTGACTCTACTCCTTGCCTGAAAAGTTCACAGATATGAACTCCCATTTCTCCCACCGACCCTGGCTTTTTCTTCCAACACCAACTACTGTGCAAGTTACAAGCCCAACAGAGCCACCATGCAACACAGTCTGCTTCTTCCAGCCTTCCTGACCCTGATTAGTCTGAGCAGCACGCCCTGTCTGTGGTAAGTTATCAAGCCTCCTGGAAATCTGAGTGGAATTACTCCAGGTCTAAGAAAGAAAGTCCACGTTCAGAGGTGTTTTAGCCCATTCACTCTTCATCAATGATAGAAGCAAAAACCAAGATCTGAAAGAGCTATGGATACCATCGCCCACCTACCCACCATGCCTGCCCTGTCATACAAAGTCATGCCTCTGGTATGTGGCAATGAGGAGAAAGCACGGGGAGAACTGCTCCTTCCAGTCAACTGTGTCACGCCCATCTCCTAAGCCCGACATGGGGGCTGACCCCTTCTGACTTATTACCCCTACCAGTCACCTTGAAAAGGAAGATTCTAACTCCAAGCTTTCCCTACTCCGTTTAAAGCTCTGAATCTACCCCGTTTGGTTCTCGATCAATAAATGTTGAATGAGGACATCAATCTCTGGGGAAGTTCATGCAGCTGTTATAACAACAGTGCAATGATTAAAGATTCATAAATAAAATCCATTTGCTACCCTCAAAAAGAGTTCTTGATATCCACTAACGCTTTCATTTGAATCAACCTAGTTGACTGTTAAATCATATCCCAAGATCAAAAACACACATATTCTCTTCATAACATCGACACATTTCTTTATCTCATTTACTGACAGGGCACATAACCAGGGTCTGGAATCCACTGTTTTCTACTGCTCCAGACCAGTCTCTGCCTCTAGGCTGCCTACTCCTTCCCAATTCTCCAGGCTCAGATAGTAATAAACATGTTAGTGAAGAACACATGCTACAAGCAGGAACAAGCTGAAGGTGCTGGGGTCGTCTGTCTTCTCAGTCCCTTAGTACCTTGCACGGCCACCTCTTAACCAGCTCACCGTGGCAGTCGGCTGCGATCTATTTGTGGCCGAGGCAGATTTGCTACAGATGTGTCTACATCAGGTGTTCCTTTATTTTTCCACCAGGCAATCGTCTACGTTGCTCAGTGTAAGGAAACAAGCAGGAATACAATGGTGATCCATGTTCCGTCAACAGTCCCAAGGATGTGTCCCAAGAATGCAAATTTCTTAGCATGCTAATCTTCAGATACCAGACCACTCCACTGGGTTTAAAGAACGCTGAAACTAAACTTTTAGCACTTTAAAATACAGGAATTAAGTATTTGTTCATGACTCCTAAATGACCGACATACTTTTAAAACCATAAAAATGGTTTCCAGAGGAGGCTCAGAGAAACGCGTGTTCTCCGGGGCCAGCTGCGCTAAGCATGCTCCGTGCTTTCTAAAGCACGATTTAGTCCTCATAAGGACGCTAGACGGTAGGCAGAGCTGGGACTCAAAGCCAGGTCTTCTGCTTTTAAGCCTGGCAAATCTCCCTGGAATCAAAACCATCTGTATCACAACAGAACTCACAGACTGAGTTTCTACCCCGTGAGTTTCCTTTGCATGGTCTGTACCAAGCAGAGTTTAGACAAGTGCATCCCGACACGCAAACAGTGGGCAGCCCATGAATGCATGTCCTCTGCTGGCATCAGGAGCCCTAATGTTCTAAAACCCTCTGAAGGTGAACAACAGGGTGCCCTGGGGAGAAGGGGCAAGTCCATTCAAGGGAAGGAAAGCTGAGGCTACTGAGACCCCCAGGTGGTCGGCAGGTAAAGGAGCCTACACAGACTGGTCTATAGAATACATTCACAGATACCCATTTTTTTTTTTAAAGACTGCAGCAGAGAGCAGGCCTGGCCTTTCCTATTTATGTGTATCTTACGCTCTTCTGAAATTCCATTATGACCAGAATTTAACTCAAAATTGCCTTACCTTCTGCATGGACACTTTCTGGGTACATTTTGGTAATTCCCCCCCCCCCACCCACCAGCATCTCTCCTGCTATGACCCACAAACATGCCTGTCTGGGGTTTCTGAGCGACTCCCAGCTTCCCTCAGACGCCCTGCTCCGGGGCACATTCACATGATTATTTCATGAGCCCAGACAACATCGTGTCTTCCCTTCTCCCCTCCAGCTAACCCCTGCTGGTTCAGCAGGACCGCCCTGAGCACCACCTCCCTCTGTGGTCCTTCTCCCCCACCGCACCCCCGCGTCCAGGTGGCAGGAGCTCCCTGCCCCTCTACACCCTTCAGCATCCTGAGAATTCCTCCTGCCTCAGCTTCCACTGCCTACTCATTTCTCGGACTCACTCAGCAGATCACAGACACGTTTGGGGCAAGGACGGACCCTTTCTTCTCCATATCTTTGATGCTTAAAGCAATGCCTTCCCACACTAGGCACCTGATCAATATCTACTGAAGATACGAAAGTTTTGCCCAGATGCATGAAAACCACATAAAGTGCTTTAAAAATGTCTGTCTCTCCCTGGTGTCGCCTCTGACATAATCACAGACTGTTGCACCACACGCACAGCTCCACGCAAGCACACGGACGGCATGTTGCTAATCTTCCGCTGTCAGTCCTTGAATGTTTTTCATCATTTCTATCTCCTTCCGTTGAACTCTCTCCAAATTGTGTCTTTGAGCTACTAAAGGATCTAAAATATTAAAGATATCTCTTTTAATCTTGCTGACGTCTTTGTACAACACATGGTAGCCCTGAAGCAGATCACAAAATCATCCCAGGGTGTAAGTATTCTAGAGTTGTTGGTTTTTTTGTTGTTGTTGTTGTTGTTTTTTTTTGCTGATAGAATTGAAAATAACAGTAACCCAGATTGATTAAACTCCTCAGAATTCAGAAGCATGGACAGCTTTATTTACCTCTTTGTGGTGGACAGGAGTTTGTGTAACTAATTAGGGATCATTTATGTAGCATAAAAGTCCATTACAGGTAGCACGTTCACAATTCCTAAAGGGGTGTTCATAAATATACAAATACAAGCAATTTATTTTAAACCAGCAAATAGAGGTTTGACCAGAAGTCACACACCAGCAGGTGAGTTAAGAAAGAAAAACAAATCTTAATCCTCATTTTTTTTTTAAGAAACACAGTATGATTCCCTCAAAACTACCCTTCTTAGAAGAGCGACACACACTCTGCTCTTCTTGCCTTGATAAATGCTACATCTCGGATGATCTTTTTTGCTGCTATTCATTATTTCTGGAGCATTAACAACCATCAGCGTTTTTTCTCCCCGAGTAGGAGAAATTACAAGGATATAATAGCCTCAAGTAGGTCTATATTTGGATGAGAAACTCCAGTGAGGAGAAAGCAACAGTTTGAACGAGAAGGCCTTATGTTTCTCACATAACACGTCAGGCAGTGGGTGGCCAAGAGCTGCTGAATCTGTGCAGGGACACCTTCAGGGGCCAGTGTTCTTTCAAGATCTGCATCACCGCCCTCGACATCTTGTTCTTGGCCCATCGTGGATGTGGCCTCATAGTCACTATGGTTGGCATACACCCAGGCATCAGGAAAGGGAAGGACATTCTGTGGAATCAATCAATCTCTCTCTCTCTCTCTTTATCAAGAGAGCAAAAGCTTTTCCAGACGCCGCCTGGCAGATAAACACTTGCATGGGCGAACCACGGTATTTGAACCCAACTTCTGATTAACTCATGACCTGATTAGTAATGTCATCTTGGGCTTGATGACTCATCACATGCAAAGGCTCTGCCCATGCTCAAAGGCAGGGAAATTACGCAGGGTAGATAGACCAGGGACTGGGTATCTCTGCGAATCCTGCCCACCAACTATCTGCTCTCTTCTAACAACCACAATATCCAAATAGAAAACACAGAAATCTGGCTCCAAGCCCTTTACTGCTCTAGGCAGAAATTCAAAGTCAGAAGCGATGCATTATAGATCCCTTCTGGTAATGTCATCTGAGTTCACATGAATCAGCAGAAATGGGAAGCTATCGGGGGTGTGGAAGGCTCTGGTAGAATCTGTCATAGGACTTTCCAAAGGCATTCCATTAGACAACTAAAAATGAAATTTAAAAACCCTATCTAAACAAGCAAGCTATTTCTCTCCCTGTTTATGGGCAAGTGTTTCCTCTGTCTTGCTATGGAGGCAAGAACTGGGTCACTGTGCTAGACCAGTGAGACACACACACCACACGCCCTCGTGGAGATTACTTTAGAGTGAGAAGTGTGCCTACCACCAAGAAAAGCAAACCACTAAATAAAACAAAAGCACATTATAACGTGTCCTATGAAGGAAACTATGTAAGAAACTACGTGCTATAGAAGAAAACACGTTAATCCTTTCCTTGGGCATGCTACTGCACACAGGTCAGCAGGCGCCCGTCTTAGCCTTATTTTGCCTTTCTGAAGTGTCTTCTAAGGGGCTTCAGGAAACGGCTCTATTTTATGTTAAACCTGAATTAAGATCACACAGGCAGCCCCCAACTTTCAGCAAGGATCCCTAACTAGAACAATGTTCCTTCAGTGGTTGGTAACATGCTTCCTTGTATCTGCTAGTGCCTGGACATACTCACTACCCAGACACAGGTGACTTTTCAGTCAATACAGATGTGCACCTGCTTATGCGTTATTATGCTCCCTAACTGGGTACTTCTGTGCAACTGTTTGGATAACTTCCCTGCAGAAGTTCTGGATACCCACTGACTTTTCCACGTCTTTTGAGTTTCTGCTCTTCCCTCTTAAGTACTCCTGTGCATGTGTGGAAACAGCACTCTTACTTGAAAGGAAGAACTCTGATTTCCCTCTCCTCCAGCAAGACCAGCTGCATACAGAGAATGCTATCGTACGCCCATGTCGGTGAGAAAGTGAGAGTCAGGCAGGCATGCACAGCGGGTGTCTTCGTGGCTGACGTTTCCCCAGTGGAAGGTCTAGTAACCTTCAGCATCCAAACTGCAGAGAATGTACACATTTATGAAGACTCCATTTTTGTTGTGTTTTAGGCTCCCTGTTAGCATTTTCATGCAGCTCTTTGATTTTTCGAGAAGAGAACAGTGCCATTCAATGGAAGACAGCTCTGTATGTGTGAGGTCTCAGACCTACTCCCTCAATGGTACAGCTTCCTACAGCCAATTATTAGGAAACACTCTTTAACCCACCTGATTAATTCCCTCTCTGGCATTGGAGAACCCCCAGATTCTGCTGGACTGTGTGTGTTGAGAGTATACGGAATGTTCAGTCTCTCCAGGCACCTCCATCACAGCCAACCTCTGCTCCTTTGTTAAGCTTTAGCAGCTACTAAGAAACCACACAGCAAGTAGGACAATTGTCTACAACACTGCAAATGCTAATGCAGGGAAGGAAGCTGGACTACCTTTAAGGAGCCTTTCAAATTGATAGTAGTATTGCAAATGATCTTAATTACAAGGAAGGGTAACACAGCCCCCCCCACCTCCCACCTTCCCCACCCCCCAACCCCACTGTGGTTGCAGAGATAACTCTTTAATGAGCTCCTGTTTTAAAGAAAGGTGAAGAGTGGTGCCTGAGTGGCTCAGTCGTTCAGTGTCTGCCTTTGGCTTGGGTCATGATCCCAGCCAGGGTCCTGGGATCCAGCCCTGCACAGAGCCCCGCACCAAGCCCTGCCGGGCTCCCTGTTCAACTGGAAGCCTGCTTCGCCCTCTCCCATTCCCCCTGCTTGTGTTCCCTCTCTCTGTGTCAAATAAATAAACATCTTAAAAAAAAAAAAAGAAAGAAAGAAAGAAAAAAAGAGGAAGAAGAAGAAAGAAACAAAGAAAGGTGAAAAAAAGCTAGAAGGAGGGAACTGTGCACTGAATTGAGCAGATTAAGGCCACAAGGAGCTAAGACTATTAAAGTGTGCACAAGTCAATCTAAGAAGACTTGGCTAAGTATGAGCAAAGAAGAGCCAGAACCAGGAGGAACAGATGCCTTAGGTGGTACCGACAGTACGACAGTAACTGGCAAGAGTGAGGAAGTGTTTGGTATTAAAGAGAATGTCTTTAAGCTGGTGTATGAGTTATACTCTTGCTATGTAACATTAAGCACAAAGTTAGTGCCGTAAAACAGTACACATCGGCACA
Source organism: Mustela nivalis (assembly GCF_964662115.1). Classification (NCBI taxonomy): domain Eukaryota; kingdom Metazoa; phylum Chordata; class Mammalia; order Carnivora; family Mustelidae; genus Mustela; species Mustela nivalis. Next base: position 127,698,229 of record NC_139040.1, on the reverse strand, counting down.
CCGTTTCCTTGGGTCGGGGGTGTTCAGGGACAGCTTACCTGAATGGAGAGCTCAGACTCGCAAAAAGATGTTTATCAAGGAGTCCGTGGACTGTAATGCCTGGAGCTAGAAGCCCTCTCCTCAGTTCACAGAGTTGCTGATAGAATTTGGTTCCTTGCAGCTGTAGGACTCAGGTCCCAGTTTTCTCAGTGGCGGTCAGCCCCTGGAGTCTGCCCTCAGTCAAGACCCATGTGACCCTCTCATAAAAACAGTAGTTTATTTCTTCATTTTTCAAAGGTTGCAGAAGAAGCGGTTCTAGTCTGCTCCAATGGGATCTAACACAGCACAATGAGGGGCGACATCCTATCATCTTTGCCGTCAGGAATCCTAACTGTAGGAATGGAATTATCATATCCCCGGTCCCACCCACACTCGAGGGCAGGGGATTATACTACCACAGCGAGAAAGGAATACAAAGCATAGATAAGATGGCACCAAAGTGAAGGACAGTAAAAGAAACAGTCTTCTTTGAACTTAGTTCAACATCCTAGACTCAGGACACTAGGTCTGTTAGAGTTTACTGAAAGAATGTACCAAAGGAAATACAAAGATCCACCTTTCCTAATCCTACAATAAAGACTAATTTCTAAGTCTAGAGTTGATCAACTCTAATAAAGGAAATCAAGTAGACTCAAAATCAAAGACTCAGGAGTTAATTATTCTCTCCCCAAATCTAAAACAATAGACAGATTTTGTAAAGCCCTAGAAAATGTTGTGCTGATTGCCAGCAGTTAGTACTCACTCCACAAATCCATTCCCTTCAGTCTAACCCATTCCTTTGATAGAACTAGTTGGAGAAACTGTTGGAAACATGGTTCCCATTGACTATAAGCTAGTTCACAGGGGTGCTTCGTGCAGGGAAAATGAAGAAGTGTCATCTGAAATAATGTGCTTTTTTTCAAGTGCTATACCCAGAAGTGGGTCAACCAAAGTGAGAAGGTAGAATGACATTCTGCAGGGAGACGAAGGACTCAGCACTAGCCTGCTCTATATTAAAACGATGATTTTGAAGTGTTTGAGCGTTGCCTATTTTGGGAGCACTGGTCCGTGACATAAATCACAGACTAGAGATGTAACATCATCCCTATGGGCTTAACCAAGGAGCAACACTTGACCCAACTGAGTTGAATCAATCAATATCATATGCTGTCGTGCATGTGGTTGATCTTTAACCCAACAGTATTTAACAGAGATCAAAGAATGCTCCTCCACGTAGGTCCAAACCCTCACCTGGAGAAGCGCAGTATGAGAACTCCTGGCCTACCATCTTCCCTGTGACAAACAATGACGGTTCCACTCAGTCTTATGAAGAATCACGAACTGGGAGAGCACACAGGCTACAGAGAATTACAACAGCTTATTCACCCCTCAAAGAATGTTCTGTGTATCACCTGTGTCCCACCATGTTAGCAGAAGGTAAAAGGTGGAGAAAAACATCTCAGTGGGAAGACACTGTCCACTACAGCTAAGCAAGTTTCTTGACTATGGTCGTGCAAGATGTCCGTGTGTATTCTGAGTGAGCGTGTACGACAGTTTTGCTGAGAATCTCATACTACTAGATTCTGGAAAATCTCTGGGAAAAACTCAATCACCACAGCCTCAGGCTGTCCGAACTAATGTACGACGTCTATACATAAAAAAACTCCAAGTCAAAATGTCACCTGCCCTGAACACCAGACTTCTAGACTGTTGAGTTCCGATCTAGGCGCCTGGCGAGATCAGGGTCACCCTGACCAACAGCAGCACACCCACAAGGGAAATGTCGGGTAACGTAAAGGACGCCTGCAGAAGAGTCACACACCCTCCCACGTCTTGCTGCATCGAGTTTCAAGCTGCCTTGCTTACAAGACTGTCTACGAGCCACACAGGCCCATGAACTCCTCCCGTACCCTATGGTGAGACCTAATGACTCATTTTTAAGCAGTCGAATACGGCAAAAGTAATGGGATGGCGCTCCTGAGAACTGGTTGTAACTGTCTGTGACTAGTCCACAGAGACTGAAAGTAGATGATGTGGTTGTCCAGAGCTAGAAGGTTGGAGGCTGAGGGACGACAGACGTTTTGGAGGGGAAGGAAATGCTATCATTTATGTGTAGGTGACCTATAGTAAGATCTCTTTGAAATCACTTTTCAGGAAGAAAAAACGTGTGTTTACTCTAATACTCAAATTTCTGTACTAATTTTCACAGACTTATATTTATTTATTCCTCCTTTGGTATGTCCCAATTTGTGTTTACCTTCTCAGTATCCTTTTTCGTACACAGCTGTGGGATTCCCATTTTGGTCCTTTCTGACCTGGATGACACTGCATCGTAATTTTTCACATATTTAAATTTCCTTTATCCAACAGATAGGAATTCAGATTTCCAATCGTCTCCTACTGTAACACTGAATTTACTTTTAGTGGTTCACGATTGATGTGGATATTTTAGTTCCCTGAATAACGTTTCGGTTCTGGAACTAGCCATCTAGCCACTGTAACTACTTCATCATTGATCTTTTATACCCTCAAGTCTGCCGTGCCCAGTACCTTTAAATAAATGTGTACTAGATTTACTATTTTTCTTGGCCCAAGAAAGTTATTCCAGTTTTTTTTTTTAAGATTTTATTTATTTATTTGACAGACAGAGAACACAAGTAGACAGAGGCAGGCAGATAGAGAGGAAGGGAAGCAGGCTCCCCGCAGAGCAGAGAGCCCGATGTGGGGCTCAATCCCAGGACCCTGAGATCATGACCTGAGCCAAAGGCAGAGGCATAACCCTCTGAGGCACCCAGGCGCCCAAGTTATTCCAGTTTTTAAAGTCCTGAACTTATTGACACACATTCTGTAGCAAAGGAAGATTGGTTCTAGGTTTGGGGACTCTAATTTACGTGAACTTCATTTCACCCCAGGTTCTCCTTCATCATCCTCAGATGAAATAAAATTCATGTGAAAACGTTCTTACAGATAAACAAAGGCTGACAGAATGGAAAATGAGCAGTGGTGGGATACACTAAGAAGTTAATCATGGGGAAACATCAACAGATCTTTTCTGGGCTACATACTGGCAGGCTGGCCAAGGTCGCTGCTAACTGGTCTTGGACTTTTCCATCCATTGTTCGAGGGAAACAGTGTGCGTCCTCCTCCCATGTACCCACATGCTCAAGTGTTCTACAACCTGACTTCTGCTCTGTAAGATCACATGCACTGTAACAGAGCTTGTCTGATGTAATTCTAACGTAGAATACCTTTTTAGAAAGCAGTTAGTTGAATTTAAGAAATCATAATTTGAAAGACAACTATATTAATATATTTTTCATAGCTGATGTTTTTAAGGGCTCTTTGACACATATCATTTCTATAATACCTTCCATTTAAATCCAGATGACATCCAGATTTCTTAAATTAAAAATGATAATACAGATATTATGTGCATAATAGAAACCATTTTTGTTATTACCTAGTGTTTGCCTATAAAAGAGAAAATAAGAAAACCAAATTGGTCAGGCACCTGAGTGGCTCAGTGGTTTAAGCATCTGCCTTCAGCTCAGGTCATGATCTCAGGGTCCTGGGATCAAGTCTTACATCAGGCTCCCTGCACAGCGGGAAATCTGCTTCTCCCTCTCTCCCTGCTTGTGCTTTCGCTCGCTTGCTCTCTCTCAAATAAATAAAATCTTCAAAAAAAAAAAAAAAAAAAGAAAGAAAATCAAATTGGTTCTTTTTATACAGATGCATGCACACACTGACTTTTCCCTGAGAAGACCTCCTTGAGGTTGCAAACACAACATCTCCTGGCTTGTCAGTTTGTATGTCTCACTCTCAGGCACCCTAAGCAAGGGTGTCGTACTGAAGAACTCTTCAACAAGGACACAATCCTTTTGGTCTCTGAGACACTTCACTATACTATTTACTGCTGTACAAAATCACTGCGAGACCCTGTGCCTGTCATTTCCTTTGATGCATGTGTCAGTTTACACTGAAAAACTAAAGAAAAGGAATTCAAAGTTTCTGTATCTTCAACCTCTCCCCACAAAGGGGGAGAGGTTGCTAACTTCACCAAATTCATTGTGGTTTTTTAAACGATTTATTTGTTTATTAGAGAAAGGACACACACACACACACACACACACCCATGCCAGGGCGGGGAGGGGCAGGGGAGAGGGAAAGAAATCTTCAAGCAGACTCCTGCTGAGCAGGGAGAACACAGCAGGGCTCCACCGCAGGACCCTGAGATCATGACCTGAGCTGAAACCAAGAGTCAGACACTTAACTGACAGAGCCCCCGCAGGCGCCCCAACCAAATTAACTGTTAATAACTGCAGCATTCTAGAAATTCTTTCTAACTCCTGCTGAAATTCACAAGTCCAGCCTTGTCACCTCTGCAGACTTCCTGCTCCTCTGTTTACCCAAACCTCAGCACCTCCGAGTCTCAGGTTACACTCGCAGCTGCCACAAATGCCATTCCCCAAGAAGGCCCCAAAGCATACACAGAAAGGGAATGTGTAATTTGTTAAACCTCGGGTTGTACTGATTTATGTTTTCAGCTTTTAGTGTGCACACATCTCCTACTTCCAGTAAAATGGTACTCGGGAAAACTAGGTCTCCACGGAACCCAGATTCTGAGAAGCAGAGTAGAAGAAATGTGAGTAATGTCCCAGCGGGTCAATAAAAAACCTGTGCCCTGGTTAAACTCTGTTACGTTTTTATTTTTAAGAGTTCAAGGTCCTGTTCTATTTGTAAAGACATTGCATAACACTCAGGAACTAACCAGACACGATAACTCATTTTTTATACAAATTCCTCCTTTTCTCTCCTCGTCGTCAAACCTTCATTCTGCCCTACCATTCCCCTGTTACTTCTTTTCCTTTTAAAAACAGTTACACTCAATATTAGACATTTTTCTTCTGAGATTTTTAATGTTGCTTAAATTGAGTAATGGCACACCATAAGAAAGGGCAGATTAAACCTCGGGCTCTGCCACTTATCGCCTGTGTGATCTGAGGCAAGCCAGGCAAGCTCTCAGGTATTCTTCGTGTCCCTCTGTCCTGGGGGCATCATGCTGTCACCAATCTCTTGGAGATGAAAGGGGTGAAACGTGCAAACTACTTACAATGGTGCCTGACACAGGAAAGGCCACATAAGGGCTGGGGCCTAGTATTTTTAGGTATTTTAGATTTAGATATTTTAGATTTAGTACTTGAGATACCTAGAAGGTAGGTCACTTCTTCACCGTAGTGTTCAAAGCCCTACCTTCTAGCGCTCTTTTACCCGGTGCTACAAGGCCCTATCTCCCTGCATTCCCTCCTGCCTTCCTCAAAAGTCCTTCTCAACCACGACAACTAGTTGTCCACGACTCCTCTTGAAAAGCAGGGGACGGCATTTCAAGGCACCGTGATATCGCGCAGAGCCAACGACACTGAGGTCTGAGCAAGCTGGGGTTTTGGTCAGGGTGCCAGCAGGAATAAAGGCACATTTGAAGGGGCAACTTCAGAGAGGTTCATGAACGCGGTGTGTGGTGTGTGTAAGCAGACGTCTGAGCAGGCGTAAGGGAACGAGCAGGGGAGCAAAAGCTCTCAGAGACCCCCAGGAGCATTTGCTTCGTGTCCCCCACATGCCTCCGGGTCTCCCCCGCCTCCTGCCGCATCAGCAGCCTCCTCGTCCCTGGTCGTTGTCGGAAGAGGGTCTCCGGGTGTGCCCAGGTATAAAGTCCTGTGATCTGGATATGCTGAGGATTGAGGCTGCTGTGGTCTCCAGCCCCCGCTGATCAGCACAGCCCTCCTTGCTGTCTGCAGAACAGCTCTTATGACTACAGTCTTATGACTTCAGATTTGGAGCCTGCCCTGTTGCCATTCGCAACACTGTGCTACTGAGTCCCAGCCCCGTTCCCTGTGGGTACCATCTCTTCTATTTAAAATGTCTGTTTCGGGGCACCTGAGTGGCTCCGTCGGTTAAGCTTTAGACTCTTGGTTTCGACTCCGGTCATGATCTCAGGGTCATGAGATCCAGCCCTGCGTGGGGCTCCACGGTCAGCAAGGAGACTGCTTGAGACTCTGTCTTCTTTCCCCTCTGCCTCTGCCCCTCCTCGCACATGCACATGCAATTTCTCTCTCTCTAAAATAAGTAAATAAATAAAGCCCTAAACAATAAAATCAAACTTCTCTTTCTCCAAATGTCTGGTCTCCGGCTGCACTCTTGAGAAGCTATCATTCAACCTGGAGACCACAGGGAAAGCGGTGGAGACCCGTCCTCGCCCACGGGAGCCCCGCGAGCTCTCCCTCGCTGCCCACACCCTTACCAGCTCCTCTGCCTTCTCGCCAGCCCTCGCCCCTCTCTTGGAAGACACAACGCCCTGAGCAGTGGAATCCTCGTCTTATTTCTTTCTCACTTCACCTGCTCAAGAACCGCCTCTGGGTATTACGGATTACAGAACAGAGCCCGGAGTTTTCAAGGTTCACCCACATCTGAACCCAAATTATCAGCCCATCCGACTTCCCCACATCATGGTCCATATTACCATTTACCCCCATTTTAGCCACATGGGTATACCATCCATTTCCAAAACACGCCATGCATCTACTGCCTCATGCCTTTCGCCGCCGTTCTTCTCTGGAGTCCGGACTCTCTCCCCACCTCCCCCATCTGGCATTTGGACATGACATCTTCCTGACTACCTCTGGGGTAGCAGGTCAAACATTCCATTCTCCTAGTAACCTGGCAGAAACCATCAATCCTCCACATCACTGCAGCTCTCACTATGGACATAACTCACCCCTGCCCTCCAGGGTTGAGAGTGGGAGGGTTGAATATGACCCCACGAGAAGTGAATTTCCCTCACAGCAGAGAGCACAGCAGCATCTTGTCCTCATGGGGCTTAGCCCAGAGCGGACCATCCATCCATATTTGCGGAACGATCGTGGCCTGGTGACCCTCACCTGGGACTTCATATAATACTTGATTAAAAAAAAAATCCCTGAGACACCTGGCTGGCTCAGGAGGTTAAGCATCTGCTCAGGTCTACATCCCAGGGTCCTGGGAGACTCCTGCATAGGGCTACCCTCAGTGGGGAGCCTGCTTCTCCCTCTGCCTGCTCTTCCCTTGCTTGTGCCCTCTCTTTGTTAAATAAATACATAAAATCTTAAAAAAAAAAAAAAAGAAAAGAAAAAGAAAATAGAAGAAGAAGAAGAAATACTTTGTAAAACCTCTCCTGAAGGGTCTGGCACTAAAGGTCACTAAACCAGACGTCCCCCCCCGCCCCAGAACTGTTCACCCTGTCTGTAAGCTTGTACCGCCTCAATGATATTATTACAGTAAGTTGTCAGTAAAGTGTTCATTGTGTGACCAAGTGGATGATGAGTCACTTTAGCCCATCACAGCAGTCGCACAGGTGTAAGAACAGCCAGGACCTGGTGATTATGTTCCCTGATCGGCACCCTGTGGCTCAGAACGTCTGGTCTAAAGCTGCCCACAAATGTTTGTTCTCAGGCCATGCGGAGGCACAGAGGGGAAGGGGCAAGATAGTGGCTTAGTAGGTTAAGTGTCCGACTCTTGGTTTCATCTCAGGTCATGACCTCAGGGTCGTGAGATGGAGCCCCATGTCAGGCTGTGCACTCAGCTTGGACCCTGCTTGAGATTCTCTCTTTCCCTCTGCCCCTCCCCAATTCCTCCCTTTCTAAGAAAGAGAAACCTTAAATTAAATTAAAAATTAAAAATAAAAGAAAGTGGCTATAAATGTTTAGAACGTTTTAGAGACACCGACACTATCACAACATCGAATTATGTGTCTCATCTCACTGAGTACAAGCATTATCAGTCTTCCAGGGAATGTTAGTCCAAGGGATGTGCCACCAGGTGCCATCAACCCAGGCATTCGAGAAAGGAACAGGGTGTCAACGGAGGGATGGAGGAGAGGCCCCATGGAGAAACTTCTGCTCTTCTTTGTTTGCTCTCTGAAGTAAGAGGGACAGATTTGAAGCAGCCTTCGTTTGTTCATTGCCGTGATGTGCGAGGCAGCGTGCTAGTCACTGAGGAAAGGGAACACAGGAGGAAGAAGAGAGGGGACAGTGACAACAACAATGAAAGAATAACGGTAGGGATTCTGAAGCCTTACTACGCACCCGTCACAGGGCTGAGGGCTTCCTGCAGGTTAGCTCACTGACGCACAGACCTCCCCCGGGGGTACGGCCCAAAGCCCAACACAGCGAACCAGCTCGGCTCCTCTTAGCCCGACCAGCGGAACCTGTTTCTTTCTAAAGTGAGGGGTGGTGAGTGGGTGGCTCAGCTGGTAAAGCGTCTGCCTTTGGCCCACATCATGATCCCAGGGTCCTGGGATCGAGCCCTGTATCGGGATCCCTGCCCGGCAGGGAGCCTGCTTCTCCCTCGCCTTCCGCCTGCCGCTCTGCCTACTTGTATGCTCTCGCTTGCTCTCGCTCTGTCAAATAGATAAATAAACGAAATCTTTAAAAATAAATAAATAAATAAATAAATAAACTGGGGGAGTGGGCCAAGCAAATTGCCAACTCTGACTCCTATCCCCTATTCTTAGACCCAATGAAAAGATACAATATAAATCAGTTTGGATTCAATTCAGACAAGCTGCAGAAACACTGTCTGCACTTCTAGAGCATATCTGCATAACGGAATAAGGACATAGAAAGAAATTCATCAAGGGGTGCCTGGGGACTCAGTTGTTAAGGGCCTGCCTTTGGTTCAGGTCATGATCCTGGGGTCCTGGGATCGAGCCCCATGTTGGGCTCCTTGCTCCGCAGGAAGCCTGCTTCTCCCTCTGCCACTCCCCCTGCTTCTGTTCCCTCTCTGGCTGTCTCTCTCTTTATCAAATAAATACATAAAATCTTTAAAAAAGAAAAATTCATAAAGATAAGTATTAACATTAACAGATAGATTAACTTAGTTACCAAGCATTCAAATCATTGAAATCTATGAACTTCCAGAAATAATTTCTATAAAGGGTATTATTTTCTGACCAAAAACGAAAACTGTTCCCATGTTAGCCTCATTTACTAGAGAAAAGTCTAGACTAGAGATTGGTAGGTGGATGGACAGGTAGATAGGTGATAGACAGATAATGGATACATAAGCTATAATCTCACCAAATGGCTCTACGATAAAGACCTGTTACTCATTACTTTGAAGAAAGAACCAGCCCAGAACCCAGCAAAATCAACAGGACATGTAAGTAACAGTGCTAAAAACGGAAATGTCATTTAGAAGGGAGGAAGACATCTGAAATGAAAATAAAATATCCTTCATAGACACTTGAAATGAGTGTACTTTAATCTTCCGAACTCAAACTGACAACAATCACGCTAAGATCTAAATCCTCAACAGGGCTTAGAAACCCATGATACATGGGGGTCCCCTTCACCAAAAGAGCCTTAAGCTTTGGGGATAACCGTATGGGCAAACAAACTGATTTAAGAACAAAGTTGTCCACTTTCCTCTGTCTTAAGACTTCCTAAGAGCAAACTCCCTCTAAAGTTAGGGAGAAGTTATGTTCATTAGCTAAAACACCTACCTGGCACCCAGTCAGCTTTGTGCCCTGTTGCCCCAGCAAACCCTAAGTTCTTACCTACTCTATGTCTTTATTTATATCCCAGGTCTCTTCCCAAAGCATTTGAAAGACAAGGGCAGAAGCTATCAAAGAGAAAGGGTGTCCTGTCATTGTTATGCTCATGTGTGATAAGCCATTGCTCAGGTCCCTAAGATACCAGAGAACCACCCAGAAAAGCAAACGGAAACGCAAGCCTTACAGCAGACTGTGCTGGCACCAAGGGAGTCACCCTTTCTGCAAAGATACAGCAGCATGAAAGTGTGTACTGCTCCCCCCGCCCCTCAGCTTGGGGAGGAGTAGGAACTGGTGGGGGGCGGGGTGAGTATGTCCAGGTGTCAGACTTGAAGAAGCAATCAAAGCTTGGGTCAGAAATGGAAGACAATAAGAAAATGAGCATAGAAGCATCTCTCGTTCTGTGCACTGCAATTCTAACCCACATGAGAAAACAGGACGTGTGGCCTCGAGCCTACCCAAGGGGACATTAGGGAGAGCAAAAAATCTAGATGCTTGCCTTACCCACAAAACAGAGATGGGAAAAAATATCCAGTGGTGCAGGGACAAGCAGGCTGGTCACCTTCCCAGCCCATGTCCAGCAGGAAAAAAGAGCTGCCGCGGCCCAGGAAAGCCAGGCTTTCGGTGTGCTGAGTAGGTAAGCTCCGGCTCCATTCATTTCTGGGTTTGGAACCCGAAACCAAGAAATCATCATGAAAACTCAAGGGGACCAGCAAAAACAAATAGAATATTGCTCTGAAGGTCACTTTCACAGCCCAGAGAGGGCACAAAAGACAGCCTCAATATTCTTTATAAGTCTGCTGAAGATGAGCTAAAATAAAAGGCACCACAGGAAAGGTATGTGGCAAATGGGAATTCGCAGAATGAGGACAGACAATACTTCACACCGTCTAAAACAGACAGTAAAACACACTGTCTACAGAATTAATGAGGAAGAAGAAGAACAATAGTGCAATAACAAGACACTTTTTTTAAAAAAGCAGTTAGAGAAAGCCCTGTGTAGAATTTTACAACTGCAGACACATGGACACATACACAAATGGACATACGTTCACTTGAAGAAAAATTTCAGCTGAGAAACTGGAGGGGGCTTCAGTTTGCAGGAACACGGGTTAGGTTCAACACTGCACTGAAGACGGTGGAAAAACCAAGATGGTTTATATGATCTGAAATCACCAGAAAACACGCAAGAGCTCACAAGCCAGTGGGAGCCTCCCCGGCTGATTTTTAGATGAACATATGCAATTAGAGAAGAAAGCAGGTATCAGACACCAAAGCCATGTGTGCCCTCATGTCACAAAGACCAGGAACTCACAGTTGGCCTTTTGTTCCTGGGCCACGAAAAGCAGTGTCCATGACGGAAATCTGGTAGAGCTTATTGGAGACCCTGCCGTGAAAGCTGGTATTCCTAAGGGCTACAGCCTTCAGATGGGATAAGGGAGCAGGGCATAGCACGCCCACCCTCTCCCCAGCCAGAGGACTTGGATCTAAGCACAAGCGAAAAGATGGAAAGGGACGCATGTGGACGTTGTGGCCACTAACCCACCCTGCCTAACTCAAGGGAGAAGAGAAGGATAGCGTCTATCACCTTTCTGTTCAACGGTGCTCTGCAAATCTTAGAAAGCCAATATGGCAATTTATTTATATATATATATATATATATATATATATATATATATATATATTCAAATCACAAAATTCTAACAGAATCTACAGACCAATTCTTGGAACGGAGAGTCTGGCAAGACTTTTAGACACAAGATCAAAATACAAACTTGGGAAGCGTCTCTATATTCCACCAAAAATCAACTAGAAAAAATATTAATAATCCCAAGCACAATAGCAGCCAACAGTGTAAATTGCATAGTCGTAGATAAAGGAGGGAGAAAAATCTAGAGGAGAAAATGATATGGACATAAAAAAAAAAAAAAAGATCTAGTAATCTCACCCCAGGTAGTTAGCCCCTGAAAGACAGAAACATGTATGTGCGGGCACACAGCAGCTCCCCTCATAATCGCCAAAGCCTGAACGAACAGAAATGCCCGTGCAGTGAATGAATGAACAAAACATGGCCCATCCTTCCCATGGAATGCTACTCGGCCATAAAGTGAAGTGAACGGCTAACACACACAGCGTCGTGGGTGACTCCCCAAGCCCTGTGAGTGAAGGGAGGCAGGCCCACCAGGCCACGTACTGGTCCAACCTCATTTACACGCATTCTCCAAGAGAAAACTACAATGTTGGAACACAGATCCACAGAGGCAGGGGCTCGGGGTAGGAGCTTGTCAGTGCAAAGGGACAGCACGAAGGAGTTCCAGGGACGATGGAACTGCGCTGCGTCCTGATTTGGGTGGTGGCCGCAGGAGTCGATACATGCGTTAGATTTGACAGAACTGTGAACACGGAGTCAGTTTTACTGTGTTAATGCAGAATATCAAATGTAAACGTGTAAGAACAGTGTTTAAGAAGACCGTAAAAACTGTCTACGATGGGATGGGAAGGTAATTCAACACGGTAAAGATGTCCTTCTCCCAAATTGATCTATACAGTTAGTGGGTTTTCACAAAAACCCAGCAGAGTTTCATGAAATTTAATAAATGAATACTGAAATTCTTAGGGAAGAATGAAGACCTAGGTACAGCCTTCACAAAACAAGTTGAGAGGAAAGAGGAAAGACATGTCCTATTACATACAAGACTCCTTATAAATCTGTGGTTATTAGAAAACTTAGGGAGTGGTGCAGGGATAGAGCAACAGATCCTAAGGGAATGACAGGGTTATACCACGAGCTTAATAAGGGCTATTCATCTGTACAGATAGATGGGACAGGTACAGGGATAAAGATATAGACAGACAGATGCATCCATATGGACATCTTTTTAGGTTTCTATCTTATCCCAGGTGCAAATTAAATTCTAGTGACATAAAAGTCCTAAATGTGTAAAGCAAAACTTAAAAAAGAGAATATAAAGAATTCCTGTAAGTCAATTTAAAAAACTGGGGAAAAAAAAAATAAGCAAAGGATATGAAAGTAAACCTCAAACTTCCATAAGTAAAATAAAAATGAGAGCAATACGGGGCACCTGGGTGGCTCAGTGGGTTAAAGCCTCTGCCTTCGGCTCAGGTCATTCAGGGTCCTAGGATCGAGCCCCACATTGCGCTCTCTGCTCAGCAGGGAACCGGCTTCCCCTTCTCTCTCTGTCTGCCTCTCTGCCTACTTGTGATCTCTGTCTGTCAAATAAATAAATTAAAAAAAAAAAAATTTTAAATGAGAGCGATACAATTTTATGTCATGACCATCAAATGTGCAAAAACGTAAAAGTCTGGCATACAAAAATGTTGGGAAAAGTAGGGGAATGGACTTTTTTAGAGGAGTTTTAGGTTAACATCAAAATTTCGGAAAGCCTAGAGAGTTCCTATATACTGAAACACCATCGCCGTTAACCACCCGCATCACCGTGGTATTTTACAACTGATGAACCAATGTTAGTATGTTACCATTAACTAATGTTATGGTTGACACTACAGTTCATTGTTAGTATTACACACTCTCTAAGTTTGGGCCAATGTAGAATGTCACGTATCCAGCACTCTAATACCACACAGAAGAGTTACGCTGCCCCAACAATCCTAGGCATTGCACAGATCTGTCCCTTCTTCTTCCCCAAGCTCTGGCTACAACTGATGTTTTTAGCGCCCCCACTGTTCCGTCTTTTCCCGAATGTCATGGAGGGGACTCCTGCCGTCTTGTCAGATCCGCTTTCACTTAGCAATATGCACTGAGGCTTCCGCCGTGTCTTTTATGGCTTCAGAGCTCACTTCTTTGTCTCGCTGAGTGACATCTATCTGCCCACGGTAGAGTAGCTCGGTTGCTTCGAGTATTGGGCGACTGTGAATAAATGGACTTTTCAGACACGACTGGTGGGAAGACAAAATGCTACAACTACCTTGGGGAGAAGCTGGCATCGTCCAGTGCCGTTGAAGATGTGCACACACATAACCCAGAACGTCTATTCCTGTGTAGATGTCGCAGAGAAACTCGTGCAAGGAAACATACGGAAAAATGTTCATTAAGCGCCTTGTGGAAGAGGGAAAACTGCAAACAAACCAGAAGTGTGCCAAGAAGAAGGCTCGAATGGGACAGCGTTCTCCATGAGCCTCTCTCGAGTTTCTGCGCGTCCTGTCCGCAGAGGCACGGACAGCTTCTGCTCCGGACTGTGTCCAAGGGTGGTACCCGGTGAACAGCCTCAGAAGACAAAGATCGCGTTCCCCCTGCAGGGCGAAGTCTCGGCAGGTCGGCTTCCTGCTCATCACAAGAGACGCGGGTTTCGGAAGTGTGGGGTTCCTCAGCTGTGGCACACACCCACCGATGTGTGTGGCATCTGCGTGGATCCCTCTGCATCACCCGGTGGGAATGGAAGGGCCGAGCGTAACCAGGGCAGATGGGAGGCTCACGCTGCACCAAAACGTCCACGGCAGCAAAAAGCTATAATGAAATGTGGGAGGCCACTGATACTCTTTATTTGCTGCCCTGGTGTGAATGTCCGTACATTTCGTGGCAGAGACCTGAACGTTTGGTTGTGGTGGGCTTCCCTGGGCTGTGCCGGCAGTAGGGGGTACGTAATGGCAGAAGCCTGTACTTCATCTTTCCAACATCTGGAAAATTCTGAATTCCAAAAGCCCCTAGCCTTCAGAGTCTGGTGTAAGGAACGGTGCTCTGCAAATATTCTCCTGAAATTTTATATTTATTTTATCGTTTAAGATATAAAAATGGAGGGGGGAAGAGCTACCCCTTTTTAACTCAGAAAACCAAACCTGCACTGCAAAATGCATGTGATTCTCCACAAAAGAGTACAGAGACTATGGCGAGGGGCCTCAGAAGGGCCACATCAGCCCACTGTCTGGATCTAGCCTCCGAGGGGCAACATAATCTGTCCCTTATCTACATTATGGAGAGAACCGTTCTGGAAATACTGACCCCTGGTTTTGGTAATTGCTAGAGCATGTCCTGGGAAACAAAAATATTATTTTCAAACATGGCAAGATAGAGTCCTATGAGATGTAACTGTGAAAGACCTCGTGCCGGTCACACTGTTGCCCTTAAGACGGCTGCTTGATTATTAAACTCGTATCTGACCTTGAGGCTCCAGCTCCCCAGATTGCGAATACGCTTGAGGCCTCGTGTCCTGCGACGGGATACCTTTTATGCCCAATTTCAGATACTCCTGACCTCGTCACCTGTCTCCCAGGCCATCCACTGCTGCACTACCTAGTTATTCAGAGGCTCTGATTTGCAGCATACAACTCCTCCCGCCTCCCCTCGGCGCCATGCAGTGTCCCCCACCTGCCTTCTCTCTAAGGGCGTCTCCACTGTGGCTGTGCTGTGGCACTGTCCGGGAATCAGCTAACTGCCACACGGTGCAAGCCAGAGACGCAGGACGTGGCTGCCCCATAGCTCATTTCTTTCTATCGCTGAATAATAGTCCATCCGGGGCAAATGCTTGATTGTTGGGGTAGGAAACGACAAATGTTCCCTTCTCATCCTGGCTAACTATTCCTGAGAAACCACGATGATCACATGACTTCACAGACAGACTCATAGCGGCTCATCCCCAGTGGTGGTGGCCAACGTGATGTATCATCCTTGAGCTGGTATCCCCTATCTTCCTGCCTGACCCACTCTGTCCCTGTCTCCAGCCTATGGGGGGAAGGAGGTCACTCTCCAACATAAACCATCCTATGTAGCCCATCATCTCAGGCTCATTCTTTGGGAAGGGTAAGCCAAAGTATATTTCATACCACTCTCACATTTCCAGGCCCAGATATTCTGGAAGATACTACTTTCATAATTAGAAAGGTCAATTAATCTCAGAAAATCAGTAAATCGAGGTTCTCTGCTGCTATGCACTTCTGTGCACCGTTTTCCTATCTATGGCCGTGAAACTCTTCCCACTAAAGACCTAGATTCTTCCAAAGCACTCACCTGACGTGCCCTTGCTGTGATTAACAACCCTGTCTCAGCTTTGGCCAAACTGACTAATTAAAAGATACCTGTGATTTCTGGACATTTTATTTTTTAAAGATTTATTTATTTGAGAGAGAGCATGTGAGCACAAGTTGGAGAGAGAGGTAGAGAGAAAGGGAGTAGCAGACTGCGCACTGAGCCAGGAGCCCGGTGTGGGGCTGGGATCATGACCTGAGCTAAAGGCAGACGCTTCGCTGAGCCACCCAGGTGCCCCTCTTCCATTTAACTTGTGCCTCTTGGGCTCTGTTATTAACGTTAACTGTACTTGCTAAGAGAGTAGATCTTAAATGTTCTCACCAACAAAAAGAAATGGTAATTACATGGCATGATGGAAAAGTTTGCTAACACGACAGTGGTAATCATATTGGAACATATAAGTGTATCAGATCCATTAAAGTTTGTATACCTTATACTTACACCATGTTAGACACCAATTATATCTCAATAAAGCTGGAAAAATAATAATTTACGCCTGTCAGTAATGGGATGTTTAGTTAGAGTGGGTTTCTGCTTTGCTTCTCTCCTCCCAGCGACACGCTTATGGTGGATTTATCTGACAACGGTGACAGACGCCCACTGACTGGGGGCCTCGGCTCCCCTTCTGTGACCCAGAGGCAGAAATGAAGCCATTGACCTGCTGTAGAACCAAAGCTCCTGGTCTAGACCCCTTCCCTCTGTGTTCTCCTTGGTGCCTTGCACAGAACAAAACGAAACCCAAACAGCAGTAAGTAAATGACTCTAGCTGTCCCTCTCTGACCTTCCGTGTCAACACTAATTTTAACTTTTCTTCCTGCCTTCAGCCACGTTCTGTGAAGCAATAAATAGAACTAAGTGTCTTTTTAGGACATTTTTATTGCGGCATATTTTTCCTGCCTCCTGCCACCTTATTATGTTATCTTGCCGAATGCCAGAGAAACATGAAACAGACGCTCCAAACAGGAGACATCACGGAGGGGATTTCCCTTCCAGCAACTATGACAAGGAAGCTCTCAGAACTCCACTTCGCATGCCCGTCGTAGGATTCTGAGCCCTGAATGTACAGCAGGAAGAGGCTCACAGGGAAAACGTAGGGTATGCTGATCTCAGTGGAATAACACGGAATGAAGAAAACCTACCTTAGCAGCTAAATTAAAAAAGGAAATCAGAGGTCAAATGCCTCCAATTACAAGTGCTGCAAGACAGTCTCCAAATTTCTTCATGGAAGTAGAAACAAATATGCCAAGTGTTGCTGGAATAAGTATATATTTTTGTGATTTTTCTTCTTTGGGTAGCGCGACTACAATGCATTTCCAATGAGTTTTCTATCGGAGGTACTTAGCAGTGTAGTTTCCATGCTGATATACACAGAAAGTCTTAACCCTACACCATAGGAGTAAGAAGAATGCGTGTGAAAATAAGGAATGGAAAACAGTCATTTATAAAGTCCTACTTGGTTCGTTAAATATATTTAAGACAAAGCTACTGGGACAGTTATCATCTGAGCGAACTCTGTGCCTCTTTTTAGAAATATAAACAAGAATAATGAACAACATAGCTCACACACTTATGTTCAAGAATGCACACTTAGCACATATTTTGTATCATTTCTCTCTTAAGACTTTTTAAATTGATGAGTCAATGAGTGATTAAAATAACAAATCCATGACAAGGAAACATGATGGTGAGAAGTTATTTACAGATGTGCGATTTCAGCAAGACTGTAGCTCAGGGTTTCTCAACCACAGCACTGCCGGCGTCTGGGACAGGGGAATCCTCTGTTGTAGGGCCGTCCTGGTCACGGTCGCATGTACAGCAGCACCCCTGACCCCTCTCCACAAGATGCCAGGAGCACCTTCCCATCACCCCCAATTGTAACAATCCAAACACCTCTCTGGACATTGCCAAGGATCCCCAGGGCACCAGTGCCCCGGCTAGGGGCCACCGCTCTAAAGACAGAGAGCAAGCGGAGTCACACACCTAAGGGAGCAGCCACAGCCTAGGAGATCTGTGGATGGCGTGATCATGCAGGAGACGGGAGCCCGGTCAGAGCACTGAAGAGAGCCCCCACAGGGGTGGCACAGTGCCACTGATGATCCTAGTACACAAAGAGGGGAACAGGATCACTGGGATTGATGGAAGGCGTGTAAGCAGAACGGTAGAAGCAGCACACTTCCGTGCTCTGTCCCGTGCACACACACATTCTACTCTGTGGATACACAGGCGCCCGTGCACACACACTCTCCACACACTCACATTTTGTCTCTCTCACGCACACACCACGCCCGCATATGTGCACACTTTACAGCCAGGAAAATGCCCAGCCACACACCCATTCCTGGGGGGAGAGAGGAAGAGCGCTCCTCCCACAGAACGGATTAACCAAGGAATGCTATCCGCTGGGGAAAGTATCAGAATTCTCGCCCCGGGCCAGCGGCCAAACCAGACTGCGGCCTGCCTGCCGGCCCTGCCGGCCCATCAGCGTCTTCAGGGCACGCAGCCCTCCACCTCCTTTCTGTTGCGTAATGGGTTGAGCAAGCATCAGGAGGCATTTCAGGAAAGCCTAGATTGTGAAAGAGAAAGGCTAAGATGAAGAGAAACACTGAATCCAACAGAAATGGAGATCAACAGGGGAGGGGGCATTAAAAAGAAAAAAAAAAATCAAGCTAACATGCTCAGGCCCATTTAGGAAGACATTTCATTCAAAGCAAAAATCAAAATCCTTCTAATAAGAAATAAATTTTAAAAATCAGAGAAGAGTCTGCCAAAAATGTAAAAACATTAAAAGGTAAGATTAATTCAGAAGAGGAAACTAATAGAAATTCCTCACACAAACAGAGCAGAGAAGGATATTTGCAAAGAAGTCATTTTTTGGACGTTTCCCAGGACTGAAGGCAGGCAAGTGCCCCCGAACCAAAGAGGCCCGTGCGGCACCACACAGGCTGACTAAAACATTCATCAGGCCGGCACAGGCATGACAGACTCTACAAGTGATGATCTCGCACGTCAGGTTAGAAACGAGGACGATGCCTTCAACATTCGGATCACAGGCCCAGCATTTTATGCAACCTAGTCATGAAGCGTAAAAACAGAATAAAGACATTTCAGACGGGCAGGCATACGGAGAGTTTGTCTGTCATGCGACCCTTAACCCAGGATGCGTAGTCACAAAGGAAGTCGATGAACCGAGCACGAAAATTAAGATCCAAGAACCAATGGCACCGACTCACAGGAGCAAAGAAAGGGAAGTCCCCGGGGGACAGCTGTGAGTTTGCTGGGAACCAGCCATCAGCTGGTTGAGACAGAAGGATGGAGAACAGAAGGGGGTCTCTGACAATGGAAGGAAGAGCCTAGGGACAGGACAAAGTCTAACCCCAGAGCGACAGACGATGGTCAAAGCAGAGAAAACGGTACGGAAGGACAGCCTGTGCTCCTGCCCTCACGCAGCGGGCTAGGCCGACTCAACGTCCCGCCGGGGCTGAGAGGGCGCTTTCATCTGGTCGAGAGACTACAGTTTTTTACTCCACTGTAAAAGCGGAATTTATGTCTGCTCCATGAAGAGCAAAGGCCCATCAGACAAGAGACAAGGAGGCTCCACACCGCACAGATAAAGGAAGGAACCAGAAAGAAAGGAAGCTGGAGTCTGTCGGCCTCCTGAAACCGACATGTCCTACAAACCGGCTATGAGACTCAGGTGACAACGGCTCTCTCCCCTGTACACCGGCTCCCAGGTCCACTCACACGCATCGGTGTCCTCCTCTTGACCCCAAAGCCTTGCTGTTCCAATCAGACATCATCCAAGAACTTGGCTGCAAGGGAGGACTCCGAGCCCCATCCCCCAGCTGCTGAGCGAGAAGCTGCATCTTATCCAGACCGGGCTGGGGTCTGCTGGTAGGAACCCTTAATAAACGTGTGCTTGTTAAGCTGCTGTGTTTGGGGGGATTTGTTACACAGAACCTATAATAATACAACAAGCTAAGATTAGTGAAGAATCTGTATTAGGAAAGATGTAAAAGAAACAGTGAGGACGGTAGGCGAAGTGTGTGACCAGCCCTCACAGAAAGAAGCCAGCACACAGTGTCGAACTTCTCTGTATCCAGAAGAAGGATCGGGGGTATAGCTCAGGGGGCAGAGCATTCAATTTCAGAAGGAGGATCTAGAACTCTTGTTTCAGACCGGCAGTAATCAAACCGGAAAAGCAGAAAGAATTTACAAGTGGGCCTATGAAGAGAGAGGGGCCTGGTTAAGGACTACACTGTTTAATTATAAACCTTTCATTATTCTGACACCTTAACCATATAAAAATTCTAGCTTTTAGTTTTGCATTTATAACTCAATTGAATCTTAGTGTTGGCAGATATCTTAAAGGTCTCCTGGTCCAATGTCCCAGTCAAAACAGGTATGGATAGAATGTCAACCGTCTCCTGCACACGGTTTGTGTCTGGGTACACATTCCACCCCACAACACAGTCCCTTCTCATGAGAGACGCAGCTTATTATTAGAAAGCATCCTTTGGGTACCCGGGGGGCTCAGCTGGTGAAGCATCTGCCTTTGGCTCAGGACATGATCTCGGGGTCCCGGGATCGAGCCCCGCTTTGGGCTCCCTGCTCAGCAGCAAGTGCGCTTCTCCCTCTCCCTCCCCACCCCCCACCCCGACTCGTACTCTCTCATACTTCCTTCTCTCTCAATAAATAAAAATCTTTTAAAAGGAGAAGAAAAAGCAAGGATCCTACTTTGAATCCAAACACTGTATCCATGTGACTTTCAAGCAGGGCCTCCAGCTATACCCCTTGGAGCCACGAGGAGCACATCTCCTCTTACTGCCAAACATCAGACCTTCAAATCATGGACAATATCTGTCACTCGTCCTGCTAACTTTTCTTTAGATTAAGAGCCCTGACTCATTTGGCATTCCTCCAGATGACATGATGCTCGGGGTCCTTTCAGCAACATTGGTTAACCCCTTAGCAGTTCTTAGTTCGGTGGTGTCTGACGTGGAAGAGGACCCCGCAGCACCCCACGAATGGCTTGATGTGGGCAGAAAAAGTGGGACAAGAATCGGCTCGATGTGCCTGCATGGCACTCTGTATTAGTCGGTTCAAGCGCAGTGGACCTCCTCAGGTCCTTTGCTCATGACCTTCTCTATTATCTATTATCCCAACACTCCCTGAACATGCTCTACTTTTAAACTCCATAGTAAACCTGGCCCTTTCGCCTGCTACATTTCATCAGGTTTCTGCCAGTTATTTAAGGATTTTTTTTTTTCTAGTTTAGCTAATACTTATACAGGACCTCCTTGGTGCCAGACCCTAAGCCTGTCACCAATATTAAATCACTCGATCTTCACAAAAACCGCATGAGGTAGATGCAAATATTACCAACATTTTAGAGACGCAGAGTTGTTGAGTCCTATGCCAAGCTCCCTCAGCAGCCAGGACTCGGACGCACCTCACGGCCACAGAGAGCAGTCTGAGTCCTGGCTCCGCCGCCCTGTGCCCAGGCCACGTGTGTGCCTCCTACCTTTGTGTTACCTGCAAAGCTGAAAAACAGGCTTTCCACGCTCACCTCCAATATGGAAAGATCCGCTGAGGAGAGCACTACCAGACAAGGCTCTTTCGTAAGAAGAAATTGAAGAAAAGCTATGAACACCTAACCAGCACCCCACCAGGGAGAATTTTCCCTTCTGCAAGACTTTGGGGAACCTTGCAGTCCTGGGGAGTAGAACTGCACTGAGTTGCTGGAGGTAGATAAGGTCTAGACCCTTTGTTGGGATGCTGCACCCACCCAGGGGACATCTAGCACAGTTTGAAGACAATTTTGGTTGTCACACCGTGGGGCAGGGTGTTAGGAGGGTGATACGGGCATCTAGACGGCGGGCCCCACTAGACATCCTACAATGCGCAGGACGGCACCCCCACCCAACAAGGAGTGATACAGCCCAACATGTCCATACAGCTCTTCCTCAACCTGCAGTGGGGGCACATCCCCATAAAGCCACCATAAATGGAAACTATCCCAAGTCAGAATGCATTTAATCCACTTAAACTCCCAAACATCACAGCTTAGCCCAGCCTACCTTAAACCGCTGAGAACACTTACATTCGCCCACAGTTGGAAAAATCATGTCATGGGAAGCCTGATTTACAATAAAGTATTGAATGTGTTGTAGAATTCACTGAGTAGCGCTGAGAGTGCACAACAGCATGACCACCTGGGTACAGAATGGTTTTAAGTGATTTGCTGTTGACTCTCATGATCCCGTGGCTGACTGGGACCTGGGGCTCGTTGCCACTGCCCAGCATCACAAGGGACCATCTGCAGTGCCAGGGTTGAGAAAGACAACCTACTCATATTAAAGCCAAATATATCAGGAATTTTGACACAGTGGACCAACTAAGGAAAAGGCTCATGTGAATTAGCGAAATACATGTTTTCACTGAAATTTTGCACACTGGCAGGCAGAAAGATCAATATATTAGACTCCAAGGTCCCGTCTCTGGGACTTCTCCATGCTTCAGTTTATAATCTGCAATATGAAAGCATGCTTAGGTTGCTTCCCACTCTAAAATGCCATCAACTGCAACTTCATTATTTCCCAAATACATCCGGTAAGGAGGATATTTTTAACGCTAGTTGTTGTTCCAAAATGCGCAGCGTTAATCACTAGTTAAGAGCATTATACAATTATCATTTCAAAGCGTCAGCCTAATTCCCCAGGTTTGCTTGTTTGCATTTTTATTACAATGTTTTCATGGAAACTTATGATTTAGTCTCCTTAGATAAACTTCACATGTTATTTCGACTCTCTGTTTTCCTGGTATTCCTATACTTTCATAAATGGTACAAATGTGATTTGTTTGCAGACCAAGCACCCAGCAGAATGGCACGAAGGAATTACTCCTTTTTGATGTTATCTGATTTTTTTTATGATGTTCCTAGGAAATTAAAACTTGTTTTTTATATATCTGATTTCTGCCATTATCTACTAGCTCAACTAAAGCAATGATAGATGTAGGGAAAGAATCCCTGTTTTATTTTCCTACAACTACCTGGAATATAAGCCTAGAGGTCAGAAATCCCCAAATCCTATGCTTCTAAAGCCACACTTATAAGCCAGCTGCCAGTGAACTATGTTTTTCCTGATTTTCAGTGGCCAGAGACTATTGCCTTAAGACTCTCTTATCCACATGGTGATTGAAAAAAAACTTTTATACGTGGTTTTTACTCCCCAAAGTCCTCTAAGCAAGCGCTCTGGGGCATTACAGACCATGGTACTATCAATGTCCTCTAAAGACCAGAGTAACACAACTGTGCATCATTAGAGCAGGGTTTATTGATTCATTACAATCAGAAAGAACACACGTCGTGGGGACCCGTGTACATCTCTCAGTAAGAAGGTGTTAGAAAAGGCATTCCAGGATACTGGACTGTGGAAGGGGAAGATCCAAGAACATGGGGCTTGGCTTCGGTTCGGAGGCTGCCAGAAAGCAGAGGTCACTGGGCATCTTGATGAAGCGCATCTAGAGGACAGGAAGTGAGACTGAAGGCAGAACTAGTGAAAAAAGAAGTGGTCACACACATGAATCAGGAAAGTGGATGCTTGATTGTTTTTGTGATTCGGAGAATGTATTTTTGACTGTGTTCAGACATGATAGCAGAGTGGTTATGGGGTTTTGGTTGTTTTTGTTTGTTTGTTTTTTGGTTTGGGGGGTTTTTTGGTTGTTGTTTACACAATGGCCTTGTCTGAGGATGGTATTCCATAAAATTGTTTCTGTTCAACAAAAGAACACCAAGACTCAGCTGCGAATGCCAGGCTAGCTCCCTCCCAGCTGCCAGTGGGTGCTTTGCTCTTTCTCGATAATAACACTGCCCAACCACACCTAAGGGGAGGCCTGGTCTCCTGCTCCCTAAATCCACAAGGAGTTTGCTTTGACTGGCTGCCAATAATCCATCCTCCCTGCTGCTTCCAAACAAAACAGTCACTTCAAGACCTATGTCACTCAAAGATTTAAATTAACCTTAATTCAATTCTCCCCTTCTGACAGTGTATTTCTCTCCTCGCTCCATCTCCGGAGCTCCGGAGGGACTCATGTGAAGAGAGGCACGTATTCAAGATTTTCACAGTGGGCAGCACTAACCCATCAGGTGGGATGCCAGGTAGGTCTTGGGGGTTCCCTGCTTTGCCTGACTCTAACTCTTAGGTGGTTGGATTTTAGGGAGTATAACATAAGCAGAGAACAGACCAGGATCAGGTCTGAAGTAGGGAGGGCCCTTGGGAGCTGAGAGCAATGGTTATGACCAACTCCTCCGGAGACGTTTCAAACTGTGAAGTCTGTTCTGGTACCTAAAACCAAGCATTAGCATCGCCCTTTCTTAGAGGTAAACAACATTCACCTTTGAGACTTTCTGGCATCAAGAACGACAGAAAAGATTTTATTTATTTCTATTTTGTTAAAGAATGAGCCCATTCAAGTAGGCATTCTTTACAATATGTTTGTCTTTCTGTATTATTCTTCCCGATATGGTTGGCTTAAGTGTTTTAAAGAACGAAGATGACAATGAAATATTTACAGATGTGTTTTAAAGATCTCTTTCCCCTATAAAGATATATTTGACTTTTTTTTTTAAGATGTATGTGGGGCGCCTGAGTGGCTCAATGGGTTAAGCCTCTGCCTTCGGCTCAGGTCATGATCTCAGGGTCCTGGGATCGAGCCCATCAGGCTCTCTGCTCAGCGGGGAGCCTGCTTCCTCCTCTCTCTCTGCCTGCCTCTCTGCCTACTTGTGATCTCTCTCTGTCAAATAAATAAATAAAATATTTAAAAAAGAAAAAAGATGTATATGATACCTCCAGTCACGACTAAACGCAGAGCAAATTCAGACATATTTACTATCTTGGAGATAACTAAATTGGCTATTGGTTAATTTAGTCAAAGGACTTTTTAAAAAATGCAGTCATTTCAACAACAACAAAAGAGCAATCCGATAGCAGCCAAGTCAATTGCACATGGGAATGTTACTGGTTAAGATCTTCTGCCACAGTAGGAATTCCAACTATCCGGACACTGACCAACCAACCCCTACGAATCTTACTCTTTTTGGCAGAAAATGCAATTTTTTTTAAACTAGTATTAGCTATTGGTTATTTTGTTTGATTTTTAAATTTTAAAATCATTATTGCCCAAAGTATTTCTTAAATATTAACTGAGGTTGAGCAATTATTAAGTTAAGAAAGTTCTTTTTTTAAGATCATTTTTACCAATGAGTTCATGCCAACAGAATTAAAGTTCATTAGCTTACACATCAGACTATGGGGTAAAGGATTTCTGTCACTTATGCTGCCATAGCCTTCTGAAGCATTAAGAATTTTTGCTAAAGAATTCTTTACTCTTATTCTAAAAGACTTTAGAACTTACAGAAGATTCACAAGAAGTCTACAAGGTATTTCCATATACCCTGAGAAAATTCACCAACTAAAAACATTTTGCCCATTTGCTTATTATCTGTGTGTTTTCTGAATCATCTGTTTGAAAGTAACTTGCTAACACAATATCTCTTACCCCTAAACACTTCAGAGTATGTTCCCTGAGAAGAGCATGATTATCAGACTGAAGATATTTAATACTAAATTTAATACTAAATTTATAAATAATAAATACTAATATATACTAATTACTTATATATTATATATTATATAAGTAATATACTAACATATATTATATATAATATATACAATATATATTAATATAATACTAATAAATACTAATATATAAATACTAATAATAAATACTAAATTTATAAATTTAATACTAAATATATTATTATTTAGATTATATATATATTGGGAAATTTGCTGGAATTTGCTGAAAAATATATATTGGGAAAATCGCTGAAATTTAAATATATATATAAGATATATCTAATTAATTAATCTATTAATAATATATCTATTAATATATCTGTGATTATTGTTAATATACCTATTAATAATCTATTAATATTGTATATCTAATAATATATTAATAATTAATGTATATATTTAGATTTCAACAATTTTCCCAATAATATTCAGTATGGAAATTTTCCCTCAGACTCATTGTGTTTACTACTTGTGTTTACTTTTCATGTCTGTTTTCTTTTACTTGAATGACATCGTCATTTTCCAAAAGTGCAGGATAGTTGTTTTTTAGGTTCCTCTTAGCCTCTCAGGGTCAGCTTGATGCTTCCTCATGACTAGATTAAATGCCTTTTTTTGGCAGAAATGTCAAAGAAGTAAAGCTGTGCCCTTCTCAGGGCATGACATCGGGAGCGACGTGATACTTTGTCCCACTGTTGGTGGTAATAAAAATGAGAATTTTCTTTTAATCAAATGTATTAATGTTGCTTTTCACCCATACTGTGAAAACAGATACTTACTGACTTTATAGAAGAAGAGTGACTTGCATGTCATGACTCATTCCTTAAGATCTACATCTCTATCACATTTCTTTTCTACTTCCCTAGAACAAGTTGGTTCTGCCCATTTATCTTCATTCCCCTTGAAGAGAATGGGAAAGAATAAACAGACTGACACAGACTGTTGTCAGTGTGGTGATGACCACAACCAATAACGGGTCTACAAAAATATCCAGCTCGTTCAACTTTCCATAAGAAAGCCTGCCTGGGTCCAACATGCCAAAAGCAATTGGGCTTGGAGGATATTTTTAGAAATTGGTTATTTTAGCTTGTTTCTGAGAGGAGACTGGCCGCCACAATGGAATACACATTAAACAATGCATTAACGACCTCAAATTTAGAGCCAGCTGCACTAAAAAAGGAAAACAAAATCCTGCCCATAGATAGTCATTTTGCAAAGACCAACAAGAAATTCATGGGACCGCGGAGTCATGTGGTTCTACTCTCCAACCACTATGTGGCAAAGCTGAACATAAAACCTCTCCCCAAGATTTTTTATACCTATTTTATACCCATATTTATACCCTAAATATCTCCCAGAAAGGAATTTTCAGAGCTTCGATTAGAAATTGCTTCCAGAGTCTGGGGATAGTTCTAGACATGAGAATATAATTTGGGGTACCTGAAATCTCTCCCTTCATATTTTTTTCTTGTCTCAACCTGTGAAAAAGTAAGAACAATTAGTCATTCTTAAAAAACACGAGGGTGGGAACCCATGGTGGGGGAGTGGGCAAGGGGCCAGAGAGGAGAGCCCAAACCACTGAGTTTTTAATTGGAGAAATTTCCTTTAATCCCTACAAAATTCTCACTACAAACCTCTGAATTCTCTATTATAACCTTAATGAAAACAGGATAATGTCTTTCCCACTGCTGTCCTCCTGGATCCCAACAGTGCTAGATACATTGTACTTTTTTATTAATAAATGTTGAGTGAATACACCAATAAATAAAAGTCTTATTTTGCATTCTAGCCATAGTATTTGCGGTCATTCACATTATAATTTTGTCATACTATATTAACATACTCATCTTTCCCTCTTGTCAATACATTATTCATTCTATCATCATTTATTATGTCATCTATAGATGATATGAAACACACTATCTACACAGTACGGAATTTAATATGTGAATGGAAAACAGAAATAATCAAATGATTGGCTCTGAATTGTAGATCAGTATTCTGATATTCTAGTCAGCTTCTGCGAAGTAAGAAGCAAACACAAACTTTCAGCGGCGGGCGATAATAAGCATTTACTAGCTCACAAGTCTTTGGGTTGGTTGGAAGGTGTCTCTGCTGATTTCAGCTGTGCATGTTTGTAAGTCTGGTAGCCAGCAAGTTTGTCTTTCAAGTCTCATTACATCATGTCTGCTAAGATTCTACTGCTCAAAGCAAGTGATGGGCTGGACCCAATACCAGTAGCATGGGCAAGTATGTTGCCCACCGTGAAAGCAAAGGGAGGGAATGAATACCTCTAGAAAATAATCTAACTTTAACACCCTAGCAAGACAATCTGGCTCCTGGTTTGTTTCCCACTTGTGAACTACAGAATTAAACTTTGATCTTTCCCAAATATTATATCCTCTCTAACCTCCAGCCTCTTACACATGCTGGCCCTCTGCTTAGAATAATCTCCCACTCTTCCCTCTTATGCCATAAGCCCAACTCTATCATTTGCCAGGCTAACACTTACTCATTCTTCCAAACTATTTTATTCTAGAAGCATCTCTAGATACCAGAATCCAAGAAAGCTGCCAACCCCAGATCTTTCCAAATATCTTTCCATATCCTCATGTACCCTATGCTTCCCCCATGGAACCTACCACACATTACAAAATTGCCATTTCTTTCTCTTCTCACATGACCAACTTTGTGAGGGCAGATTCCATCGTTTTTATTAATCTTTGTGCCCCCAGTCCGTAGATTAGCAGCTGACATACAGCAAACATTGAGCAGGTGTTTGTTGGATGAATATTCTGGATATAATTACTCACCCTTTGTGAAACATGAACACTGACCATACTCTACAAACATATACTACCCACTGACATTTTCTCTTTATTCACTTTTTTCTTATTATAGTTAAAAAAAATAAAAATAATTTTAAGCTCTACTTCTGGAGATCTACAAGTTCAAACACATGAGTTCGGATTGAATCTGAGCAATTTGCCCCATTTATCTGTAGGTAATCTGACGTCCACTGGAATTTTCATAACACAAAAAAATGAACTATTTGGAGCAAAACTATACTACATTGTAGTTTAAGCCCTCTGTGGGTGAGACTATATATTTTTCTATTTATATGTAATATGTATTTTTCTATATATATAATAATACATATTTTTCTATTTCTATTTCTACTTAAAATATCCTGGGGCACCCACAGGTGCAACTAACTCTTGATCTGGGCTCAAGTCATGATCTCGGGGTCACAGGATCAAACCCCATGTCAGGCTCTATGCTCAGTAGGGAGTCTACTTGAAACTGTCTCTCTCTCCCTCTGTCCCTCCCCCCCGTCAAATAAATCAATCTCCTGGGAAAAAATTATTCTTATTACAGGGGGAGATTGACCACTCCAAATTGGAACTCAGTTTTATTCAAGCAAGTAACTTTCTTCCTTCTAAAGCCATCCCTAACAAAACCCCTACAACAAAATATCTCTCGATAACTGAATCCTTAAATAAATCTTTGTAGCAAATCAATGACTGCCTGCTAATACAAATATACTGTATGTTTGTCTTTCACGGTTCTTTGTAAAAATATGAGCTTCTCAGGCAAATTTACAGGCTTCTAGACTACACATGAAGGGTCTGTCTGTTTAGCATCATTGCTGAAAATAATCACTTCATCATAAATCCATTCATCAAAACTAAACCAATTTCATCTCTCTGCTAGAATGTATCCATTTCCCCAATACATTATGGTAAGTTCAATGAACATTAAATTCACAATGACAGTGATTCTCAGATTGAACATTTGGCAGTAAATTCTCCAAAGTGTTTACTTAGACTTACAATATGATGACCCAGAACACTTTGAAAGGGACCGTTAAGAGGATTTCAACAATCCACTGTGTCCTCCAATCAATAACTAATTCATCGCTACCAAATGGCTTCTTCAGCACAGAGCCACAAAAGAATCAATGGAATGGAATGTCTATTGCAGTGTCTCCATTAATTTGCTTAGCTCTGTAGAAAACTGTGAGAGGCTGGAAGAAATCATCAATGACTTCTAACAAGCACAACTGAAGATAACTTATTGTGTTGCCTATGACAATTTTTGTAGCTTTAGTTCTAATTTGATGATATCTGGAGACATTCTGGTTGGCAAATCATGGCGGGGCAACGCTACTGGTATCTAGTGGGTAGTGGTCAGGGATGCGGCTTAACTTCCTACAGTGAAAGCACAGGACCCTACTCACCCCCCCGCCCCCCCACACACACACGTGCAACAACGATTATCCAGTCTATATGTTAACAGTGCTAAGACTGAGAAGATTTACCTTACTAACAGGCGTAAATTCTAGAACTGCAGAGCTGTGGAACTATGTTACCCCATATGGCAGCCACATGACTGCTGAACCCCTGAAATACGGCATTTCCAAATTGAGATGTGCTGTAAGTGAAAAATACATTCCAGATTTCAGAAAGAAAGAAGAATATCCTACTACTTTTACAATGATGAGATACTGAAATGAAAATATTCTGGTTATATCAGGCTAAATAAAATACAATATTAAAATTAATTTCACTTCTTTCTTTTCACTTTGAAAAATGTCTCTCAGAAAATGTAAAATTGGGGCGCGTGAGTGGCTCAGTGGGTTAAGGCCTCTGCCTTCAGCTCAGGTCATGATTCCAGTGTCCTGGAATCGAGCCCCGCATCGGGCTCTCTGCTCTATGGGGAGCCTGCTTCCTCCTCTCTCTGCCTGCCTCTCTGCCTACTTGTGATCGCTGTTTGTCAAATAAATAAATAAAATCTTTAAAAAAAAAAGAAAATGTAAAATTATGTGTGTGGCTCTTGTTACATCTTTTTTTGGACAGCACTAGGCTAGGAATTCCTTCTGTGTCCTTGATGACACACTGTCTCTACCCATGAAATGTGCATTTTAGTAAGTGGGCTCTCAAAGTAAATTTGAATACAAAAAGCACCCAGTTGCTATGTGTTTACATAAAAAGAATATAAGTGCCAAGATACTCAATTAAATCAGAGATACATGGGCAGCAAGATATAGCCTCTTTATTTATATTGATTTACAAAACTGGTCCGAGATGAAAAAACAGTCATTGGGCTGTATTTTTTTTTTCTTTATGCCCAAATGGTTAGAATAATTCAGTAGCAAAATGTCCCACAGGTCAGACTTCAGGGAAGATGGCAGAGTAAGAGGATCCTAAGCTAAATTCATCCCATGGACACAGCTAGATTACACCCACATCAGGATAAATAACCCAGAAAATGCCCCAAAGACCAGCAGAACGAACTCCACAACTATATGTAGAAAGGCCACACTGAAGAGGGCAGTAGGTAGAGATGTGGTGGTGAGCTAACCCCCACAGGTCAGCCACCTGAGAAGGGAGCCACGGGCATGGAGAGGAGTGAGAAAGACCAACACACCACAGAGCCCGCAAGGTGAAGAGGAATTCCCATAGCATTTGGCTTTGAAAATCAGAGGAGCCAAATTTTGTGAGTTCTTCAACCAGCAGGACTTCAGCCTGGAATTTAAAAAATGAGCAGGCTCAGCTCTAGGAAGCTGAGTCCCTGTTCTTACATCCCCCTCCTGCAGCAGCCCAGCATGGACCTTACCCCTCATTCTCCTGTCCCCTCCAGCATAGCCATGGCCGGAGCCAATCCAAAGCAGCACCTCAAGCCTGGCAGTGTGTAAGCAGCCCAACAGGGGCTAGCACCACTCCAATGTGACCCCTGCCCCCAGCAAGAAGGGAATATAACCAACCACACACACTAGTCCAACTGCAACCCCAGCAGTGGGCTAGGGGAAGCCACTGGTCTGATTACGATCCTTGCCCACCAACAAAAGCTTCTCAGGGGACAGCACAGAGAAAGCACCAGTACTACTGCATCTCTGATAAACACATGGTGTGACTCAGTTCAAGCTCACAGTGGCCCCAGACTAACCCACTAAATAACACAAGGACCAAACCCTGCCCACAAAAGGCAAAGAGAGCCACCGCAGACAACTGGACTGAAAGTAAATGCGGCTCAGCCACAATAGTAGGACATGTGCAACAGACACAGGAGACACCTCAGACACGCCAGGCTCTGGTGAACAGGGGACACTGAACTGAAGGACACTATAGGAGCTCTTCTTCATAAAGCCACTTCTCCCAAGAGCTGGAGACACACCAGACTTTCTTAACACAGAAGAACAAACACAGAGCTAGACAAAATAAAGAGACAAAGGAACATGTCCCAAATGAAAGAACAAAACAAAATCACAGCCAGACAACTAAATGAAATGAAGGTAAGTAAAAACAACCATAAAACAAGTAACACAATTAGTACACACCTCTCAGTAGTTACTCTGAATATAAATGGACTAAACACTCTAATCAAAAGACATAGGGTGAGCGAACGGATAAAAACGCAAGACCCATCTAATGCTGCCTGTAAGAGATTCATTTCAGACCTAAAGACACCTGCAAATCCAAAGTGAAGGGATGAAAAAGCATTTATCATGCAAAGGGAAGTGGTAAGGAAGCTTGGATAGCAATACTTAAATCAGACAGAAGAGACTTTAAAACAAAGACTGTAAAAAGAGGCAAAGTAAGACACTTTTAATCATAAAGGTAACAGTCCAACAAGAGGATTTAACAATAGTAAATATTTCTGCACCTAACATGGGAACACTCAGATACATAAAGCAACTATTAAAACTAGTATAGTAATATAATAATAGTAGGAGACCTTAACACCCCACTCAAATCAATGGACAGATCATCCAAACAGAAAATCAACAAGGAAACGATGGCTTTGAATGACACATTGGACCACATGGATCTTACAGGTATATTCAGAACATCCCATCCAAAACCAGCAAAACACACATTCTTTTCAAGTGCACATGGGACATTCTCTAGAACAGATCACATATTAGCCCACAAAATAAGTCTCAAAAAATAAAAAAGATTAAAGTCATACAATGCATCTTTTCTGACCATAACACTATAGAACTAGAAATCATCCACAAGAAGAAAAATCTGGAAAGAGCATAAATGCATGGAGGTTAAATAACATACTACCAAGCAATGAATGGGATCAACAAATAAATCAAAGAGGAAATTAAAAAATACATGGAGACAAATGAAAATGAAAACACAAAAGTCCAAAGTCTTTGGGATGCAGCCCAAGCAGTTCTAAGACCAAACTTCATATCAATACAGATCCTCCTCAAGAAGCAAGAAAAACTGCAAATAAACAAAATAACCTTATACCTAAAATAGCTAGAAAAAGAATAACAAGCAAAACCCATATCAGTAGAAGGTAGGAAATAAAAATGGAGCAGAAATGAATGAAACAGAAACTAAAGAACAACTGAAAAGATTAATAAAACCAGGACACTGTTCTTTGAAAAAATCAACAAAACTCATACACTTTGGTCAGACTGAATGTAATAGATAAAAAAAAAAAAAAAAGAGAGGGAGAGAGAGAATGAGGACCCAGATAAACTATATCAGAAATAAAAGAGGAGAAATAACAACTGACACTACAGAAATACAGCAGATTATCAGAGAATATTATGAAAAATTACATGCCAACAAATTGGACAAACTAGAAGAAATGGATAAATTCCTAGAACCTATAACTTCCCAAAACTGAATCAGGAAGAAATAGAAAATCTGAACAAACCAATTACCAGCAATGGAATCATGTCACTAACAGAACACTCACAACAAACAAAACTCCAGAACCAAATGGCTTCACTGGTAAATTCTACCAAACATTTAAAGAAGAGTTAATACCTATCCTTCTCTAACTATTCCAAAAAACAGAAGAGAAAGGAAAGCTTCCAAATTCATTCTATGAGACTAGCATTACCCTGATACCAAAATCAGATAAAGACCCATTAGAAAAAAGAGAACTATAAGCCAAAGTCCCTAATGAATATAGACACAAAAATCCTCAACAAAAGATTAGCAAACCAAATCCAACAATACTTTAAAAAAAATCATTCACCATGATCAAGTGAGATTTATTCCTGGAGCATAAGGTTTGCTCAATATTTGCAAATCGTTCAACATAATAGATTACATCAACAAGGTAAAGGATAAAAACCATATGATTATTTCAATAGACGCAGAAAAAGCATTTGACGAAAGTACATATATTTATGATAAAAACCTTCACCAAAGTAAGTTTAGAGGGAACATACCTCATCATAATACAGGCCAATTATGAAAACCCACATCTAACATCCTACACAATGGTGAAAAGCTGAAAGCTTTCCACTAGGATCAGGAACAAGACAAGGATGTCCATTCTCACCACTTTCATTCAACATAGTACTAGAAGTCTAGCCATAGCAATCAGACAACAAAAACAAATGAAAGGCATCGAAATTGGTAAGGAAGAAGTAAAACTTTCACTATTTATAGAAGACATGATGCTACATATATGAAACACTTAAAGACTCCACCAAAAAACTTCTGTAAATAATAAACTAATTCAATAACGATGCAAGATACAAAATCAATATACAGAAATCCACTGCATTTCTTTGCACATAATAATGAAGTAGCAGAAGGAGCAATTAAGAAAACAATCCCATTTACAATGTCACCAAAAAGAATAAAATACCTAGTAATAAGCTTAATCAAGATGAAAGACCTGTACTCTGAAAACTATTAACACACTGCTGAAAGAAACTGAAGACAACAAAAAAAAATGGAAAGATAGTCCATGCTCATGAATTGGAAGAACAAATAGTGTTAAAATGTCCATATACCCAAAGCAATCTACAGATTCAGTGCAATTCCTATCAAAATACCAACAGCATTTTTCCAGAACTAGAGCAAATAATCTTAAAATTTGTACAGAACAACAAAAGCCCCCTCATATACAAAATAATCTTGAAAAAGGAGAATAAAACTGGAGGCATCACAATCCCAGATTTCAAGATATACTACACAAAGCTGTCGCCATCAATACAGTATAGTACTAGCACAAAAACAGATACATAGATCTATAGAACTCAATAGAAAACCCAGAAATAAACCCACAAGCATATGGCCAATTACTCTTCAACAAAGCAGGAAAGAATATGCAATGGGGAAAAAAAATCTCTTCAACAAATGGTGTTGGGGAAACTGGGCAGCTACAGGCATAAGAATGAAACTGGACCACTTTCTCACACCATACACAAAAATAATCTCAAAATGGATTAAAGACCTAAATGTGAGACTCAAAACATAAAAATCCTGGACAACAACACAGGAAGTAATTTCTCTGACACTGGTCAAAGTAAGAGTTTTCTAGGTATGTTTCTTGAGGGAAGGGAAATAAAAGCAGAAATAAACTTGGGAGTACATCAGAATAAGAGCTTCTGCACAGCAAAGAACACAATCAACACAACTAAAAGGCAACCTACTGAAGAGGTAAGATATTTGCAAAAGACACATGTGATAGTTAGTATCCAGGATATATGAAGAACTGATACAATTCAATACCCCCAAAAAACAATGATCCAATTCAAAATGGGCAGAAGACATGAACAGACATTTCTCCAAAGAAGACATCCAGATGGCCAAGAGACACATGAAAAGATGCTCAACATCACTCATCATCAGGGAAATGCAAATCAAAACCACAATGAGATACCATCTTGCATCTATCAGAATGGCTAAAATGAAAAACACAAGAAACAACAGGGGTTGGCGAGGATGCGGAGAAAGGGGAACTCTCTTGCACTGCTGGTGGGAATGCAATCTGGTGTGGCCACTCTGGGGAACAGCTTGGAGGTTTTTCGAAAACCTAAAAATAGAACTACCATAGAATGCAGTAATTCCACTACTGGGTCAAAAGTTTCAAAAACTAGGAGGTAAGCAAACACTTTGACAGCAGACAAATATTTCTGAGAGGAAAGCCAACAGCCAGCTCACTTAAAATTAGACCAATCGGTTAAACTGTCAGTCATGAGACCGGCAACCTTCTATAGGTAATACCACAGGCACAGTGCTCTAGGGTAGAATCCACAGTTCCCGTCTTAAGAATCCACCCCAAAACACAGTCCAAACAGATGGAAACATTAAGGAACAGGTCAGGACAGTGAAGGAGGATACTCGGAAGAGTTC
The DNA here is from genome assembly GCF_964662115.1 of Mustela nivalis. Lineage (NCBI taxonomy): Eukaryota > Metazoa > Chordata > Mammalia > Carnivora > Mustelidae > Mustela > Mustela nivalis. The sequence continues at coordinate 127,662,874 of NC_139040.1, read as the reverse complement.
CAAGGGAAACACCGTCACCATGGAGGGTAGGGCTTGCATGCGGAAGTAAAGGCACTATTTGGCCAACAGCATTGAGAGAACCATGTTGTGGAGGAGACACCAGAAAAGCGGAGTGAGCCGCAGCTCCCAGCGGAGACCGGGATGGGGTGCGTGACTGGGACGGTAACAAGACCTGCCCGCCTATGGCTGTGCAGTAATTTTGGGAAGAGCTTGGCAGTGAGATGAACCTCTTTGTCTTAACAAGCTGGAAGAGGATTTAGAACTTTACTCTCCAGGCAGTGGGGAGCCAGGGAATGCTATGGGGGGGGGGGGGTCAGAAGAGCAACAGGGCACACATGCGCATGGGACAGACTGCAGAGGGAAGCCACCAGGCGGATGTGTAATCAGCACACAATGTGCAATGCTGTTCCCATGGTGTCTTCCATTGCAGTCCTACAACTGACAGCCCACAAGTGTGACCTTCTCACCACACCCCTACCAACACTGGGTATCTCTTGTCTTTCCGACAACAGCCTTCTAACAGGTGTCAAAAGCTTTCATAAAGGAAATAACAGGTAATGGGTTTCACATACTTACCTTGAACTTCAATGAATGGCTATTTCCCCCTGGTTTCTGAAAGGAGGTTGTCACATAACACCATCCGCTCATCCCAGCACCAGGGACAAGAGACTTCATTATTGGTCCATTATTTATCATTGAAAAAACACTAAGCAGGTCTGGAGTGCCTGGGTGGCTCAGTCAGTTAAGTGTCTGCCTTTGGCTCAGGTCATGATCTCAGGGTGTATAGATGGAGCCCCACATCTGGCGCCCTGAGAGCAGAGAGCCTGCTTCTCCCTCCCCTCCTTACTCATGCTCACTCACTCACACTCTCTTTCAAATAAATTAAATTAAATTAAATCTTTAAAAAAACAACAACACTAAGCAAAGGTATACACTTAGCATTTTAAAGTTAAGTATGCTAGCTGTGGTGCCTAAGAACTACTCAGCACCAAAATGAGATCGGGTAAGGGCATTTGATATTGTGTTACAAAATACCCTGTTCCCTAATACCCAGAGACAGGGAGGCCGACAGTGAAGCCAGTCTAAGTAGGAGGCAGCAGGATTTATACCTTCCTTGGAAAAAGAACTAATTATAAACTAAAGACAATAATATTATTGTCTGAATGTTATTATTCATTGAATATTATTAATCCCTTTCTGAAAGTCCAATATGTTCAGAGTAGGACCCAAGTTTTTCTGTGACATGGAAATACAGAACATGAAGGAAAAGAAGAATGAATTGTTATTGTTGTTGTTGTTTTTAAATCAATTTGGATAAAACAAGAAAAAAGCTAAATCCCAACTTCAATGTATCCAAATGACTGCCAAAGTCCCTGAAGAGTGACCAGGGTACACTGAAAAGACAGGAGCAAACACAACCACTGGGATCATGTGGCACCTATAGAACTGCCCACATGCCAGCATGCCTCCTTCTCAGACACAAAGGGCACCAAACCAATGTGGACCCCTGCTTGCAAGAAGGAAATAAGAGGAAACCAGCTGGCTGGCGGCAGGAACTTACCATACAAGATCAGCTTCCAGGCGCAGAAGAACTAGAATTAAAGGAAGAATCACATGGGCAAATTATATTTGCTGGCATTGTTCTGTCTCAATGGCAGTGGGAACAAGAAATTTAAATTGTTCACAGAGAAATGTTGAAAAATCAGCCTTTGTCACTCGCAGAGAAGAAAGGATAAATAAATTTATACATCAGATATTCTGGCACATCATCTCGCCTCTTTCCCACAAAAATATCCAGAAATAAAACATAAAACATATATATAAGTAGAAATCAACAGCTCTCTTATATGTAAACAACACAAATTAGAAGATATAATTGCAGGCAAGGCACCACTTAGAACAGCAATAATAAATATAAAATGTCTAGAAATAAACTTGAGAAATATGTAAGAACTTTAGGAAGAATATTTTTAAGTTCTTCCAGGGGAGGGGAGAGGAAAATTTAAACACACGAAAGGCATTCCAAGTTGCAGAGTATGAAGAATGAACATCATAATATAATTGTCTCTAAATTTATCTAAAACAGCACCCAACCAATTTGTTTTAGGAATCTGGTAGGCTGATCCTCAATTTTAGAGGGAACTATAGGTTAGGAAAAACAGCCACCAAAAATCAAAATATAAACTGAATGATATGATGGAAGCAACTCAATAAGAAACGGGCAAAGATTTTAACAGACACTTCCTGGATATTCAAATGGACAATACAAACACGACAAAACGTTCAGCATCATTAGTCACTGGTAAAATGCACAATAAGACCACCGTGTGATCCCACCATCCACACACCCACTATACTGAAAATTTAGGAAGACTGACTTTGAAACGATGCTGACTTTTAGAGCTACAAGAACTCACACCCAAGCTGGGGGGGGGGGGTGACAAAGAGTGCAACCACCTTGAAGAAAAGACGGGGCTGTTCTTAAAAAGCCAAAAACCTACCCTATGATGGAGCCATTTCACACACATACGTGTTCCGTCCCCACAAAAAAAAGGAAAATAAAATACTGGGGCAGCAAAATGACCTGTGCGATAATATTTAAAATAGACAAAACAGCAAGCAGCCCGGGTCTTGATGCATTGGTGAGCAAATAAACCAAATGGTTTCACGCAACACAATACCACTCGTCATTAAGAAGAAACAAGCTCCAGACCCAAGAAATGACATGCTTCAGTCTCAAAAACATGAAGCTCCTGAAAGAAGCCTTCTGCAATGGAATGCATGCGTTATGAAGTCAGAACCGCAGTGGTCTGTGCGGGAGCGTGGCTGGGAGCCGACCGGCAAGACGCATGAAGGAATCGTCCATGGTGATAGTAATGTTCTGTATCTTGGTAACCGTTTGCACTGAATAAGCACATGTATTTGTCAAATCCCCGTGAATTTCAGTGTATGTAAAGTCTGGCTCAAACATTTTTTTAAAATACTATAAGCGAATGCTACCCTCTAGTCAGCGATGAGGCAATGCTAAACTGCGTGGAGGAAGTGTGCCGACATCTTCCATTGACTTTGACACACACTGAAAAGTAGGATGAACTAGTGTACTAGATGGACAGAGGGACGTGACCACAGGGTGAGTAACAAGGCTACAAAATGTTCATGGTAGAATCCAGGTGGTGGGGAGATGGGCGTTCACTGTAAAATAATCTCGACACTGCCCAGGCTTGGAAATCTTTTTAATAAAATGTTCAGAACAGTGTAAAGAAATTCAAACAGTGATAAAGGAAGAGTAGACCCATGGCGTGCTTAAATTTATTTATGTTTCATATTAATCTAGACATAAATAGAAAATAAGACCAACAGAGCAGAGTAGAATATTTCTGTACAGAAAGAGAACCTCCAAAACATGAAGATTTAGTGCTGTCCAAGGGGTATAAAGTTTCAGTTACACATGATGGATAGGTTCAAGAGCTCTGTTGGAAAACACTGTGCCTATTGTTCACAACACTGCACTGCGCACTGAAAAATGTGTAAGAGGGGGAGTCTGGGTGGGTCCGTCGATGAAACATCTGCCTTTAGCTAAGGTCATGATCCTGGGGTCCTGGGATTGAGGCCTGTGTCCTGTCAGGCTCCCTGCTCAGCAGGAAGTCTGCTTCTCCCTCTCCCTCTCCCCCTCCCACTGCTTATCCTCTCTCTCTCTCTCTCACATAAATAAAATCTTTTTGAAAGTGTGTCCAGAGGGTAGATCTCATGTTAGGTGTTTTACACAATCAAAAAATCATGGAAATGTGGTATATGTTACAGGTGTCAACTCCAATCAGACAGGAACAGAGGGATTATTTAATAAACAGCATTGAGACAAATGGGTTGCCTTCTGGAATAATGTATTTGGATCTATGCCTCACACCTTGTGCCAGGATAACTTCCAAACAGATCAAATACTTAAATATATATAAAATGTAGAATGTAGTAATAAACTGAAAAAAAAATTCTTCTTTAACACCAGGGGGGAAGTCATTTCCAACCATGACCAAATCCCAAAAGTCATAACAATACTAACGAATTCAACTACATATAAGTCAGCACTCTCAGAGCAAAACTATAATAAACTCAAACACAAATGACAAACTGGGGAGAAATTGCAGTATTTCACACAGTTAATTTCTCCAATAAGTAAGCAGCTCATAGATATAATGTCAGCAACACAATAGGAAAAACAAACAAACAAACAAAAAAAACACAGGGAAATGGATATGAACAGAGAATTCATAGAAAAGGAAAGACAAATGGTGTTTAATCCTATGAAAATATCCTCAACTTCAAACACAGTAATTGAAAAAAATGTATCTTTGTGTAGCTTTAATTTGCATTTCTATCAGAAGTGGAAAAAAAAGAATGCTGTAGAGTGTATAATTCACTTTCAAAAGGAGAGAAGGAGCAGGCACACACACATATACATAACAACACATATAAAAATGTGTTTGTACATACTTTTTAAAGCTCTAGAAAGAAAACAAGGAATAATACCATGGATTGCTTGTTCAGAATGACAGGAAGATTTTTTTCACAGTATACTGTTGTATACTTTTTGATTTTTTAATCATGTTGTTAAACGACCTACTAAAGAATCAGACTTAAAACAGTAAAAAGAATTCCACTGCAAGCAGAGGTAGCAGAGTGGGAGATAGCCAGAGTTCCAGGCACACTCTGCTACTAATTAACAGTGTGAACTTGGGCCAGCCCCTTAGAATCCGTGATGTTTCTGGCTGCAGAGAAAGTCAGAAAGATTCTCATCCCTCCTCTTGTCCCACAGAATAGGAAACAGAAACATAAAATCAATTAAATGGCTCAGCAACATCACATGGGGTCCATTTACGGGCAGCGCCCCAAATGCTGCCGATGTGTCCATTTCTTCTTGTTTGGGATGGGAGTCCTCCCATCAAGACATGAAAAGACAAGCCATGGATTCGGGGGGACAGTGTCTGTCAATTCCACAAGTGAGGAGGACGTGGATGTGGAGCCCATGCAGAACTCTCCCATTGGACAACAAGAAAACAAGCCCCTGAAAAGATGCTCAGCGTCTTTAGCCATCAGGGAAGGGAAATGAAAAACCACACCAAGATACCTCTGAGCATCTTTAGAATGGCTACAACTTTGAAAAAAAAAAAATGAGAACACCAGATAGCGGAGAAAATATGGCACCATTTGCATCCTTATGCACTGTCGGTATACAAAATGCACAAGCGTGCAATCCTTCCGAAAAGTCTGGCCGGGGCCCCTGGGTGGCTCAGTCTACCAAGCACCGACTCTTGGTTTCAGCTCACGTCACGATTTCAGGGTCGTGAGACCGAACCGCATTTCAGGCTCCCCACTCAGCAGGCAGTCTGCTTGAGATCCTCTCTCCTCTCCCTCGGCCCCTCCCCCTCACTTTCTCTCTCTCTTTCTCTCTCTCTTTCTCTAAAATAGGTAAATAAATAAAATCTTTTTTTAAAACTTTGGCAGCTTCTTATAAAGTTAAACATTTACTTACTAGATAACTCAAAAACCTGTACACAAATGCGTACAGCAGTTTTTTTCAGAATCACCAAAAAGCTACGGAAACAAACCCAACTCCCTTCCAGCTGCCGCACGTCGCAACAACAGAACGCTGTGTGGGCCTACAGGGACAAGCCACTGATGCAACCAACGGTCTGGATGGACCTCAACGCGGGAATGTGGAGTGAGAGCTGCCAATCTCAAAAGGCTCCATAAGGCAGGATCCCATCCACGAGCCTTTCCGGGAAAGGCAAAATTGGAGGAATGGAGAAGATGTCAGTGGTTGCTAGGAGTTCTGGCAGGAGAGACTTGACAAAAAGGGGAGGCAGGAGGAAATCTGGGGTGCAGTAGGATTGCTCTGTTTCGTGACTGAAGTGGTAGCTGTCCAGCCCTATGCATCTGAACCCACAGAACTGTATACTACAAAGAGCAGATAGTACTCTGCACAAAGTAAACGTGAATTTTTTTAAATGGAGTCCTGATTCACCGGATCTCTATGGCTCCTTCCATCTCTAAAAATAAAAAGATTCTTTCGTTTTCAGAGGATAACAATTCACTCCCAAAGACTAGTAAGGATTTGTATTATACGTGACCAAAAAAAAATTTTTATCATTTTTCTTTTGAAAAAAAGAAAGAGAGAAAGAAAACTGTAATAACTCTGAAATTCAGAGAGCAATGACAATGTGGAGAAAAGCCTGAAAACGATGTCAAAATAACAGTTCAGAATTTCATTTTATCTCAAAGTGCTACACAAACAGAAAAGCAGACCCGGTCCCAAATTCCACTGTTTAAGGTTTTTTATGTAAAGGTGGAATCATGGGTTGGACAGAGTCTGGATCTCTCTGTACATGTCCTCTTGCCTCCTGAAACCATGTTCTTTTGACACTGGATTGTTTAGAGACACCCTCCTTCCATTCATTTCTTGGTTAGTTCTGCTTTTTTGTTCTATCAACATCACGTAAAAGACCTCTTATACGGTGTTTCATACCATTTTAGAGTTATGTACCCCTTGGAGATTTAAGCTCTGATTATATTTTCCAGAACTTTAAAAAACCAAATCCAGGGGCACCTGGTTGGCTCAATCAGTTAAGTGTCTGCCTATAGCTCAGGTCATGATCTCCAGTCCCATGTCAGGCCCCCCGCTCAGCTGGGAGCCTGCTTCTCCCTCTTCCTCTGTCTCTCCCCTTGCTTGTTCATTCTCTCTCTCTCTCTCTCTCAAATAAATAAATAAATAACTTTTAAAACAATCCACAAACACCCCTCCACACACAATTATGATTACAATGTCAGGGGCTAAAGGATTCTGTGTGTCCTGTGGACTCCACGATCCCAGGCATATGGAATACAGCCTCCTGTGGGGAATCCTGACTGTGTAATTAAGGAAGGCACATTCCCAAGAGGCTAGTAAGGCTGTGGCCACGGAGTGGCTACAAGGAGTGGCCTTCAGCCCCCCTCATGGTTCAACATCTCATCTCCATCACTCAGAGAGCTCTGGAAACCTCAGCCCATTGCATAAATGTAAGGTATCATTTTCATGGCATTACACTGTGTCCCTGCTACTCCTGGTGATAAGCCAAACCTTTTTATTGCTGAGAAATAAAAAAAAAAAAAATGCCAGGGAAAAATAGAAAGTCATTTATTTATATTATTGTAAGCTTTTAAAAATGATTTCCCCTGAATAGCCTATTTTCTTCTCTTCTGTCTGGCTATTACCATGTTTATCTCCTGGTTGTAAAATATATGTTTGCCATTTGTCTGAAGAACAACGTAACCGTCTCCAACCCATCACACAGCCCTACTCCCACCAACCCTCACGACTCCGCAGGAAAACAATTGCCTGATTAAACAAGCACATCCAGGATCTAGCATCCAGACGATGTGCAGGGAGCTCTCAGCCCCGAGTGCACCTCCCACGAAATGCACTAAGCTTCATCTGACACACAGGGCAGAGACCGAGATGAAACAGCAGTTTTCAAAGGAGAATCACCTACTTCATGACCAGCAGCTTTTGTGAATGTTATTTTCCAAACAATTACGTAAACGAATTTCTGGAAGATGATTTGATTCTTTCAGCTTGATGACTGGGTGAAATGAAGACCAGAAAGAGAGAGACACAGAGAGGAAAGGGGAATCATCAGGTGATTGCTCTCCTGCCCACAAGTCAGCCTACGTAATCTGCCAGCTCCACTGAAGCACTTATTGTGGGTGAAGTGCCCGCTGATCATTTATTTTAAAATATTCGTGGTCAGATCGGCAAAACTGCAGCCCACAGCTTCGCAAGTCCTGGGACCCAGATTGCAACACGAGAAGCGGAGTGGAGTTAAATCCTATCAGCTACAGAGAAAACATCCACAGCCTCGACACACTGACTTGAGTCACCCACCATCTCAAACTCAGTTTGTTCCTCTGTAAAGTGGGAAAACATAGAAACTGCCTTATCTGGTTTTTACTGTACATATAATATGTAATTAAAATACATATTTTTAGTTGTTTCAGAGAAAAGGTCAATATCAATTGCTAAAGCCATAATTACAGAGAACAAGAACATGGTAACCACTATTTCTTCACAGATGTTTGCTTCGTGATAAATTGTTGAACTAAATATTTGCTTTTATGTACTTTTCTGTATGTATTTGTTTTACAATAAGATGTTTTAAAATAGTTTTAAAAATACATATTTTTACTATATGTTATATATATTATACATACACACACATATATACACATACACATACTTAGATATACCTGAATGCACATGCAAGTATATAGACACACATATATAGAAAGATAGCAAAATAAACTTTTTAAACTCCTTTCTACTCATTCCTTAGCCATAGTGTGATTGCCCGGGCTTATAAGGCTTGATCTAATCACTACCCGCGGTTGCGCTGTTTGTGGATTTTAGGAGTTATGTCAGTTAGCTTCTAAGACACCACAACTGCCAAGTCCAGCTTTAATGATATCCAACGCTTGCTCCTCCAAGAGGCAGGGACGGCAGCTCTCATTGCATGGCTGAGTCTGTACCGCACTAGGGTCGGAAGTTTGGTGACTGAGCCCAGGTCCACACAACTCCAGAGTTGCTGAGCCGCCAGTCACACTTCAAGCAAAGTCCATATTCTTTCTGTCTGCTACACTTCCCCATCATCATGAACACGAAGCAAGAAGTTCCCGTGGATTCATCCAAGGAGAAGGTTTAAACCACCCCGACCTTGAAGACAGGTAGCATGCCCCTCAGGCTGTCTTGTTCCAATACTGCCTCACCCAGGCACTAGACAGAAACTAAACTGCAGCCAGGGTCAGGCACTTCAGCCTACTACTACTCACCCAAGACCGCACTCACTCAAACCAACACTGGAATGAACATCGCAAAGCCCATCCAGTGACCTTGGCCAACAGAGAAACCCTACCAGAGACCCAGAACAGGGTCCTGGGTGTTAGTGATTATTTCCAGAGCCAAAATTCCAAGCTGCCAATTCTCTGCACTGACCATCCACTCCCCCCCTGAACCCCTCCAATCTAAAGTCACCAAATTACCCCTCAAAAGAATCCTGTTGTTGTTCATTTTGTACAGAACCACTCACGGCTTTGTCATTAACTGACTTTCTCTCTCTCGTCTCAGCTTTTATGATCCTGTTCTATGCTTCTCTAGCATTCTCCTTCCCAGGTCTCTAAACTCTAGGACAGCAGTGTCTACAATTACTCCTAGCCCTTCTGAAAAGCCTTACTTTTCCCTCCACATTTACTTCTTGGAAAAACTGTCCTTTGTCATGACCAAATCTCCTCTTTGGTCTCTCAAATTTCTGCTTCAATACTTTCATGATCCCAAAAGCTCATGCCCACATATCCCAACTATCTCATTACCTCAAACTCAACATCTCAAAGCCAAACCTTCCACAGTCCTCCCAAAACGTTTTCTCAATACCCCCTTTTGTTAACAAGGACAAACTTCTTTCAACTTCAGAATTTTTAAGTTTCCCTGTCTTTTTCCCTCATATTTAATCAACTCTATGTTTCATCAATTGCTTTTTTGACATGTTTTTCCCCCTCATTCTGTCTTCTTCTGGAACTCTAAATTCGTTTATGATATTACCATTTTCACACGTCTTCCCTGTCCTTCCATCTATTTTCCATATATTTAAAGTCTAAGCTTCCCTGAGTGATTTCTGAAAGCTGTGCCTTCCAACTCACTCCTTCTCTTTTCAGCTATATCTAATCTAGCTACTCAACTTTTGATGTTTTTACTTTTAGTTGTTTTATTTCATTTCTAGTATATATACTTCATTACCTCTAATATCTGCAAAGGCAGTTAAGTTCATTGTCCCTTCTTACCAATTCCTTTTTCTACTGATTAAGTTCACTAAACTTATAGTCTGATTATTCCTATAGTAAAGACGTCCTGGGTCTGACTCTACCATTCAAGACTCTTGCTAACTCTCACTCAGGGCAGCTTACTATGAGTTTCTGTCCAGTGTCTTTAAACCCAAACAGTCTCCAGATATTGCCAAGTAACTACTGAGAGATAAAACAGCTTCTGATTGAGAACTTCTGTGTGAGACAAATGTGTACACACTTTGAAAAATCCCCTGGAAATGCCTCTACTCTGTCCTTGATAACCCTGACCCACATTTGTTTCTCCACCACTATGTAAATGACATGTAATATCATATTCTAATCTGAGAGGTCAAATTGTGCAAATTAGAACAGTGAAAATTACCATCCTATTCCACACTTAAGAAAACCACTTCCAAATTATTTCATTTTTCATCTTACCCAGTGTAGCACTGGGTACAGGCAGAAGCTCCAAAAACATTTCTCTGATGTGACCAAAGGGAAAATTTCAATTCAATGCTTTTAAAAATTTTGGTCAGGGTGCCTGGGTGGCTCAGTGGGTTAAGCCGCTGCCTTCGGCTCAGGTCATGATCTCAGGGTCCTGGGATCGAGTCCCGCATCGGGCTCTCTGCTCAGCAGGGAGACTGCTTCCTTCTCTCTCTCTCTGCCTGCCTCTCAGTGTACTTGTAATTTCTCTCTGTCAAGTAAATAAATAAAATCTTAAAAAAAAAAATAAATAAATAAATAAATAAATAAATAAATAAAGATTTTTGGTTAAAATGACCAGCGCATGTCCACTGACTGAGATGACTCAGCAAGTGGGGCTTGGGATATGAAAAAAATCAAGTTAGTTCTTTGCTTTGATTAAGTCTATTAAGTACATCATACAGTCAGCCTTAAATACCCAAATTTTAATAATTTCACTGATAATTCTACAAATGCGAATTAATATGATATTTGAGCTACTTAAATTTTATGTGTTATTTGGCCAGCCTTTAAACTTGAATCAAATTTTAAATAGCCTTCAAAAGTGTTAGGAATACTTTTTTCTTGCAAAGAAGACAAACTGCCTGATGAAAAATCAGTGGCTTTAGGTCACTCAGCAGTAATTAATCAAGAGATATTTGAATAGAAGTCATTAAATGGCTTATCACACCAGGCATGATTAAGACATAATGATAATCAGTGAGCATAAATGTGAATAAATCGTCTAAAAATGTCAGTGACATTCAGTTAAATTCTAGGAAAAACCCTCAGATACATTTCCCATCTGTATCTATATTTATACTGGCAATATAAATTTATATTTATATAGAAAACCATGCTGATATTTAAATAGAGAATTATGCTTATTTATATGCTTTCAGTTAAATCAGACTTTCCAAAGCATATTTGATCATGCTTCTCTTTCAACTTTTGTTACAGAGAAAATGGTTCCCTAACACTAGACTTGAAGTATTTGTGTTAGTCACAAACATTTCCAGTAGTTTTCAGTTTTTTCAGAATGTTATGTCCTCCGCTCTGAGTTCTCAAGTGTCAGCAGGTATTTGCAGTTTCTGAGTTGGAGGAGTTTACATTTTAGTACACATCCGTCATGGCTTAATTCTTTAGTCACATAACACCCAACCTTCTAATGATCATTTCCACATATCCATATGTTTGGTGTCATAGACAAAACAAGTCAAATGTTTGACTTGTTTTTTCTTTCTTTTCTCTGATGTTCCAGTATCATACTCACACAGCAAAGGAAAAGGATGGCATTGCAAGAGAGGGAAGAAAAATGAGGATCGTCTCTGTTGAAACATGTCATGGTTGCATTAGAACCAAAGGATAGGAGACATCCAAAATTGCATACAATTCTACCACCAACTAAAGAATTTAAGCTGAAATTTCCTTATTTGCATTCTGTGGCCATTTCATTCACAGACCACTCTTAAACTGGGTCACGACCATGCTCTGATAAATTGTCTGCACAGGGTTATGGCCTCTCTAGATTTGACATTCTCTGTCTCTCCGTGACTGTACTTGAGTCACTGTACTTGAGTTCTTGAACACTAATCAGCCCCATGCTGACTGGATCTATCCAGGCTGCCCTTCCTGAAGCGGAGAGTCAGGAGCATCTCCAGGCCTGTGTATGTCCTGATTCCCATAGACTGCCACTTCAGCTAGTGCACGAGAAGCAACACTGAGGTTAATGTTCTGTGAGCCCATCCATGTTAGTCTTATTTCACTTATCATATCTGCACTAGAAGACGACCCAGGAATCCTTTAGCTTGGTGGAGATGCCTGCATGTTTGCCCCCGCATGTCTATTTCCTACGCCTCACCTGCCTGCTTCAGTCAGACCGGATATGGGTTCATGATCATTCTTCTCCTTCCAAATTTTTGGGGAATTTCATAAATCTTACTACAGAAGCTCAAGAAAAGGCAAGTCAATTATACTGCTACCTTATCTTGAAAACTGTGACTCATTTGTAGAACGTGGTTTCTGCCATGTTCATTGGTTAAACCAAATCATAAATCCCAATGTCCTAGTTCATCCTTTTGTTCTCAGACATTATTTTAAATACCAGACACTATTTTAGTTCATATATTTGTCTACCATTTTCTCCAGGGGCTGCTGTCCAGTCTGAGCCAGGCAAGAACTGAGGACCACAATCTGTCCCTAAGCCCACCCCAACTGTGTTTCCTGCCAGCCAAGACTTTTCTCTCTCCCTATGTCTAGGAAACCTGGGTTTAGATCCTGGCTCTATCATTTTCTAGATTATCTGGCAATCTACTTAACTTCTTTTTTTTTAATTTTTTATTTTTTATAAACATATATTTTTATCCCCAGGGGTACAGGTTTGTGAATCGCCAGGTTTACACACTTCACAGCACTCACCAAAGCACATACCCTCCCCAATGTCTATAACCCCACCCCCCTTCTCCCAACCCCCTCCCCCCAGCAACCCTCAGTTTGTTTTGTGAGATTAAGAGTCATTTATGGCTTGTCTCCCTCCCAATCCCGTCTTGTTTCATTGATTCTTTTCCTACCCACTTAAGCCCCCATGTTGCATCACCACTTCCTCATATCAGGGAGATCATATGATAGTTGTCTTTCTCTGCTTGACTTATTTCGCTAAGCGTGATACGCTCTAGTTCCATCCATGTTGTCGCAAATGGCAAGATTTCATTTCTTTTGATGGCTGCATAGTATTCCATTGTGTATATATACCACATCTTCTTGATCCTTCATCTGTTGATGGACATCTAGGTTCTTTCCATAGTTTGGCTATTGTGGACATTGCTGCTATAAACATTCGGGTGCCCCTTTGGATCACCACGTTTGTATCTTTAGGGTAAATACCCAGTAGTGCAATTGCTGGGTCATAGGGCAGTTCTATTTTCAACATTTAATGCAATTCCTATCAAAGTACCATCCATCTTTTTCAAAGAAATGGAAAAAATAATTCTAAAATTTATATGGAACCAGAAAAGACCTCGAATAGCCAAAGGGATATTGAAAAAGAAAGCCAAAGTTGGTGGCATCACAATTCCGGACTTCAAGCTCTATTACAAAGCTGTCATCATCAAGACAGCATGGTACTGGCACAAAAACAGACACATAGATCAATGGAACAGAATAGAGAGCCCAGAAATAGACCCTCAACTCTATGGTCAACTAATTTTCAACAAAGCAGGAAAGAATGTCCAATGGAAAAAAGACAGCCTCTTCAATAAATGGTGTTGGGAAAATTGGACAGCCACATGCAGAAAAATGAAATTGGACCATTTCCTTACACCACACACGAAAATAGACTCAAAATGGATGAAGGACCTCAATGTGAGAAAGGAATCCATCAAAACCGTTGAGGAGAACACAGGCAGCAACCTCTTTGACCTCAGCCTCAGCAACATCTTCCTAGGAACATCGCCAAAGGCAAGGGAAGCAAGGGCAAAAATGAACTATTGGGATTTCATTAAGATCAAAAGCTTTTGCACAGCAAACGAAACAGTTAACAAAATCAAAAGACAACTGACAGAATGGGAGAAGATATTTGCAAACGACATATCAGATAAAGGACTAGTGTCCAAAATCTATAAAGAACTTAGCAAACTCAACACCCAAAGAACAAATAATCCAATCAAGAAATGGGCAGAGGACATGAACAGACATTTCTGCAAAGAAGACATCCAGATGGCCAACAGACACATGAAAAAGTGCTCCATATCACTCGGCATCAGGGAAATACAAATCAAAACTACAATGAGATATCACCTCATACCAGTCAGAAAGGCTAAAATCAACAAGTCAGGAAATGACAGATGCTGGCGAGGAAGCAGAGAAAGGGGAACCCTCCTACACTGTTAGTGGGAATGCAAGCTGGTGCAACCACTCTGGAATACAGCATGGAGGCTCCTCAAAATGTTGAAAATAGATCTACTTAACTTCTTGAATGCAGACTCCTCATATGTGTAATATTAATAACCATTCTGACAACATGGTCTTATTTCTAAAATCATATGTCAAATAACATATTTGAAATGCACAGTTCAAGACCTAGCACATCACTGGAGTTGAATAAATGGTATTTTTATATTCCTGGCTAAATGTACCTATATGAATATGAGAGCACTTTCTAAAGGACCAGTGTATACTCCTACTCAAGGTTTCTCAAACTTTAATGTGTGAAAGGACTGATTATGGAGCTTGTTAAATTGCAGGTTCCTGCCTGTAGTAGGAATTTCATCTGGTAATGCTACACAGAACCCAGGGACCTGCACTTTAGACCACCAGCTCCAGGTCCTTTCGATGTGTGTGGCCATAGTGTGGACTCAAGAGGTCTGAGTGGGGCAATTTCCTGCCTCACCAAGAAATGCGAGGGCCTAAAAAGGCAGTGATGTTCACAGATATTGGCAGTGGCTTTTATACGTTCACCCTTTCGGTACTTCCTCAAATCAACACCCTCCTCCCCACCCATACTCTTGTGCCGCGCTATGCTTATTGCTCTTAGCACTGAACACCTGGAACTGGCTGGAATCTCCCATTTCCTGCTGCATGACCCACATTTGTGGGACCCCGCTGCTTGCCCACCCCAGAGCACGGTCCTGCCTCATGGGCAGCTCCTGGTCCCTCCTGGCTCCTCACCTCCCAGAAGCAGGTCGCATGCCTGCACACCTCGTGCACATCTGGGCCACATTAATTGAATCCTTAGTGATGTGACCATATGTGCCTCTGTGAATTCACATTAGAGAAAACAGCTCAGGCGCACGTGTCCGGTATTTTATACAACTTCCAAGACAAGTTAAGTGGAGCCCTTGCCCATCTGCTCTATGCCACAAAAATCAATCGGTCTTATTGATGTGGGTTCCATTTATAGCTACCTCTTTTCTCTCACTGGGTTTGAATGGCTATTGAAACCTGTTACTGAGCTTCTTACCCATTCCTATGATGTCCTGTCCCTCTGTCAGATGCCAGCTCTGGGCACTCCTCAGCCAACATCGTCCTGTCCAGAGTCAGCCAATCTACATTCTCGCCAGAGCTCCAGTCCTTTTCATTTCTGTGACCTTGAAGAAACTCTTTACCTGCCCAGAAAGTGTGTGTTCTCATATATAAATAGAAATACTGTATCATCCACTTGTCATAAGGATTAAATAGAGACGTAAAGTAGTCACGGGTGCTTGGAATATAGTAAGTGCTTAATGAAAGCTCTTTCCTCCTTCCTCTCCACCGGGTAAGAACCAGACCATACACTGCCTTTATTTCCCTCCTTCCACACGTTCCGTATCCTCTCAGATTATCAAGGAAAGACATCTTCCCAATTAAAAGGAGAGCCAGAGTGCCTTGAAAAAGTAACTCAATCTGTCCGAGCTCTCCTGTTCCTGGGCACACTGGCAGGAAGAGCACCGCGGAGGGACTGCTGGGAAGCAGGTGGCCTCACAGGGCCTGTTGGGAAAATCCAGCTGATTAAGCTCTTGTGAAGAGCGTAACCAAGTATCAGGTCAAGTAGGTGTTCAATCCATCTTAACTCGTTCCCTGATCCCCTGAGACCAGAGCTCTAACTCTATCTACATTCCCACCATGATGTCCCAAGCTTCAGAATTACTCCCCTTCCCAACCAAGAAAATTAAGTTTCCCTTCTTTAACTGCAGCAGCTGAAGAAGGTATCAAAAGAAAAGCAATCTGGTGAAACAGATGTGTAGCTTGTTATCAGTCAAGTTCTTTTAACCTCCCAGGGGTGCAAGCGTTGTAAGAGACCAATTTGTTTGCCCAAAAAAAGCCACCATGGGAGACACTGCCAGGAACACACAGGAGGACTCTCTTGGCAGTTCCCTCCACACGTTCTCCTTCCTCCTCACCATCTCCCGCTTACATCGCGTGCTCCAGGGACAGGACTCGGCTCTGCTCTAGGCAAGCCCACTCTCAACCAAACTTTGTTCTAGTTTCCTCAGTTCTAACAAACAAAGCTACTCTCAATTTCTGCTCTCCTGGGCAGCTGCTGAATAAACAAAACAAAATAAATTTAAAAAAATAAAAACAAAAACAAAAAACCCCAAAACCTAGTAAGGTCAATTTCTTGCCTGAGGGTCAACGGAAAGCAGGGTGGGGCGTTACATCTCCGTGAGGCTGAAGTTTGAAAACACAGTACCCAACTCTCCCACTGATACTCCTCTGACTCACCAGATACTTATTACAGTTTATGAGAAAACCCTCGTGTACATGGTTCAGGCAAACATGAGTGCCTGCTCAGCTGTATGAGGAAAAGAACACGTGAGTGAACAGCTGATAAACATGTGTCGTCTGTTTCTGTGCAGCACAAGCAAGCCTATAGAGCTCGTACAAGGAAAACACCGTTAAGTGGACCTTTCTGCAGTTTGACTCAAATTGATTTTAATTTGAGAGAGAACACTAGAGTTCCTTGCAAGATTTCATCTATATATGGATAGATGATATGCAGATAGATCGGGGATATACACAGAGATAGAAACAGAGAGATCTGCAGAGACAGAGATAGAGAGAAATTGGCAGACTTCAGTCCAAACCACTGTGTTCCCCCTGATGTTGTTCAGCTTGCCGGAAATGCCCTCCCTCCTCACTCCCACATGCTCACTGCCTGGTTATCATTCGAATCCCGGAGGGACAAGTAGCGGAGATGAACTCTGTGCCAACTTGGAAATAAGATGATGTTTCAGCACTTCTTCTCAATTTCATAACTTCACTAATTAAATTCCTGCCTCTCCCTGCTCTATGTTAAGATGCCATCACTGCAAGCTCTCCATGACCCAGCCCACGGCACCACAGCCCGCCTTCCATCCCAGCCCCTCTTCCAGACTATCCTTCCCAGCAGGGGCAAGGATCTGATACCACACCTGCCACCCTCACCTGCACGGTGGTGGAGCCCACAAAGGTATCACTGGGTAGCCACGAGGGTAATGAAAGAACACAGTTCTGAAGTCATGGCAACGTAATTGTGGACACTGGCTTCTTTGTTTATAAGCTGAGGACCCTGGGACACATTATTTAATCTCCCTGAGTCTAAGGTTCCTTCAATGTAAAATATGGACAGAAACAATAACCCGTTATGAGACTTGAATGACATCATTTCCTTGAACACAGAGCTTAAAAGTATCCAAAACTGTGAAGGGTTTGAAATTTTACCTTCTTACAAGCAAACAGGTGTACCTGCCACAGGTTCAACGATGCTGGCATAAGATACAAAACTGCTGGGTCAGAGACCAAGGACTCGCTTACTCACCAGCAATGACAGCCAGAGTGACACTGATTGAGCCCATTCCCCATGCCCCAACTTGCACCAGATGATGCAAAGGGCTGAGGCTACCTGTCCACACAGTGAGCTGCATTACAGGAGGGGAACCCAGAGCTCAGGGAACCTGAATCTTTTTTAATGGGCAGAATCCCTCATGATCTTTGCCCTGGAGGGAGACATTAAGTTTGTAACAGTGGAGGGTAAGCTAACCTGTTTTCTGCCCCAGAAGGAGATGCTATTTCTGTCTTCCAAGCTGTTCCCTACACCAACACCCTTGAAAAGACAGAGTGTGTGGGATTACAAGAGCAACCCATGCCTCACTCGGAGGACGTGCAGAACTACAACTGACCCTGCACAGTTGCTTCCCAATGACACATACCTTGTCAATCCCCACTCACATCCCTTCCTGTTCTCTTGCTATTTGTCCTGCCTGGGATTTTCCTCTTCTCCCTTCCAGAGACCCAAAGATTTTGCTTCATCCAAAGCACAAGTTAAATAACTCCTTCCTTGAAGTGCTTTTGCCAAACACTCCAGCATTGTAAGTTCCTTCTCAGAATCCCTTCTTCCCTTTGTGGTCTGTCTCATAAAAGCAAGTGATTCTTTAGTTTTCTAATTGCTTCCATAAAATTCAATGCTCATACCACATATTTTTTTCTTAACTCCAACTTAAGGAATCGACCGTAGGGGGTTTCAGTGGATGCTGGTGGGGCCCCACGTGTAGACCCCTGAGCCTTCTGGGAACTATCAGCCTGGCTGCTCAGCTCCTGAGGATCCCCCCTAGTGACTGGAGTGTGCATCTGCAGGCCTGAAGTACGAGAGAGAATATTGTTGCACCCCCCGCAGCCCAGCACCAATCAGGAATGCAAGGTGGTGTATAAATATCCCAGTTCCCTTGCTCTTCAGGCGGGCTCATGTCTTACACTGCTTCCTGGAACTCCTATGGGGCATTAAGTTACCCTCTGTGCAACCTGGCTTAATGACATACCATTTTGTAGATGCGCCCCCCCCATCTTGCTTCTTCATGCCCTTCCAGTGTTTCCTAAGAGGACCAGCTCCCCAGTAGCCTACATGCACTAAATCTTCATCTCAGAGTCCTTTTCCAAAGGAACACAAACTAAAAGGGCACCGACGAATGTCCATAAGTCACACCTTGAAAATATTAAATATTCACTGACATAGAGTTTTCAGTCAAAACCACTGTCCTATTTATTATGAAGTATCAACTTCAAAAATATCATAAGTATTTTTAAAATCATCCTTATGTTTCTAAAGAGTAAAATAACCATGTCGCAATTATGGTATCAGTAGAGCGAAGTTTAGAACCACAGGAATCTATATGTGAAAGTGGCAAAAATGTCACTAGTCAAGGAGATGCATTTGGTCCCAGAGTATGTCTGAAATGCTTCCAAGTGTCTGGCAATGACTTAGAGATGCCCTTGCAGAAGCCCTCTGTGGAATGTGATGTGACTGGAGACACTTCAAAAATACTCTTCGGGGAAGTCAAGTGGCACAGGGCAGGTTCACAAGGTCACTTGGCTCCTTCCCAGGGACTTCTCTTGCTTCCTGTGTATCTTCACACACACCCTGGGCTTTCGATGACATCAAATTCAGACTGAGAAAATGTCCCCCATCCCCAACCATTATGGCATGAGGGGCTGACTTATTTCTCTGATGGTCAAAGTGTATGGGTGGCCGGCTTCTTACGATTAACAGGGCTGGGTTCAGTGGTTTGTGACTGTCTCCTAGTAGGGTTTGAGACAAGTTACGGTCCTTTGGGCATTTAGGACAGAGCGACTCTAGTGAATAGAGTCCAGCAGCCCTGGAGTGAAGGACAGCATGAAATATCTAAAAGCATGAGGATGAGGCAACAGAAGTACCTACCGTTACTCTAAGCACAGAGCTCTTTCCTTCGCCATCACACCTAGACTGGCACCAGTTCAAAAGGCTGTTTCCACCACCTAATGCCACATGGAGTTAATCTCCGGATAGGACGTGAATATAACGCATGGATCCTTCCCTCGTAGCTGGGACCTGCCAGGAGCTCGCGCCCCTTGACCTCATCACCTGCTGAAGAACAGCTATGGAAGGGACCTTGACCAAGAACCCAGGTATTCTACCCTGTTGACTGATGCCGCACACTAAAAACACTCTGGGTGTAATTAGTCCCAAAGGAAAAACGAAAGGGGAAGTCTTCCTTGCTAACCAGGACCCTAGAGATCAAGTAACAAGTGCCAGGTAATCCAGAAAGACACAGAAAGCAGGAGGAAAATAAACCAGTGCCCTGCACACTAGGGCTGTTACAGTATGGAAGTTACATTTAAGAACAGGTCCGTTGAAGTGTGACTCCATGAATCAGGGTTCACAGTGTGTGGAGCCAAAAATCCTTCCCACTGCGGGTACTGCTCCAGACCCACATGCATCCTGAGCACCACAAGAGAACCAGGGATAGTGAGTTCTGCAACCACATAGGACCTGTGGGAGCTACAAAGAAAGAGACCACGCTGGGTGTTAGGCTTGTTGGAGAAAATTATCAGTGCGTTTAACAGAATGTGGGTGTACTCTGCAAATAGTTCCTATTTTGAGGAATTTGAAAGGTAAAGGGTAATTAAGTCTCAGCGTGAATCTCACGTCTGAGCTCAACGAAGGGAAAAAAATCTCCCACAATCTCAGAGCAGGATTGTCTGTGAGTGGGTTACAAGCCCCAACTGCAGAAAAAATGTTCTCTGGGGCCAGCACCAGCCCCACGGGTGCAAGGGCCTCAGTCTGAGTTTGGAAGTCCTCATTTCCAACCTTGGGCCTCCTATGATGGCCGTGCCCTGGCCCTTCCGTCTCCTAAGGTGGGTGGGGGGAGGGGGTGACAGATGGAGGAGTTGTGGCCCAGGCAACACTACCCAACGCCTCCCAGATACCAGAAGAACGTTTTCGCTGGACTCCCCTCTGCCCACTGTGACCTTTACAGCTTCCATCATTTGCAGCTTCCATGCCAGCTTTAGGGCAGCTCAAACGATGCCTTTGGCCAACCCATCCACGTGTTCCCCTGCACTCTGAAGCTGTCACTGGTGAGTTCTTAGACTTGGTGATGTAGGAGAGTTCCTAGCAAGATGCTTCCACTGTGCCTCCCATGTGCATTTTTGGGGTCTCTGACTGCTTGTTCCCTAAAGCTATTCACTCTTCTCTCTGCAAGATACAGTCAGACTACATTTTCCAGCCTCTCTTACAGTTGCATGTGGCTAAGACAGAAGAACAACAGTCATACAAAAGAAGGGTCAGTGTGCATAGAGAAAAGTGGGTAGTTAGATGACTGCTAGCAACTACTTGATTTCACAGCAGACCTTCAACTTCCACTTCTCTCCCAAAATACATCCAGCTACATCACCTCGTGTTCTGATCAACTGCCCTGAAAGAGAAGAAAAGGAAGAAGCTGGCACCCCACTTAGGGACAGGAAAGCAGGGGCAGTAAAATCACCAACTGACCCAGAATTACGAAACAGCACAGGCAAAGCTGCTGCAGAAGTCAGCAACCCTGACAAGAGATTTTTCTTTCTTACTCCGTTCATTATGCTATATTCAGTGTCTGCCAGAAAGTGCTTGTTATTGGTCAGCTTTATTAAATTAGTTCTTAAATTGCAATAATGTGGGACACCGCATCTCATTTTATTCTAGCTGTAATTCCATAGAATGACACAAAGGAAAAGAAGGCTTATGCTCCCAAAAATACGTACCTAGGAGGTTTGGGGGGGAACCCAATTTTAATCCTTTTAGACAGAGCTTCCTTTATGAAAGAGCTCCAGATGGAGGCGCGGTGAGGGCTGTTTGAGCAGCGTGTGACTCAGGTCCCAGCCCACAGTGTCTTTTCACCTGCCAAGCCACTCGCCCCGTCACGGCGGTACACCAAAACAGACACTTGACTGGATCTCCCCTCCCACTCAGTCCCCTGTCTCGTAGGCTCAACCCAGGGCGTGCCTCAGGAGGCTCTGGGCGCCGAGCATGGGAAGCCCACAGAGCCGTCCTCTGCCGCTGCCGACGGGGGTGTGAAGAGATGCGGTGGCTGTGGAAGACAGTCTGGCAGCCCCTCAATCGACCTGGTGTCACCGTGCCCCCCCAGCTCTTCCATCCCTAGCTATGTCCCCGGGAGAAAGGAAAACACGTCCGCACCAGAGCCTGAGCGCAAACGTCCGTGGCTGCGACATGCACGGGAGCCACACAGTGGACACAACCTGAGCAGCCGTCCAGTGACGGATGCGTGAACCAAACGTGGTCTCTGCCTACGAAGGACGCCGTTCGTTCCCGAAGAGGAGGGAGGCACTGCCGGGCCACAACACGGGTGCACCTCGGAAACGTGACGCTGCATGAAGGAAGCCAGGACACCAAGGATCACATAGTCGAGGACTCCGGAGAAAGGAAATGTGCAGAGCAGGCAAAGCCACAGGGACAGAAGACAGTTTCGTGGTTGCCAGGGGCATGGAGGGGTGGGCCGGGGGGTGATGGTGAAGGGGTACAGGGTTCCTCTTAGGGATGATAAAATTGTTCTAAAACTCGATGACGGTGATGGCTGTACACCCCTATAAATAATGAACGTCACTTGCTTACAGTAATTCATGGCACATGATCGGTGTTATAAAGGTTATTAAAATAACAATGTTATCAAACCTGATAATACTTCAATAATTGCTACTCATACAATTAATATTATTATTATAAATACTACCATGAATAATCATGCCACAGCCTCCACGCATGCTTCCCTTTGGTGCAGATCCACGAAGTAGGGCCCACAGACCAAACACGACCAAGGGTGAGCACAACTTACTCTCCTGATCCAAGTGCACAGTCAGAGTTTAAGAAAAACTATGCTGCTTAAGAAGTGAGATTTGCCTCACAACACTATCTGTGGCTCTTTGATAATAACCCAGAACATGACTTTGACTACTCTGGAAATGAAATCGATGTAACACAGGGCTGCCCACACCCCAAGCACCAACCTACCTGACCACTGAGAAGCCCCATGGCAGCACCTCCTTCCAAAACAGGTTTTAATCCATCACACATCTTCTACCACGGGAGAACACTCTTAATCTACTAAAATAATATGGGAATTGACACCTGCATTTTTAAAGTGGACTGGGATGTTTTAATACCACCAAAAATAATAATAATAATAAATAAAGGCGGAGGGGTGGGGAGAGACAAAGGAGAGCAGGACGTAGGAAGGGATGGACAGAGAGAGACATCAAACCCGTGGAGAAAGAATTCTTATGGGGCCAATTTCTTTCACACATCTATTAATTCCCCTCACCCATGGGGCTCCCACCACCTTCAAAGTGAGCTTTCCCCACGCTGCGTGGAGGAGATCAGCATTAAGACAACTGCATGTAAACTTTCCAAAAGAAAAGAAAAACAGGCATAGAAGAACATAAGCCTTTTTTGCCTTTTCCAAGGAATCAAACGATGACTCAAAAACAGCGCATCCAAATCAAAGATGACAGCAGCTTCAAAGCTGTGCCAGAAGATCAAAGGCAGAGCAAGGGAAAAGAAGACAGAATCTGAGACAGTGCGGAGAAGGGTCCTCACAGCCAGTATGAAGCCATAATAACCATTATCTCCAATAAGTTAACTTGGCCTTTTAAAATCAGCTCTCGGATTCTTACGAGGATCTGTGTGGGAAAATATTTAACAGAAATAAAAATGAGGCATTTTCGCAAAAATACTAAATCCAATTCTCATGGCAGAAAGCTTCTAGAACATCACCTTGCCCTATCTCCCCAAAAGAACTGTCTTGCTGGACCTCACATATTTTAAACTGAATTTTAGTAGAGTGACCCAGAGCCCAGTAATCATTTTAGTTAGATCACACAGGAATTGTTTTCAGCTCAATGTATTTACCCTCGCGGCATTTCAAAATGTGACTTTCCTACAACCTCCCCCATGTGCTGGAAAGAAGCACAAATGCTAGCAAAATGCTTGTTAAGTTCTCGGAATCTGGTGACTGATCTCTGCATAAAGCGTCAGAAACCACTCTACCTCATTCTACTGCCATTATAAAACACTTCTGTGTTTAACACACGCTTTCCAGAATCGCGAGCTGTAGAACCCTGGAAGGTGGCAGTGGAGTGGATTTCCACGTAATTAGTCAGCCGTCACTGAGCATAAGGTCTGGTGATGGAGAAAGGTCCCTGGGCCTCTCACATGGGAACATCTCAAGAGCAATGCTGTGTTGTTCCCAATACTTGTGCAAAGCACTGCCTGTGGGAGTATCTCCTTTCTCGCTTTGGAAGCATCACCTCTAAGTACTATCTGAGGGAGTACTTCCTCTAACTACTTCCGCAGTTTTCTTCCCAGAATATTCTCCCGGCTCCTCAATTCTGAGGGGTTAGGAAGGAGCAGATCAACAGCAGTCAAGAATTTACTATTGTCCCTGCCACATAATAGGTGTCCAGGAAAAAGCAGTTTCACAATCGTTTTCAGAAAACTTGCTGACACTATTCTCTCAGAGAGAAAACGCAAGACACGCACACTTCTAATCTCACCGTGTCCTCACCTCCACCTTTCCTGAGTGTGAGCAGAGGTTTCCCACTGCCTTAGGGACAATCACATGTTTCTGGAAACAGCTCCAGGCACCCGAATGGCAGTTTCCACCTACACAGCAACCTTCATTACTAAGCTCCAGACCCAGAGTACGCAAGCCTAGAACAACACACACACACACACACGCACACGCGTGCGCACACTCAAGTCAACAAATACACAAATGGCAACCTTCCAAGTCTTCTACGTCACCGTACCTGAAAATCACCTGCGTGTATCTTTTGCCTTATTCAAAAAGGTTATACGGACCATCTGCAAATCTGTAAATGAGCAAAGGAGGGTATATTTACTTCACTGTGTGATTCCTACTTTATCTTGTGTTCTTACACTCAAGCTATTTCTGTCAAGTGCATCCAACTTTGCCAAACCTAAAGCATTAACTTCTCAGCTATGTTTTCCCTAAATGTTTTAGTCTCATATTTGTTCCTCTGAAACAGGTTAAAGAGTTTAAAAAAAAAAAAAAAAACTGGGTGATTCATAATGCAACCAGCTTTACAAAAACAGATGGTGTATGACCTGGTTAATTAGATAACACAGGGAGAATCTCATTCCCTAAATAAAACTGCCTTTTGAGTAAACCTTCCACATATCACTTAAACCAGCCATAAAAATGAGTCTGCCGGGAAGGGTTTTTCCCACTCACGTCATCCATCATGTCATTTCCCTTCTTTCTGTCTTCCCCCTTCTGCCCTCACGTCGTTTCTTCCCGTGTTTATCTACCTTGAGAAATACGAGCAAAGACAGAAGACTCAGAAGAGAGGCCATTACTCTTCCCTAAGCACAGGAACATCTGAACACTGAGAACTTTTCCAAATGAGTATTTTTCACTGCCACGCAAGTCCATGGGATATATTTGTGCCGAACGTTGTAGTCTTGTGTAGCCGGGAGAAGGGACCCTGAGCACGCATGCCGACCGATCACACGAGAGAATCTCGGCGTGCCTGGGTGGCTCAGTTGGTTACGTACCTGTCTGCCTTCCACTGAGGTCATGAGCCCAGGGTCCTGGGATCAAGTCCGCATAAGGCTCCCTGCTGAGCAGAGGGCTTCTCCCTCTCGCTCTACCTGCTGCTCCCCCTGCTTGTGCTCTCTCCCTCCCTCTCTTTCGGAAATCCACAGTCTCCCCATCACTGTGGGGCATGGCCAGGGCAACTTCTTTCCCCAGATCTTCCTGTGGAGAATTAATGGACCACAGTACCGAATGCCACCTCCCAAAATACACCCACCCATGAACACTAGCCTCGTCCATGTTCTGAAATGGGGTCTAAGCCAACAGTGAGAGGCAGAATCATTTCCGGTGGCTGTTCCGTAGATGACAGTGCTTAGCTCTTTCCTCCTCTGCCTCTCTGAGCTGCCTACCGATTACAAGTGTGGTCTACTTCTGAGCCACAAGTCCCTTAAACCCTCCCCCTTTAATCACACAAAGAGAAACACTGGAAAATCCAGCTCTAGTACGGATTTAATTAAATTCCTATCACAGGGCTCTGGGTCCTTTTCTTTCTTTTTTTTTTTTTTCCCCTGTTGTTTTTCTCTGTTTCAGTCTGGAGAAAAGGAATAAATAGTTCCTTCCATTGCTCAACAGTGATGAATCCTCCTGACCAAATTCTGTTCTCTCTTCAGACTGACAGAGCATAGAAGGCACAAACCTTAAGGCCTTCCTCCATTCCTCTCTGGCTTCCAGGACAGGGCTAAGCACAGAGTTTGTGCTGGTTTCTTTCTGTGAGTGTGGCGTTTGTTGGTCAGCCAAAGGCCCCCCATGCCTGACCTGTGCCCCTCTCTCCCACTCACTGACACAACCACTGAGATCACCGCCTGCTCTAGCTGTCCCTGCCTTGCCCGTGTTCAGGGCTTGACTTCACTAGACTGTAACAATGGATCACAACACCTGCCTGCGGACGCGCTCTGAACTCATTGTGGCAAGGCTCTACAATGGACTGTGTTTTATTAAATTCATGCACGGTCACCTCTTTAATAATCTCCCCATCAGATGTGAGGAAGCAGCAGCCACAGCAGTGGCATAATTACTGATTATCCGCAAATCTGTGCATAAAAGTAGACAGAACAACCAGATAGTAAAACCATGAATGCACACACCGAATTCACAACAAACTCCAGTGACACCATAGATCCATGCACCCCCAAACCAAAAGGCTTGAGAATCAGTGTCTCCATGGGGCCAAGGACAACATCAGGGATTCTGGTAAACTTATAAAAAAAAGAACTCCAAAAGAGCCAGTAGATTTTCACTAGCAAGCACAGTAGACCATTTGAGAAAAACAGCTGGAATTAGTAAGAGTTTTGTAGCTCAGTAGCAACTGACTGCAAGATTTCCATGCAAGTCCAAAGGGCCTGGGGCAGTGTGGCCTACACATACTCCTGCAACTGTCCCACCAGGATTCATTCCATTCAGGCCAGGGCCCCCACATGGGGAGTAGAATCCAAATTCAGCAGGACAGTGACAAGAGAGACAAGAAAGAAAGTGGCTAATGAACTCATAATTTTATTTAATTGACATGAAAACCACAGAACAGGGAGATCTATGAAGTTACAAAGCTATTCTGAACACAGCTATTTCTAAAAGTTGAGAAAGACTAATTTCATGAGAAAATGAATAATAAAAAAGATCATAATTAAATATGATTTAAATTTATTATAAGAAAAGAGAGAATAGGGACAGAATAACATTCCCACAGACAAACAAAGCATGAAAGAAAATACATCCATATAAATCACTGTAAAACTACAATTTGCTATTTCAAAAAGAGCTAGAAGACACTAATAAAAATGACACAAAACATGAAAGTACAACATAAATCAGAAACAAAAGCTCTCAAAAACAGAATTCAAGACAACTACAAATAAGAAAAATTTTTTCAGAATAAAAAACACAAGATAATAAACAAATAATGACTTGTGAGAAATGAAAGATAAAAAGGAAATTTTCAAACCCAAAATAATTGAAGAGATAAAAGGGTCAGACAAAATGTGACAAATATTAAAAAGCAAAGAAGATCCAACGTGTTGACAATAGGAATACCTGAAGAAGAAAACCAAAACAAGGCAACAAATACTAAAAATCATAATTCAAGGAAGTTTTTCACTATAAAGATTTGAAATGACACACTGAAACAGCAAGTAACACCCCAGAAAATATGGACTCTGAACATCCAACTCAAGATATTGTTCTAGAAAATGTTCTTTCACCATTCTGCAATCTTCAATGAACTAACAGACCCAGCAGTTAATAGCTGTTCTATCACAAAATACAAAAACAAAGCACCGAAGTCCGATATTACTGTGGCTCTGCAGGACAGAATTCAATAGCACATGCAGTCTTGCCAACAGCTTGAACATGGGTCTGATCAAGTCTGTATATCCAGCCACAGGAAATACAAAGAATGGACCACAAGTAAGCTACTGGCAATGTCCAGACTTCGGGAAACACAGCCAGTCCAACAATCTGGGTTCCTGGACAGATAAAGCATAAGGAACGACAGTGAAAAAAAGGAATGGAGGAGAAAATTGTAGATTACAAGTGATTTAAAAGACATCAAATTATAAAAGTACACAAAACCTATCATGCCTAGGGATGCATATCTGGGGACAGAACTCTACAGAAGTGGAAGGAAGTAATTACTAGAGAAGTCAGCAGAGTGCATACTTGGAGGTGGAGGGCAGAACGGGTGTGATTGGAAAGGACGCACACAATGGAGCTGTTGGTGTCCCATGATAATCTGTGATACGGGCTGTCTTTAGAAGGGTGCTTGTCACATAATCTCGTATGCACTTTTTGCCTGGTTTCTATACGTATACCTCATTTTACAGGGAAAGGCTTAGCTAAAAAGAATAAAAAATGATGATGATGTTTATAACACCCCAAATTATCAAGGAAAAGGAGCAACCGTATAAAAGTCAGAATCCAACAGAATTCCTGAAGATCTGGAGAAACGCAGATGCTGAAGACACGAAGCTCCTGCCTCCGGAAGCTAGGGGCTTATGAGTAGGGCTGTCCGGTCTAGTCGGAAACCCCAAACCCCGAGGCAGGCGTTCTGGGCTAAGAGGGAGCAGGCAGTACCCGCATGAGACGTAAGGGAAGACAGCCCCTAATTCAGCTCCCTGGGGACAGAGCCAGAGCTACAAATCACCAGCTGAAGGAAGACAACATGGAGAAAAATAACACAGCAGAAGGTCTGAAATATATGGCCCCAACCCATCCCTGCTGCACCAGGATTTATGTGATAGGGATAGGCCGTAAATATGAAAGCCATTTTAAAAAGAAACGAATTCTTCAGAAAATAAGGTATTTTTAAAAAGAACCATGATTGTTTTTCCCTGAAGTACATGTTTGCGAAAACCTTCCTGGAGGGATCCAAGATCAACATCGTTTATTACAGACCTGCCCTAACATATCTAATATCTTCTTCCCCTTCCTCTTCCTGACACAAATGCACGCCTGTGTATCGGCTCAGGTCCTCTTGGCCTCATCTGTCCTTGAGGCTGTCAACCATTTACTGGCTTAGGCACCGCTGTGGTGACCAGTATGAGGGTCGGGGGAGAGCCCTAGGGTCACTTCCTGTGAGCAAGGTTTGCCTTGCCTCATGCTGCATTCCTTAATTTCCCTTTACCACGAAAGACAAACATAGTCACAATTTCAGGACATCTTTGGGGAGGCCACTATTCTGCTCCCACATTCCACTTTCCGTTGTCTCTGGGGCCCTAGGATTTCTCTCCTAACAAACTATTTCTCCCAAGCTATTTGCTCCATCTCTGCTTCTGAGAGAATCTGGCCGATGATGTTTGGTACCCGAAGTGAGCCCAGAAAGCAGACCATCGGGACGGTGTGACAGAAATAGGGGCCTGATCACTGGTCATTCCTAGGATAGTGCTGGTTCCTGGCACAGGTGGGTGTCCCAGCTACTCACGCTGCACTTGTGGTTAATGGAGAGGCGGCACAGGTGGAAGGTGAGGGTCGGAGACGTGACAACAATGGTGACAAGGATTAACTGCAGGTGGAATTCTCTGGATGGTAATAGAAGCTTTGAAAAAAAATATGTTCCGGGTAGCTATCCACCAATTTCGGACACATCTACAGCAACCGCAGCGCAGACTCTACTGAAAACAAGGCCCAAGTTTGCATTTTTCGAATGGCAGGCATGCAAAAGCCACTGGACTTACACTGTGACTTCTAAGTCACGGTCAGAGCTTTAATGAGGAAAGACTGGGGCTCTGACACAGAGAAGGGGGATACTGACCTGGACCAGCCTGAACATCTTAAATCCCCAAATTCCTCTAGCACTGTGGGATCCCAGAAGCTGCCCAGAACCCTGCCTGGAGACCCCACAACAGCACACCTGAAGGAGATGTTTTCCCAGATGTTCTTCTTCTTGATGCTGGCGGGTCACCAAAGTTTCTACAGAGCCTTCCAAGGTTCCCCCCACCGGCGTCCCCACTCAGCCATCTGGAGTCTGGGCGGTCAGGGACGGGCCCCTCCTGAAAAGCACTTCTATGCCCACCTCTTTTTCTCCACCTCCTGGGGCCCCAGCAAATATGTTCTAGTTTCTTGGAAGAACTGTGTCTCCTCAACCCACAAAACTTCCCAAATTTTCTGTCTAGAAAGAGTCCTCTATTTTTGTGAGGATGTTTGGCTCCTGGAAACCAAAGCCAAGAAGAAACCTTCCAGCTATTTTCCACGTTGTGCACTGAGGCAAGGAGCCCACAGGCACCTCCAACTCTAACAGGACAAGGGACAGGCAAGGGAACCATCAGGAGGGAGACATACAATTTCAAAGAATATGGACACATCTCGGTAAAAATAAGTCTAAACAGTGATATGGGAGGGAACAGAAGTGAGAGAGGCACACAGGAGTCCAGGAGGCGAGCATGACTCCCTGGCAGAGCTACATTCTAAACGAGGACATCTAATCTGAAGTACTGACGGGATCGCCCATCAGTGTTTGCCACCTATTTAAAATAGGATGTCATAAGAGCAAACCTGAAAACGATAGAACTGACTCAAGCAATTCATCACGACCTTGACTCCTTCCTGGTCATTTCTAAAAGGCTTGTTCAAATAACACCAGCCCGAATTCCTCTAATTATCACCTGGTTCCATGGAATGATGTGGGCTCAAACATCTTTCAGGTCAATTTTCTGACCATCCTGTTTCAAAAGGACATCAAAAGGCACTGCTGGGAGACGTTGATAATCATCAAGCAAGCCACCTACCTCTGAACAGAAACAAAAACACGTCTATTGGCAATGGTTTTCAGAGGCCCCATGTAAATGCACATCTTTAGCCTGAACATCTAAATCCTTGTCACACAGCCATTCTGCATTTACACTGTCATCCCAGAACAACACTATTCCACGGAGGTATACACAAGCCTAAAACTTACACACCAGCGTGAACATCTATCTAACATCAGGCCTGTTATAGGAGTGTCCCAAAATCCAAGCTGCAAATATAAATCACATTTTTGATGCATTAATTTGTTCACAGCCAAAAAGCAACTCTCCATTAGCTATCAATTTAAAGAGATTTTAGGACAATCCGAATGCCCTCAACCACCCGTTGCGGCCGCTAAGAGTTGCAGTAAATTAGTTTATCTTCAGTCCAAAGTCTCATCTCATCCATGAAATAATACATGTTGATCCCTTAAACAATAAAATAAAATAAAATAGAAGTTGGAGGCTTCCCAAAAGCCTTCATGAATGTGGACTGGAGAGCTCGCCATCTGGAGGATTATTTTTCCACGCTCTCTACCACTTTAATCATCCTGCTTTATAAACAAGCATGATTGATCAGAGCCAAAGGACAGAGCGGGCCCTGCAGGGGGGACCCAAAGTACTCACCTCCAGAGGACGTGCCTGAGATGAGGGAGAAGGCATGAGTCCTTTGAGAGGCAAACAAAGATGAACTTCACAACCCTCATAAAATGGAAAATTGGCACATTTTAAACATAACTATCAGCATACATTCAACTCTTGCTTAAAGAGAAGAAATTAAATTGTGTTTATCGGTCACACTTAACAATCATCTGGAACTACTCCAGAAGCAGCAAATCTCAGCCAAAGCCTCCTGTATTCACCAAACAATAGGAACTTCAGCCAAAAACAAGCAAACAGACCAACAAACAGCCACTGTATTTGGGGTAACTGAAACACAGACTTTCTGCCTGCCAAAATATCTTCTCTATTTCATTACAGATGAAGGATTATCTTATATAGTCCTTTAGTGTTTATCTGGAATAAACTAAAGAATGGGTTTAAGTGTATTATATTTAATTCATATAAAGGAAAAATAAATCTGTATTTTTTTAAGCTTTTATTTATTTAGGGCACCTGGGTGGCTCAGATGGTTAAGAGTCTGCCTTTGGTTAATGTCATGATCACAGGGTCCTGGGATCAAGGCCCGTGTAGGGCTCCCAAGTCAGTGGGAAGCCTCTTTCTCCCTCTGCCCCCCACCCGGCTCATGCTCTCTCTCACTCTCTCTCTAAGTAAATAATATCTTTTAATAAAATAAAATAAAGGTGATTTATTTGAGAGAGAGAGAGAGAGCAGGAGAACAAGCAGGGAGAGGGAGAGGGGAGAGAGAGAATCCAAGAACACGCCATGCCCAGCAGAGCCTGATGCGGGAGCAACCTCATGACTATGAGATCACGACCTGCACGGAAATCAAGAGCCACGCACTCAACTGACTGAGCCACCCAGGTGCCCCCATATATGACAGGTGGATATACTATTCACATAGATAAAAAGAGATAGACAAAGACAGAGACAAGGAAAAATCTCATTTTGAAATTTCCAAACCTGACTTATTTTATTGCTTCTTTTAAAATTGTTTATCCATATATCACCTATTTATCTGAGAACAGTGTAAATGTAGGTTATAGGCACCAAATAAATATTAAAAGAACCGAAATTTCCATTCTGTACAAACAGAGGCCAGAAATCATTTTTAATAAATTACAATGCAAGGAACAAAGAGCCTTTCCATTTCCACAAGTAGAAATGTGCACACATTAGCCCTTTCCCACCCGAGACCAGAAGTTCTCCTGCCTTCTCATACACCTCTACAGACATGTGAGAGGCAGCATCAGCTGGAAAGCCAAGAAATGCAACTCCATGGGGTTTGGCCAAGGAAAACCAGCAAGCTGTGAAATACAAAGTCAGAGCCTCCACAAGCAACATCATCTAAACGCAGGGGACACCGTCCGACACAACGCTGAACAGCCACATGAAACAAATGGGTTTGGTAAAGACCTTTTGCCACTACAGAAGGTTTCCAATTCTGAACCCTACATCTGTTTCTTCGGAGCTAGCCTTCTGACAGCCTTGCTTCCTCTTAGCGTGTGTTGCCCAACGAGGCTGAATGTTTTGCCCTGCCTATCCATCCCCTTTGCATATGCCAAGGGATTTTGGTCTTCTGATGTTCTCTCTTTGCCAACATCCCGTTTGGATTATTGATAGAGAGGCTGGATCTCTGGAAAGCTCTCATCTTTGAAAGAGTTGTCGGGCTGCAGTTTTGCAAACTGCAGAGCACAAACAGTTCAATATTTATGCTCCTTCTATCGACACTGAGTAAATTAGACTCTGGAATACCTGCATTACCCAAACCATCTGCTTCACTGCATTTTTTTAAATGAGTAGGTGGGGGAAATTTATGAGCATTTTCTCTTATCTCTTGTTGCTAAGGAAACTACTTTTTTTTTGGTAGGGATAATCCTAGAATCTCCAAAGAGCCAGGATGCAACCTTCCTTTCCCTCTGTCTTCAAATGAAATCTGTGTTCCCCTGGAGAGAGAGCTTTTCCACTGGCCACTCGGTCTCCAAGGACATTATAACATTCCGAGCTAGTCCAAAATACGCAGGGCTGGATTTTTGCTTTGCATTTTCACAGTGAACCCGTGCCAAACGGAGGGGTCCACAGAGTTTATCTCAAAAAAACAAAAGGACTGTTTCATCCGGGGTTATTTTGTCATTCAGGCCCATAAAACTCAAGGGGGGCAAAAAGATCCACTCTGTCGCATCAGACTAGAAGTCGTTTTACTGAAAGAACCCCTTGTGTGATGAAGACAAAATAAAAAATAATTATGAACAGGTCCATAGGGCTTTCCGCCTGAAAACATAAAAGAGAATGTGTAAGCAGAGTGGGAAAGTGCCCACAGTTTTCATACCCTCAGGGGTCTTGGAAAACATCACTCCTCCGTGTGCACAGCCCACATCCTTCCATGGGAGAGAACACACTAAAAAGAACTTTTGGAATATGGTATTTGCAGATCACGGGTTTGCTTAAGGAGGTGCAGCCTAAGTCACCAATAGCACATTTTGTACTAGGAAGGCCATGGTGCCCAGAACAGAAAATGACTGTGCACAAACAAGGAATTGGCATTCTGCTTTTGGAGACAATCGGACTCCACCCCCAAAATCCACATCATTTTTGCATAATTCATTTATGAAATACCGTTTTTCATTCTCTTGAGCCCGCAGCTGCTGCTAGGGGAACCGGTGTCGTCCACACCCAGCTTCAAACGCGCTCCTGCATAATCCCCAAGTAGAGGGTCTGCACATGCAGTTAAGCAAGCAGGCCCAGTTGCTCAACAGGGGAGACCTTAAAGGACTTTTTGCCTTCCTCTCAGTGGGACATCCAAGAAAGCATTTCAAAGAAATGGCTAAGAACTCCAATCCATGATGGCAAAAAAGTAATCATTCATTTGGAGGGTGGGGGGAGAAACAATTGAGAAAAAGCTTTACCTTGACCCTCTCTCTTCATGGTAAACCGGATAATGGGTGCAAAAGAGACCTGAAAGTTTAGCTTCAATTTTTAATTTTAATTTAAATAAAAGTAAACTGTACATTAACATGCTCTCTTCCACCATAAATGCCATCTAACGACCAGGGAGGTGGCCGTCCTTTGCATGGGGCTTACTAACTTGTTTCCCTTCGTTAATCACGCACAGCAGTTAGATGAGTGTGTAAAAACGACTCCCATAAATCAGAAGACACAGTTGTGTCTATCAGAGCAATGCAACGGGCCAGGTGCAGCCACCCAAGCTGGAAGGTTGCAAGGAATGCATATGCAGGTCCCACACCACAGACCTAAAGGGTCAGAATCGATGGGGGGGGGGGGGTGTTGACCAGGCATCTGGCTGAGGCTTTTTTTTTGTTTGTTTTGATTTAAATTCAAGTAAGTTAACATATAGTGCAACACTGGTTTCAGCAGCAGAACGCACTGACTCATCCCCCACATCACCCGATGCTCATTTCATCAAGGGCCCTCCTAATGCCCGTCGCCCAGCTACCCCAGCCCCCCACCCTCTGGCCACCCTCCCCTCTAGACACCCTCATTTTGTTCTCGATATTTACAAGTCTCTTACGGTTTGGCTCCCTCTTTGTTTTCATCTTATTTTTCCTTCCCTCCCCCTACTTTCATCTGTTTTGCTTCTTAGGTTCCACATGTGAGTGAAATCATATGATATTTGTCTTTCTCTGACTTACTTCGCTCAGCATAATAGACTCTAGTTCCATCCACGTCGTCGCAAATGGCAAGATTTCATTCTTTCTGATGACGAATACTCCATTCTCTGTATGTACCACATCTTCTTCATGCACTCATCTGCTAGTGGACATGTGGGCTCTTTCCATGGTTTGGCTACTGCGGGTAATGCCCAGGCATCTGTCTTCACAAACTTTCCCGGTGAGGCCAGGGCACATGTCTGAGAACCACTGGTCTGCGCTGGTTGGGCTCTACACTAAAAAACCCACCATGTCTGCATTCATGTTACTAACTAGCTAACTTTGGTTTCTAGTTCCATGTACAATGCATACAGATCACAGAAGCAGACAATATTATCCAAGATCCTATTTAAATGCATTAATTTCGTAGGCCATACTTTACTAAATCCTTGAGGCAGACCAAAAAGAAGGAAATATTAAGGGGAAAAGTAGAAGAAATTATTTAGGAAATTATGCTGCCATTAAGTATGGGATTTGAGAGAATATGTAAAAAATGGAGAAATGCATTTTATGAAGTACCGGATACAGAATTATATATTTCCTGTCATGACAATCTTAGATTACAGATTTTAAAAAAGACTGGAAAGAGGGTCACTTAAATGTCAGCAGTCAAGGTCTTTGAGGACCAGTACCAACAATAAATGATGGTGTTACCCCCTCGTTTTACTGTCTTTTTTTTTTTTTTTTTCACATCATTTTGACCGTAACAATGAGGTATTGCTCCTTTAATAGACAACAGACTTTAAATACACTAAGGCAGGACCAGTCTTTCCTGGTGCCTCCTGGATTTGCTACGAACAGATAGACAGATAGACAGACAGTGATACTATTTCACTAGGGCATCTTGTAGAGCACATCACACACATCAGGAAATGATCCTGACAGACTAGAATTACTCCGGAAAAATACATACAGCATAAAGGGTGGCTTGGAAATCACACAGGTGTCCAAATGAGTCTCTTTATAAAAGGGAGGACCTCTTCCGGTTAAGACATCCATACATCATTCACGCCTTCCTGTCCTCCGCTCTAGGCCTCTTCCACTACCTAAAAGTGAAACAGTTGAGGAAAGCCCAGAAACACAAGTGCTATGACTTCTTGCCCAGTTACCTAGCTAGCTACAGATGGGCTTTCAGCTTAAAACCACCCCAGCTGCCTCTACCCTTCAAATCTTCCAGAAAGGCAGATATCAAATGGACAGTCAGAAAGATGGGAAAAGTAATTCTGGACAATGTCGTCCTAATCCCAAAAATGTCTTTCTGGCTTCCTCAAAAGATCAGAACTGGCCTAAAGTTTGGGATCTACTTACTCTGGGTCAACTCTTGCTTACATGTCACCCATTAACTATACCTTCCCTCTTTGTAAAATAAGTATGACCCCTGCCTTACAAGGTCCTTTTGAGTACAAAGAATGCAGCGTGTGCCCCAAGCAGTGGATATGGCTGGGGGAAGGGGAACGCAAGCAGTAGTGGTGAGTATTACCTGCCTGAGGAGAGGAGTCCACCTTGCTAATAATAAGCCTGTAAAGTGGCGTCAGGTTTTAGGAAAACAATCTGGTGCCATCATTCAACCCGCTATTCCACGCTGGACCGCGATCCAACAGTAGCTTTGCACACGTGTGCTATGTTCGAGACTGAGACTATATCCCCAGCAGCACTGTTTATAAAAGCAAAGGTCTAAAAACTCTGATGCCCTAAGACAGGAGAATGGATAAATCATCTCGGCATAGCTCCCCAGTGCAGTATCTTAGGGGAGTCAAACTGAACGAACTACAGGAACTAGAAAAACCTTAGAAATAAAAGCTATGTCACTGCCCAAAACAATAAAGGATTGTGCCAGTATAGCAATAATCTGTGCATTCTACCCCACACCCGTGAAGTGCTTTCATTGGTGAGTTCACTGAAGTCTTGCTACACAGGGGCAGAGACTCTCAGCATCTCCTTATGCTGCACATGCGGAAGGGAAGACATAGACTCCATCTTTTCGAAGATGGCCTGTCTGCTGTCTGGCTGAGTGATCTGCGGCTCCAGCCCATTTCCTTATCTGCCCCACAGCAACTGGAACAGGGAGAAGGGGGTCCCCACTCCACCCAACTCCCTAGCGATATGCCAGGCAATGCAAGCAGCAGCACCCTGGAGCTTCCCTGGGGCCTAGCTTCTCTTCCTGACTCAGAGGTAGCCGGGAACCCAAACCTGAAGGAAACAGTAAATACAATTCCCCCCATCACCTCTCTGCGAAATCATGCCTGTCTCTCATCCCTGGCATTACAGATGTGCATCCCACAGCTTTAGCTAATGTTGAGTTCTCCATAAAAAAGAAATGCCCAAACAGTACATGTTCAAGGTTGTAAGACTCCAATTAACTCCAGCACTGACTGCTTTGTCATTCGAGTCAAGGGAGTCACTTCTTTTAATCAAGGACGTGAGAATCACAAAGATGAAGGGCAGTTTGCTGAGGTCCTGAGAAGCCACGGATGACTGTAATTCTCCTACAAAGGGAGAATTCCAGACTGTTAGGATCCTGGTGGGCAGGGTAAAAATACAGATGCCTATGCCACATCCCAGACCATAACATCATGATCTCTGGGCAGGGAGGGACAGGGACCAGGCTGCCCAAAATGACTCCAGGCTACCATCGCCCAGAAACCTGGGGAGAAGGAAATAAATACAGAGATAATAACTGGAAAAGAGCTGGCACATTTTCAGATGGTTTTCCTTTTCTGTGAAGTTAGGAGGACAAAATCAATCACCTCTACGTCTGATACTAAAAGTTTTATATTTTGGACATAGGATCACATGCAAATAGTATTTAATAAAAATAGAGTTTTCATCCAGTTTATGACGCTTTTACCTCTCTTTAAGTTTTGTTACTCAGCCAAGAGCCAAGATTTCCACAAGGGCTTTCTGCCCTTTGTTATTTGTACAAAGGCACCACTGAGCATCAGGAAGGGGACGTCAGTCAGATAGAGGCCCCTCCCAGGCCACCTCTGACACCTCGTGGGAGGCTGTTTTTATCTGTGCAACTGGCTTGTTTCGAACCTTATATTTCCTTTGGGTGACTGTGTTATCTCTACTAATTTTCCAAAGAGAACAGAGAGCCCCTGTAAAAATTGTTTAGGTTCCTAGAAAAGAAAAATAACCATTTTCCCCAAAATTTACATTACAAATTACATTTCATACCCTATGGGAAAGTCTGTTTATTTTTTAGTCAAATTACATCAACTCCTTCCCAGAAATAAATTAAATTCCTCTTCCCTGCTCAGCTTTAAAAAAAATCTTTCCAAAACAAACCAAGGAGACCCTTCTCATAAATATAACCTCATTCTGTATCTACTCCATCCTCCTGTATTTAATAAAAATATATTTTGAGATGCATTTACACACTGTATATGGTATTTCTATGTATCTGGTTAAAACTGATACATCACAAATAACATGTAATTATCTGGATGTAACTGGACAACATGCATATGTAATTATATGTAATATTTTATATATGTATGTGTATGTATTGATATATGTATATATACATATAATATATTAAGAGTATTTTTTTTATCTTTTGTGTTTTTAATATATCCTCATATAGATAGGTTTATGTGTGCACATCAATACACATTTCACATGTTCAAACTGATTCCAAGCAGTGAAACTGAAAATAGAAACCCAGAAAATTACTTCTGGAGCAGGGAGAAAGGTAACTGAACTTTAATTCGATCTGGTTACTTCAAGATGATGACAGAACGTTCTACTCAGTACAAAACAAGTCACCACAAAGTATGTAAGAAAGCTCAATTCTGCAAAGTTTATTTATTCTGCAAATTCTGCAAAGGTTTATTTATTGAACCTGCTTATTCAAGTGCTTCTAAATCCCATCTGGAGGAGGTTCTAGATGTTTGAAAACATATGTCTTAGACAAGGAAGGTCTGCGGGGTCAGGATAATGAGCGCTCCCAGAGGACCCAGGGACCATCTCCACCAGCAGACAACAGCACAGAGCGGAGAAATAGATCTCACACCAGGCTGTGTCTGTTTCATTGGTCATTTAATGCTGCCTGGATTCATTCAGTCACGCTAATTCACTTCACAAGTTACGTTTGCAGTAGGCTGAGGAATTATCTTCCATTTGAAGTCAGCGGGGTAGAAATTAGAGAGCTTCTCCAGTGCCTTCTAGACATTTCCACACCATCCTATTTTTCCTCTGTGGTTGAACTAGTTGTTGGCCTACCTGAGGACGCTCAGATACCCCCAGATGTTTACTGATGCCAGTACTGATTACTCAGGCCAACTAGTAAGGGCCTCTCTCATAAGCCTCCCACCACCACTGGCCCTTTGTCTAAAACCGCAACACAGCCCAGCCGCTACACGCAGGCACGCACTCCTTGCCCACGTTACTTTTTTCTTGCCTCTCTTTACTACCTGACATGCCTTGCACTTTACTTATTGTTATTTGTAAAAAGGCACACGTCATATAATAATACCTTCTGGATTTTTCTGATTTCCCTGCTAGACTATAAGCTCTGTCAGGACAAGAATTTGAACTGTTGTTCCTGGAAAAACTGCAAGTACTGGGAGCAGTGCTTGACAAATGGGGGTGATCAATAAATATCTTGATCACATGAGTAAACCACAGTGCAAACAGATCGATCAAGATAAAAAGGCAGGAGTGTTAGAGGAAAAGGAAAGAAAAACGGATCTTTGACATCCTAATGGTTTAGCACTCAGGCCGACTTGTTTTCAGGGTGAAACTGAGCATCCATTTTCCTTTCAAATATGTGGGCCGTTCTTTTATCATCTCCACAGAGTCTTCCGGAAGAAGCATGCCCATGTGATGAGATAATACGTCCAATGGCCCCAATTACTCTGAATTCCTGCCAGAAGGAGAGAAATAGGGTTTTGTTTGTTTTCTTCTGTATATTTGAATTGGCACTCGTAGATGTAAACGTTGAAACTGCTTTTATTTTAAACGTAGCCCCACTTCCCAACTTCCTGCCAATCTTTTTATCATCAGATACCTGCCAGGCTTCGCACGCCACACTTGCCGTGGAGTCTGCTTTTGTTCTGCTTATCTTTCAGATTTGCAGAATGCGTGGTTCTACTTAGTTTACAAGTTGCATATGTTTTTGTTCCACTTACTGTACCCCATGATCTAAAGCAGAGGTTAGCAAAGTCATTCTGGAAAAGGGCAGACACTAACTATTTTAGGCTCTGCAGGTTACACTGTTCCTGTAGCAACGACTCACCCCGCGGCTGCTCTTCCAACACAGCCATGGACAATATATATAAACAAGAGGGTGTGGCTGGGTGCCAATTAAATTTTATTTTTGGACAATAAAATCTCACTTTTATATAATTTTCTCATATGATTTTTATATAGTATTTTCCTTTAATATTTTCAACCATTTCAAAATGTGAAATCCATTCTTGGGCCGTGGGCCACACCAGAGAAGAAGAAGGGCTACAGTCTGCCAGCCCCTGGCCTAAGGCATTAAAGGGTTTCTTCAAGTGGTTCTTAAGCTGGGAAAGGTGACTCCCCGGCCTGTCCTTCAGTCCCTACCCCCTAAAGGCACATTACCACGGAAAGTTCTCCACAAGCCCAAAGATCAAAGCTGCTTAATGAACTCGGGGCACAGGAACCAGACTCTCCCCAGCGGCCTTGAGTTTCCCTTGTTGACTGCTTTCTGCTCTTCGGGGCTGTAGAGCCAACACCCGTGCACACGTCCCATTGTGAAACAGCAGCAGGCGGCCAAAGAGATTCGAAACAGAGCACCTGCCCTGCACCTTCCAAAGGGGTTCAGCGTTCCTTCCCCTCCCCTCCCTCAGCCCAGGGTCCTCTGCCCAGGGTCCTCGTCCCATGTAGAGCCGGCCCCCAGAGGACAGAGGTCCCTGCCACCCTGGTCTTCTGCTCAGCATCTGAGATGCCCAGTGCGCGCTCACTGAACGCTGTGCCCTCACGTTAGGGGAACCTGACAGAGTACTGACCAGTGCGGAAAGAAGGGAGCTTTCTGAGAACAGATACAAATGAATATGACCGCGTGGGAGGGTCTCTGGGAGTTGTGCCCTTTGGATTAGGGAAAATAAAGCTTTTGTACATCACTGCCAACTCAGACAATGGATTCACTGACTGGACGAAATAGGAAGCTACTACCAAAGATGAAATTCACACTGGCCTTATAAAACGACTCTACTTTCCATGTCGCTCTTCTGGGTCTCCATGGCCTCCCATCACACCACTTTCAAAGGGGTCCCAAGCCCAGCTGTTAGCGACGGTGACAAGTCTCAGTCCAGACAATCAAGTATCTGATTAGTTGCTACAGGTCACACTATCACCTGCGGCTAGACCCTGACATCATCTCAAGGGAGTGGACATCTACACCCAGGGGCTGGTGCAGAGTAATAGAGTGACTGGCAGAGCACTGTGGCTTGGCCCGTGAAGTGCATATAGGGTTAAAGCCACTGTTGGCTCAAGAACAGTATATACAGTTAGAGCAGAACTCCTGTGGTCTTCCATTCTGGAAAGTGCTGCCTGTCGTGGCCTGCTCTGCTTCCAAGGGGAGAAGACAGAATTCCAAGAGAGCCCCCAAGGTTCCCACGACCCTCTGGTACAGCCCTATATAATCCCCTCCCCCTGATATCACCATAGGACATCACG
The DNA here is from genome assembly GCF_964662115.1 of Mustela nivalis. NCBI lineage: Eukaryota > Metazoa > Chordata > Mammalia > Carnivora > Mustelidae > Mustela > Mustela nivalis. The sequence goes on along the minus strand of NC_139040.1, from coordinate 127,621,519 downwards.
CCCACGATTATGTTATGTAATACAGCAAAGAGGAAGGGAAATTTCAAGATTAAAAAGTCCTTAATCTTTTGACATTGAGTTAATAAAAAGGGAGATAAAATGATCAAGCCATGAAAAGATATGGAGGAATCATAAATGCACATTACTAGGTGAAAGGAGCCAATCTAAAAAGGCTATGTACTATATGATCCCAACTATATGGCATTCTAGAAAAGACAAAATAAAGGAGTCATATAAAGACCAGTGATTGCAAGGGCATGGGGAGAGGGAAAGTTGAAGAGACGAGCACAGAGGATTTGTAGGGTAGTGTTTGTAGAGTAGTGAAACTCTCCTCCATGATACTTAATGGCGGGTACATGTCATTACACGCTGTCAGGATCCACAGAATGCACAAGAGCAAACTCTAACGTAAACTATGGACTTTGGGTGATAATGACATGTCAGGGTAGGCTCATCAATCGTAACAAAAGCACCATTCTGCTGTGGGATGTTGGCAAAACTAACATGGGAGAGGCTATGCTTGTGTGCAGACAGTGGGCACACAGAAAATCTCTGTACCTTCCCACTCATTTTTGTTACGTACTTCCCTATGACACTGCAATTGCACTACTGGGTATTTACCCCAAAAATACAGATGTCATGAAAAGAAGGGCCATCTCTACCCCAATGTTCGCAGCAATGGTCATGGTTGCCAAACTGTGGAAAGAACCAAGATGCCCTTCAATGGACGAATGGATAAGGAAGATGTGGTCCATATACACTATGGAGTATGATGCCTCCATCAGAAAGGATGAATCCCCAACTTTTGTAGCAGCATGGATGGGACTAGAGGAGATTATGCTGAGTGAAATAAGTCAAGCAGAGAGAGTCAATTATCATATGGTTTCACTTATTTGTGGAGCATAACAAATAGCATGGAGGACAAGGGGAGATGGAGAAGGGAGTTGAGGGAAATTGGAAGGGGAGGTGAACCATGAGAGACTATGGGCTCTGAAAAACAACCTGAGGGTTTTGAAGAGGCGGGGGATGGGAGGTTGGGGGAACAAGGTGGTGGGTATTAGGGAGGGCACGTATTGCATGGAGCACTGGGTGTGGTGCAAAAAGAATGAATACTGTTACACTGAAAAGAAATTTTTTTAAATCTCTCTAAAAATGAAGTCTACTTAAAAGGGGGGGGGCAGTAATCATTGGTGGGCCTCACCTAATCTGGTGAGACCCGTAAAGAAGTCTATAACTTCCCCTAAAAGCAGAGACTTGTAGCTACAGGGATGCTCTTTTGCTAACCTTAAAGAAACAAGATGTTATGAATATCTCATTAATTCTACAAAGAAAAGAATTCTACCAAAATCTTGAGAGTGTGGAGAAAGTTCCTTCCATAGTCCAGACTCCAGATGAAAACACAACACAGCTAACCCCCTGACCGGAAAGTGAGACCCTATCAGACCCTCAGCAGAGAACCTAGATAAGCCTTTCCCAGGCTTGTGACCCACAGAACATAGGAAATAATAAATGGATGTTGGTTTAAGCTGCAAGATTGTACTAATATGTTATGCAACACAGACGACTACCACACCAACTGCAGCAAGTACCCAATAACTATGACAATGACAACGGTGATGATAATGATAATATATATTGTACTGCAGGGTCTAGAAAATACATAAACACATCTCGGTTTCTTCACTGGCTCACAATTCCAATCTCATGTGGTTGCTGATGAAATTTTAGCAAACTGACTTTGAATCAAGCTTTGCCTGCTTTTTGCTGTGAATCCTTTGGCAATCTTAGCCCTATGAACTCTAGACAACAGAAATAAGAATACCTTCCTGGTAACACCGGTTCTTAAATTTGGTGGCCCACGGTAGGCAGCTGTGAGGCTTTCTGGATGCTGATTTCCAGCCCCTGACCTAGTTTTGATGTAGCAGTGAGGAGTGGTACATGGACACTGGGACATTCGTCAGCTCCCCCGTGGCTTCTCATGGGCAGCAGCAGAAGACTGGCTGCCTTGCAGAGCTCTAGTGACAGGTAAAGTTGACAGTGAGGACTTCTGATGGTGAATGCTCATGGAAAGTCACTTTTTTGCCCTTGTTTTTGGTGGTATAGAAGCTCAAGACCAGAGAAGTGAATGACCTGAGCTCACACACGTACACAGGAGCTCTAGTATGCAATGTAGCTCGTCCTATCACACCTGAACCAAAAGACCACCAAGTCCTCCCTCTAGGTCTCTGTTCCTTAATTTTTTTGGTCCAATCTCAGGTTCCTGGGAAGTAACTAGTAGAACATGGGTAAATAAACTGGAGCCTGTGGCCCAAATCCTGCCACCACCTACTTCGGCTAAAAAAAGAAAAAACGGAATCAAGTTGCACTGGAAGTGGCCCTTTCAGTTGCAGCTTTTGTGCTGCAACAGCAGAGTTGAGTCGTGACCACACAGCCAGAACTGACTCCATCTCCGGCCCTATTTGGAAATGCTGGCCTGACCCCTGCAATGAACAACAACCAAGATGCTGCTTCATCACTGTTGATGGCCTCACCGGTCTCCACGGAGTCAGTGCTGAGTTTCCCAGAAGATTAAAAACAGGATATACCTGAATAGTTAAAATGATTAACTTCACAAGAAAAGACACAGAGGCCAAGGGAAGTGTTGGACTAGCTGAAGCCATAAGACCCCCTGGGAGCCAGGGCATAAATACAATCCAGATTTTCTACCTTCTCTACAGTGCGGCTTGCAACCCACTGCAATGTAACCTACATAAAGCCACTATTCGAAGGAGAGGTTTGAATGCGGTTGGGGAGGTAATTCCATTTTGTTTTCCATTTGTTTTAATATTGCAAAGCCAAAAATAATTTCAATGGATTGGATAAAACCTGTGGAGGTTTTAGGAACAAGATTGTCCCTCTAGAGTGAGCTCCTAATTCTATGGAATAATGTAAAAAAACGCCTTCTGTTGTTTTGAAAGGGTCAAACAAAACTCAAGAATATACAAAAAAAGCACCGTTTTGAAAAGCTTTACAGGACTGCACTTCTTTCTATTAAACTCCAAATAGGTGGAAATTCAGCCCCCAGTGAGCTCTGTTTTAAATTAAAAGATTTCTCCTTGTGTTCTTTACCCCACTGTTCCAAGTGGCCCAGCCTTCCCTGTGCATGGATAAGTGCCCAGCCGACTAAAGAATCTGACATAATAAGGAAGACATCAGCTCCGGGGCTGCTTGTATTTCACCGAAGCCTCTTGGCTGCTGCTCATCACACTGCAGATACTTCCTGGGGCCGAAAATTACTGAATTTCAAAAAGATTTTTTAAATCATTATTCTTCTCAGTTGTGGCATTCCTAGGTTCTCTAGACACATTTAATTTTTAAAAGTGAGTTTCAATAAGCCATTTATTTATTTAAAAAAAGAAGAACACTTTCTGACTTTCCACATGAGAGAAATGAACTGGGTGATCTCTTCAGCCCCTTCCATTTCAAACCAGGTGCGGTGATGTGCTCTCACTGAACACATGCACCGAGATAAACCAAAGCAAGAGTGAGCACTGCTGCAGGTAAGGAATCAAGGTGGTACAGTCATGTGCACATGCTACACACACTATTTTACCATGTTGTAGGAGCTCAGTTGTTTGCGAATCGTGGTATGTCATACAGGCAAGACGGACAGCTGGTCCTCGTCCCTAAGGAGTGAACAGTCGGTCTGGGAAAGATAACACGGAAATGCACCAAAGCAAGGATACAGAACGTACATGGAAAAGGAATTCTCAGCCACTTAGATTTATTGGTTCTGCTACCAAGAAGTGCTCCATAAAAAAGAATTTCATCTGGTCCAAAAGAAAGAAACACTGCAAGTTCAAAGCTTTCAAGAGTTGTTTTTTATGCTGAAAGTACACGCAGCATGATGATGTTCTATTCCGGATGCTGGCCAATGAGCGTTTTTGCTTACCCAAGTGTGCGCCCAACCCAACCAAGAGGAAGAGACCGGGGGACTACTCTGCTCCATCTACTGAAGCAGCAGGCATCTGGGGCTTGGTGGGTGAAGCAAAGTATGTCCACACTGTAGTTCTTTTCTACTGCAGTGTAACAAGGTACTGCAAAGTGACTCAAAGCAACATAAGCTCATTATCTTACAATTTCCATGGATCAGGAGTATAGACACAGCTGACCTGAGTCCCGGGCTCAGGGTTTTACCAGGCCTCATCCACGGTGTGAGCTGGACTGTGGTCTCCTCCGAGGCTCAGACTGCTGGCAGGATTCAGTTCCTTGTGGTGGCAGGGCTGAGGTTCCAGTCTCGTGCTGGCTGTCATCGAGTGGCCACTCAAAGATCCTCGAAACTGCCAACAGTTTCTTGCTACATGGCCCTCCACAAGCCCCACCTCACGCCTCCAATCATTCTGATTTCACCCAGGGCTCAATTCCATGTAAGTTATCATCAGATTAGGTCAGGCCCACCATGACAGTCTCCATTAACTCAGTGTCAACAGATTAATAGCCAAATTGTACAAGAGAGATCCCATCATACCCATGGTTCTGCTCACACTCAAACAGAGGCTATCACATGGTGGTTGCACACCACAGAAGCAGAATATTGGAGAATTCTGCCTACCATACATGTAGGGGACCTGGGCAAGGGGAACACAAGGACAAGGAAGAATTATATGCATAGGTCCATTTCTGCTCAGAAGAGAGTAAAACAGCTCCCTTTCTTAATAGGAAGTGAGTAATGAGGACAAGTTTATATAAAAGAGGTGGGATCAACTTTTGGACAAACTTGAAGCCAGGCAGGAAGTGGATGTAATCCTGTGAGCCTCAGGAACCCAACCACCAGCCTGGTGCTACTCAAAGTAGGGCCCATCAGCTGGCCCGATAGTACCACCTAAGAGTTGACAAATTCTCAGCCCCCCTCGCCCCAGACCTACTAAACTAGACTTTCTGGGGGTAGGGCTCAACAATCTGTTTTAACAAGTTTTCTGGGTAACTCAGATGTCCATTCAAGTTCATGAAACACACTGTTAGCCAACTTACATGTCTGGGTTTTTCCCTACAAAAATGAAGAGTCTAGAAAGTACTCCCAGTGATTTGACTGTGTGAAAAGAGTTCTGTGACATCTAAAGGAGATCAATACTTTCCAAACACACAAAGATCAGAAAGTCAAGGGAACAGATGAGTGGACCCCTAAACAAATATGGTCAGACCCAAGGGGGAGGGGTTGTGGTTTAGCTTTCTGAGCAGCTGAATGTTCCAACACATATCAACAGGAGGTCCATGACTAAGAAGGAACTCTCAAGGAAGCCATATAGAAATTCTTTTCTGAGCATCAGCACCGCAAATGGAGAAAGGAAACTCTTGGTCATTCTGATGATTTTAAAAACAGAAGGTCAAACTGTACGTCAGTGTATCCTGATGTTGATCCCAAAGCACCATTCACCTGGCAACTCCCTGATGCTCGGATGGCACTGACACACAACAGTCCTGTGAAGGTCTCATGGGAGCCCAAGTCAGAAGCAGTTGACTGGTGGCTCACGGCTGAGGTGCTGGCAGCTCACAAGCCTGGATTGGCATCCCAGCTCTGCCAGCAGTCACCCTCTGTAAGTCTCCGTTCTTCTCTTCTACACAAAGGGGACAACACCAGCACCATCCCTAGCGAGGATCAAATAACAGAAGCACCACTCAGCAACAGTAGAACGACCCAACTACAGATATGTCCAAGGAGCTGAATGAACACCTCTCCAGCGAAGATACACACACACACCTGGGAGGGGGCTCGCCATCATTAGTCACGGGGGAACTACAAACCAAAACCACTTTGAGCCTGCGTTTCACACCTACTGGAATGGCTACAATTAAACTACAGAAGAAAACGAGTGTGGGTGAAGATGTGGAGAAACTGGAGCCAAAATGGGAACCATTGACAGTTCACAAAGGGTTAAGCAGAACACCACATTCTATTACAGATTAAGGCAGACGCTCAAGGAAATGGAAAAGAAATGTCTACACAAATCTGCGTGCGGATGTTCACAGAAGCGTTATTAGTAATGGCCAAAACATGGAAACCCCGATGTCCATGAGCTAGCTGATAAGCAGATGAACAAAATGAGGTCTGTTCACGCGAGGGAACAGAATTCAACTACAAAAAAGAACCATGTAGTGGTGCTTACTACAACACGGACAAAGCCTGGAGACAGAACAGTCAGGAAAGACCACATACTCCATACTTCCATTGTATAAAGGTCCAGAACAGGCAAATCCATAGAGACAGTCCACTAGTGACTGCCAGGGACTGAGGGGAAAGAGGAGTGAAAGTGACTTAAAATGGTAATATTCTAGAATTAGATTGTCATAGCTGTTGAAAAACCTTTTGAATATACTAAAACCCAATGAATTATACCTTTTAAATGTTTTTTTCTTAAGATTTTTTTTATTTATGAGAGAGAGAGAGAGAGCATGAGACAGGGGAGAGGTCAGTAGGAGAAGCAGACTCCCCGCCGAGCAGGGAGCCTGATGTGGGACTCAATCCAGGCACTTCAGGATCACAGCCTGAGCCGAAGGCAGCCGGTCAACCAACTGAGCCACCCAGGCGCCCCGGAATTATACCTTTTAAAGAACCAAATTTTATGGTATATAAATTGTATCTCAATTTTTTAAATAAAAAAATTTAAAAATTACACCTTTTAAAGAACCAAATCTTATGGTATATAAATTGTATCTCAATTTTTTAAATAATAAAATTAAAAAATTATACCTTTTAAAGAACTGAATCTTGTGGTATATAAATTGTATCTCAATATTTTAAATTAAAAAATCAACAAAGGCAGACCTTATCAGTGTCACAAGCACACAGACAATGAATACAAGATATCTTAGCAAAATAACAAGACTGTTACGTAAGAATGTAGAATGATGCAGCTACTGTGAAAAGTAGTATGGGGGCTCCTCAAAAAACTAAACATAGAAATAACACATGACCCAGCAACAGCACTTCTGGGTACATCCCCAAATGAATTAAAATCAGGGTCTCGGGTGCCTGGGTGGCTCAGTGGGTTAAGCGTCTGCCTTCAGCTCAGATCATGATCTCAGGGTCCTGAGATTGAGCCCCACATCGGGCTCTCTGCTCAGCAGGGAGCCTGCTTCTTCCTCTTTCTCTCTGTCTGCCTCTCTGCCTCCTTGTGATCTCGGTCTGTCAAATAAATAAATAAATCTAAAAAAAAAAATCAGGGTCTCACACAGACATATGTAGAGTGAAACAGTGGACGCAACACAAATGTCCGTCAATAGATGAGCAGACACACACAGTCCGTCCGCTCAGGGGAATATGGTCAGCCTTAGCAAGGAAGGAAAGGCTGACACAGGCTACAACATGGATGAAGCTTGGGAACATGATGCTGAGTGACCGGAGTTAGTCACAGAAGGACAAGTACTGTATGATTCCACTTACTGGAGCACCTAAGTAGCCAAATTCAGAGACAGAAAGTTGTGACACTGGTATCTGGCTGCCAGAGCTAGGGGATGGGAATGGGGAGTTTTTAAGGGGAACAGTTTCTCCACATGGGAGGATGAAAAAGTTCTGGAGATGATGGTGATGACAGCGGCACCCAATGTGAATGTATTTAATGCCACAGAACTGCACACTTCCAAATGGCTAAAACTGTCCATTTATGTTATATGTAGTTAATTCCCAGTTTTTAAAATTAAAAATAGAGGTAAATAGATGGGAGTATCATGGAATAATGTCTTCTGCAAATTCTCAATACCGAAGTAATAGTAAAATACCATTCTGTTTGGTTTTTTTAATTATTATTAACATATAATGTATTGTTTCAGGGGTACAGGTCTGTGATTCATCAGTCACATTTGTCATCTAAAAAAAATAATCAGAAATGACCCATCCTGTCCCTGCAGTGGGCCCAGGACCGTAACGGCCTCACATAAACACCACTTGGGCTGCGGGACTGGGGAGACACAGGGAACCTTTTCAGGAGTCACTGATGATCTCTGCTTGTTGGGGGGCAAGTCATGTGCTATCTTAGTGCCGACATGTTTGCACACCAGCCTTTCCAAAGCACCATGTACACTGTGTTCCCTGAGGAGATGTCACAGGTATCTTTGGAGCTGAATGAATCAAGCTAAACCCAGAAGCAATCATCACACAGGGGAGGCTTTTCAGAGAACAAGTGGCCACCTGTAAGCCAGATCCCACATTCTGAAATGTTAGAAAGAGCGTCCAATTTGGGGTTAACGAAGTCTTTGAAAAGATATCTATACATTGTCAAGACGCTAGGTCTTTTCATCATAAGCTAGCCTACAATGACATGTTTATCTGGTTGTCCTGTTAACAGTTTTTATTCTTCGTCAAAGAATTTCAAAAACTGCTATGCATACAGAACATAATAATAATCATTTAAAATATTCAGAAAAATCCTAATATCCCCAAGAGAAAATATAATTACATGAATTCTGCTCTACGATTGTTTACTTTTATTTCACCACACACATAATACCTCTTCAGTGTGATTTAATACCTCATCTCATACCCCAAGAGAAATCTGTGTAGGAAAGTAAATCTCATGATACGTACCTGCTGTTTATTATTACAATTTCTCAAAAAGTTGTAGTGTTTGCACTATTAGCTTCACAAATGGAGTGAAAAGACCCATAAATGTTGAATATGTCTCTAGAGAAGTGAAAAATCACTTTTTAAATCATCTTATCTACTTCACACCCAAAATATGTTTCAAATTTTTCCCATTAAGTAAAATTTCTGCATCAAATGGATTCAGTCCAATAAAATATGACTTAACTTCCAGTTAAATATTTAAAATTCAACCCGTGCATTTACATCTGTCCTTTCCGAAAACTTATTAAAATGAAAATAAAGAAAAAAAATAGAATACTTTTAAAAATAATAAAGAAACTTAAAATCACAGTATGATTTCATGCCTATGTGGAATTTAGGAAACAAAACAAATGAACAAATGGAAAAAAATAGACAAACCAAGAACCAGACTCTCGAGTCTAGAGAACAGACTGATGGTGACCAGAGGAGATGGGATGGGGAGGACAGATGACGGGCATGAAGGCCGGCACTTGTGACGAGGACCCAGCGATGGATGGGAGTGCTGCATCGCTGTCCTGTAGACCTGAAACTAATACGGCACTGTATGTTAACTCTAATGGAATTTAAATTGAAAATATTCAAAAAAGAAATAAAGCATGAGTCGCAAGGATTTACAGAAGAGATAACAGCAAAGAACAGATGCCAACAAGCGTTTCTGAAGTTGGAGCACAGACACAAGCTGTCAACGGGGCTGACTAAGGGGGTGACAGAGCTGGGGAAGAGCAGGGCCAGGAATGATCAAACCAGTGCCTACATCACAATCCCAGAAAGGTCCAGAGATGAGAGGTGCCAGATATGAGAAGGGAGGTGTGGGGCAGAAACCCGGGGGTGAGTTGTAGGTCAGTCTAGAAAGATGAGCCTCAGGGTGCCTGGGTGGCTCAGTCAGTCAAGCATCTGACTCATAATCTCAGCTTGGATCTTGATCTCAGGGCCATGAGTTCAAGCCCTGCATTAGGCTCCATGCACAGTGTGGGGGTAAAAAAAAAAAGGTAGAAAGATGCACCTACACATCATCTCCAAGTCAGAATGTTCAAAACTATAACCCACTTTCTCCACACCAGTCTGTTATCCACCACAGCTCTGTTCTTCTGGCCAGGCTCCAATATCTTGAGTTATCTGAGGTATATTCCTCTTCACTGGCCAAGTCCACAGAGCCATAGTCCTGCTGACTTTTTCCATGAAATGTTTCCAAAACTGTGGCAGCCAGTTGCTAAAATTGTCCCCACGAGTCTTCCTGGTAGTCACACCCCAATGCCTCCCCTTCCCACATTAAGTTGCATCTGACTTGACTGATTAGCTCAGCAGTGCAGAACTGCTCCAGAGCCAGCTCAGATGTCACTGTGATCTCTTGAACTGCCTTTTCTGTTGGTAGCCATTCACACGTCAGGAGGACACCCTCAAGTGTCCACAAGGAGATCATAGCTTAGAAAGGTACCAACAAGGTGCCTCGTTAGCGCAGTAGGTAGCACGTCGGTCTCATAGAAAGGAACCAACGTGCCAGCAACAAGCTGTGAGTGCATCATCTTGGAAGCGAATTTCGCAGCCCAGCTGAGCGTCTGGATGATGGCAGCCCCAGGTAACATCGGTCACGACCCTCTCCCTCGGTCTCTGTCCTGGCTCTCAATATCCTACTAGACCAGCATCAGCTAGGAATTGGCTAAGTTTTGTTCTGTTTTTCTTTCTTCTTTTAACTGGCCATTTTGATATAATGATACAATCACAGAAAGTTACAGAACAGTTGATAGACTCCTCTGTACACTTCAGCCACCCGCCCCCAGAGGTGACATCTGACATACCTGGAGTGTCATATCAAAACATGACATGAAGAAAACAAAAGGGAAAACTATCTCTTTTTACCTGAGCCTGACTTCATGCCTACTGCCACTGTTGGCAAGTTTCCTGCTAACTCAGAAACTCAGTTTCTCATCTATAAAATGGGTATAATAGCTCCTGCTTCATAGCTCTATGGAAGAACTGAGCCATCATCCTAAGACATCTAGAGCAGTACTGGTTTGGCACAGGGAATTCAATAAACGGCAGCTGTTGTGATTATTCTGTAGGTCTCAAAATAAAAATAAATAGTTCTCGACTCATACATACTCATTGTCACTTTCTCTATGAGATCAGTAGAAATAACAGTGGATTTTTCTCTAAAAAGTTTCACAAGACTTGACATCATTGAGACCTCAAGGATCAAGAAAACATACTTCAGACACACAGAAAGAAAAGATAAATAACCTACCAAATAGAAAAAAAAAATCATACATTTCCCTGAAAGCCAGACAATAATGGAGCAATGACGAGAATGTTCTGAAGGAAAGAATGTGAGACCCCCAGAAAATCTAGTCACGATACCACTCCAGCAAAGAGGTAACAGAGATGTTCTCCAGCATAAAAGAGCTCAGACAACACAGAACCCTGGAGCCCTTTTGATAAAACTGCTTGAAGATGAAATCCAGACAAATAAAGAGACAAAATTGAAGCCTGGGGAATGGAGGATTCTGGCCAAACAATGGGCGATGAGCATAGGATCCATTTAAATAGCACTGATACCAAGCAATCGTGAGACGCACTGGTCACAGAGCAAAATGTCACTGTTATATAAACAGCATGAAAATAATATAATAATGAAGAAAATCAGATGGGAAAATGGGAGGAAATGTGAAATTACCAATGCCCTTAAATTTCATAGCACGGAGATAATCAAAATTATCTAACACTAGAAGCTGTAATTCAAAGGCAATAATGTCTCCAACGGCTTAATGTTATTCATAATCTACTTCCTTAACCTCAGATCCATCTTTTAGGATCTAATCTCTCTCTCAAGGATAGAAAAAGAAAGAAAAAAAAAATCTATTTGAAGTTCAGCACTTCCCCTCGTTTCAAATCAGTTTCACTTCTCCTTGTTAAATCAAGGGAAATTAATACTTTCACAAAATTGCATGAATAGCACAGATGAAAATGAAAACACATTTTGACTTAACGATCTGTCCGTCTTCCTGGAGATGTGCAAAATGACAGCTACCCAAGGGGAATGATGTTTACTTCTAGCTGGTGGAGCTTCTGGGTAGATCTTTATTTTCGTCTTTATTTACTTTAGTCTAGTTTGTCTGTTTCTGTACTAATCTTTGTAACAAGGATGTATCTTTTTAATATAAGGAATAAAGTCATGACTTGGCCTCTCTTGCAGCTTTCTCTATTTTTATTCCAAGGACTGGTCAAATGACATTGAGTCAAAAGAAGAGTTGGCTTTTATAGGATTTACTCGTGCTGTCCATCAACGGAAACCCACTTCAGCCAGTAAATGTCTAGCCAACGTGCCTCCTGCTGCATACAAACATGGCCACAGATGCTGAAGCACAATCCTACTGGCCCGCAGAAGGGAAAGCCCTCGGCGACTGGTCTGAGGGAGGGTTTTGTTTTCACTGACCGAAAGCCTTCTTCGGGGAACCTATGAGCACGTTTGTTTCTACAAATACTGGAACTGCACCGCAGAGAAGGTTAATGCTGAGATTCTGGATGAATCTCTTCTCCTGACTTTTTGGCTTCTAAGCAAAAATTCTATTCTCTCTGAAACTTACAGCAAATAAGTAGTTTTTTTCTGATGAACTCGTGGTTAATTTGCATATGAACAACAACAGATCTCTACTTTTGGCAGCTCCTGCAAGATGCCCAGCGCTTGTCCACAAAATTCCAGTCCAATTCGTATCTGTCATCAACAAAACGGGGATTTTCCCTCTGTGTGGCAGAAAGGGTGCACTTCTCACAAGCTGCTGAGTCCTGGGTTCTATTTCCATCAGGGCAAGCGATCCGGAATCGAGCCAAGAATGCTGACCGCTCGGAAGGCGGTAAGGACGGCCGAGCAGCTGACGGATTCAAACCGCTGTGCAGCACCTGGAGGGTCAGCCGGGGTGGTTCTGAGAGGACACCGAGCTAAAAGAAACTCTGAACCAGCGTTAATAACGGAAGTCTACATGTTTCGGGCAATTCCGAATCCAACCATGGGTGAACACCCTCAGAAACTTGCTAAGAAGAGAGAGAAACTCAAACGCCTCTGCAGCGAGTAGCTTAGCAAGAGCGTCCGCCGACGGGACGGGAGCCGTGCTTGCCGACGCGACACCATAACCCGGCGGGCCCCCATGACTAGAGTCACCGCTTCCCAGGGCCCTCCAAATCTGTGGGGCTGCAGGGTCACGGAGTCCTCACCAGGGAAACGCGCTCGGCACGGCCCAGTAAAGCCACTCTCTGTAAGACACGGAGCCTCGGGGCTGCTGCCTCGGCGCTGCGTCTGGCTACGACTGTGGCTCCTCGTGTGGCAGTGACAGTCACGGGCGCATATGGCGCTGTGTGTGCCCGTGTGTGTGCACGCATGTGTGGACATGTTCTTGTGTGATGTATCTAGGCCCCTTTTCTGATAACAGTTGCTAAAATATTTGTTTGAGCAAAAAATTCAGGTTATTGTGAATGCTTCACGAATGCCTCAAAAAGAATCTGATTATGAATGTTAAAAGAAACACTTCATTATAAGGCAACCCATGCCCAGGGCCCCCTCCAAAAACCCAGGGTGGACCATGTTAAGTCACACTTAATGTATTTCAGCGGGGTGTGGGGGAGAGGCTTTTGTCTTATCGAGACTCAAAATACATCTCTGGCCGGCGAGTATGTGAACGTACAGCCTTGCTCGTAAATGTGTGTGTCTCGGGTACATCAGCCCTTGGGTGCACCTGAGGAGCAAGCAGAATTTATCTGTCTCTTTTTCATGTCCTCCCCTAGTTCCAGGGACCCACTTCCCATTGCCTTCAGGAATTCACGTCTTCAGGCTCTCTTCCTCCCCAGCGGAAACCTCACCTCAGGGGAGGATCTGAGAACTGCATTCACAACCAAGCTCCGAATGCCCGTGAACTAAGTATTTCCGGGAACACACATGCATTGTCTCTATTAAAGCCAGGAGATTTTAAGTGCCCACGAGAGGCTTCTGCACTGAGCAAACTGCTCAGAACAGGGTGGTGGAATGAGAACAGAATTCCCTCCTCCAAGGAGTACTCACATTTTAGCAGAGACTGAAGCCTCGAGCTTGGGGAATGAAACCCTAATGGAGGAACATCAACCGGCAGGCAGAGGAAGCACTACTGAGGCCTTTTAGAAAGTGGATTTTTTGTCGTTCTCCAAAAACGCTCCCCAGGTGGCCCCCTTCCTCCTGGGGCTGTCCACACATGTCCATCAGCCCAAGCTGCAAGCAATCCAGTCTAGCCTTGACCCAGAGCAGTGATGCTCTAAATTCATGTGCTCTGCGGGTGCCAATGGGCTTACCCGGATAGAGAGAGCCGTGGTCACATAATTTTGGCAGACGGAAACAAAATTAAGTAGGGGTCTCTACTAATGGCTTTCTGAGTGTTAAACAGGTTCAGGTGCATTTCAGAGCTTCAAGACAAAAGAGTGTTCCGTGAAGCTTCTCGAAATTCATCTCTCAGCTCTAAGCTCTGCAACACAGATCTTAGGCAATAGTTCTACACTCAAACACCCAGTGGACACAGGAGTGGTCTCGGGGGCCGTGGCAGACACGGAGGTCACAGGGCTCATCTCCCTTCCAGAGACGCTGCCGCTGGGGGCACAGGTGAGTGGGATCACCCAGATGCGGTGCTGGATTCAGTGAAAGAGCACGCGACCAAGTGCTACGGGCTGTGCGGCTTACAACCGACAGACAGTGATGGTCACAGCTCCAGAGACTGAAAAGTCTACGCTGAAGGCATCAGCGGGGGCATCTGATGGGAGCCGCTTCCTGGAGAATTCTTCCTGGGATCCCCCACTGTGGAAGTGATGACGCAGCCATGCGGTGAGGACACTAATGTCCTTCCTGACGGGCGCTACTCTCATGGCATAACCACCTGCCAGAGGCCCCACATCCTAACAGCAAACCAGTGGGGATTCATTTCAACCTGGCGATTTTGAAGGACTCCCAACAGTCTGGTTGCATTTTTTTTTTTTTTTTTTTCAGATCAGGGTGCCTGGGTGGCTCAGTCAATCAGTCAGTGAAGTGTCTGCCCTCAGCTCAGGTCATGACTCTGGGGTCCTGGGATCCAGTCCCACGGTGGGCTCGCTGCTCAGCAGGGAATCTGCTTCTCTCACTCCCTCCCCCTCTGCCCCACCACCACTCATGTTCTCATGCTTTCTGCTCTCTCTCAAATAAACAAAAAATCTAACAAAACATTTTCTTTCTTAGATCAACAGTGAGCTGAAGCTCTTCTTACACCATCCTTTTTTCTCTACCACAAGAGTCACACCGGCATCTAAAGCCTCCCCCTCTCTCTGCTAGTCTGTCCCTTTCTCCTCCACTAACATTACGGATCCCAAGAGACATGTCCACCAAGAATCTGTGAATGTGACTTTATCTGGAAAAAAAGGGGTCTTTGCAGACGTTATGAAGGATCTTGAGATGAGATGCTCCTAGATTCGGGATGACTGGGTTCCCTATAAGAGAGGCAGAGCACAGAGAGACACGGAGGGTGCGTGTGCATGCGAAGACAGAGGCGGAGACTGCAAGGATGCTGTCCGGGCTGGACCCGCCTGTGGATGGGAGGAGCAAGGAAGGAGACTTCCCTTAGAGCTTGTGGAGGAAGCACAACCTGCTGCCCTCAGGTCCCAGGCTTATGCTCTTCAGAACTGAGAGAAAAAATTTACATTGGCTAAACCACAAGTTTGCCAACATTTGTTACGGTAATCCTAGGAAATGAACACAGATATGCCCTCCAGTAACAACATGCATAACCCACCTACTTCGGTACCTGTTTCTTGAAGAACCGCCACTGACACAGGAACTTCTTAAAATTCAGAGTCGGGGCACCTGGGGGACTCAGTCCATTGAGCTTCTGAGTCTCGATTCCGGCTCAGGTTGTGACCTCAGAGTCATGAGATCAAGGTGCACATCAAGGGCCGAGCTCAGCACTGAGTCTGATCAACACTCTCTCTCCCTCTGCCCCTCCCCACCACTCTCTCAAATAAAGAGACCCTTTTTAAAAAATGCAGTCTGGGGCCTTGGTCCCCTGCACTTGCATTAAGATTCTGATATATCGGGTGCCTAGGTGGCTCAGTTGATTACGCGTTTAACTCTTGGTTGGAGCTCAGGTCATGATCTCAGGGTCGTGGGATGGAGTCCCACATCAGACTCCCTGCCCAGTGAGGAGTCTGCTTGAGATTCTCTCTCCTTCTCCCGCTGCCCCTCCCCCTGGCTTGCGCGCCCTCTCTCTGAAATAAACAAATAAAATCTTCAATTAAAAAGAAAAGAAAAAAGAGATTCTGCTTTCCCTGGTCAGCTCTCCACAACAGAGTTGCACAGGGTCTGGCTGCACATATGATTGTCTGGGGAAAGGTTCTAAGTGTCCCTCACCGTACAGATGAGCAAACTGCAACCCAGAGAGGTCGAGCGCCAACCTTCCCTCTGCATTACCATATCCTACCCCCCACATAGATTAAACATTCACATGACCTCAAAATTCCCAGGTTGAAGCTTAATCCACAATGTGAGGGTATTAGGAGGTTGGACCCTCGGGAAGACACAGCAAGGAGACAAGCATCTATGAAGCAAGAAGTAGGACTTGTCCAAACACAGAGTCTGCCATCACCCTGACTGACCCTGGGCTTCCAGCCTCCAGGACCGTGAGAGATAAGTGTCTGTTGCTTAGAAGCCACACAGGCTAGAGTGTTCTGTTACAGCAGCCTGAACGAAATAAAACACCGTCCACCCCCTCAAATTGATCCAGACCATGGATCTGGGTTTTGAGCCAGAGCTGCCTGATTAACTGCCATCAAGCCCGCCCACAGAGGTTGTTCGACTTTCTGGTTTCTTCTACACACAGCCCTACAAAATACAGTGGGGTCAACTGCCAGCACAAAACCCTCAGAACGCGCAGTGATGCAAAGCTACGAGTCCAGTCTCCAACCACAAGCGGTGCCAAGGGCCTGTCGTGCAGAGTAGCAAGCGTGGAGGCGAGGGAATAGGTTGCCACTGCTGAGGACTGTTCCGTTTCACTTAAAATGGAACTTGCCACCCTCCAGCTCAGTTCTCTGCCACCCTAATACATTAACTGCAAACATCAAACAGAGATTTCTTACCTTATTTTAACACAGATTGTTTTAAAGGGCAAAGAAATTGTCCAAGGTCTAAGAGATACCGTGAATAAGTGAAGACAAGACATAATAAATTCCTGTTCCTCTGAGGTCCTGGCAGTGGAAATCCTTTAATTCTGAGCAATTTTTACTCAGAAACACAACCGTAATGACTCTGCCTCTGTGTACTGGTCCTAAAGGTCCTGCAACTTTGTCAGTAAACACATCAGTCTTGAGTTTCAGTTGGTACCAGTGGTGCGGCAGCTTCCTCGGCCCCACGCTGAAACACATCTCTAACGTGGGCGTGATTTTTGGGGGAGGAACAGGGGAGAGCCTGTAGAGCACTGCTGAATCTACAAAATCAGGGGAAAAAATCTGCCTGGCTTTCAAATTGGACCTCCAGGCATGTTAGCATCATCTCTATTATTCCTCTTAAACTAACGACATGTGAGGACACGTGCAGGGAGAACAAGACCCAGGAAGCACCCAGCGTCAACTTCCCTGACAGCAGGTCTCATGACCAGCTCAGGAACCTCACCCTACAGAGTCCCGGAGCTTGGGAGGTGAAGGAAGCAAGCTGTTTTGTTTCACAAGGAACCACATGAAGGACCGAGGAAAGCAAAGAGCTCTTTTATCATGTATCATAAATCCTCATGACTAATTTACTAGCGTCGTCATCTCCAAGGAGCAAATATGTGTACTTGGTGAAATCTGTTACCATCAAAACCGCCACAAATCAGCCACTGATGGGTGTTTCTGTAATGGGAGAGAAGCAGCTATGGGACGCGATTTCCACACGTCCTGCAAAAACGGAACGAATGACTGAACACTCTGTCAGAGCCCTGCCCTTTGGATATCTGTACGGTTTCCTCTTGGGCAGAGCCGGCTGTGACAATGTCTAGATATTCTGAGCGGTTCTTCCGGATTTCCCCAGGAACTTTCCCGGGGCAAAGTGGGCAGAGTATGTCCGGGGATCTGTAAGAAGTCAGCAAGCACTCACACAGGCCCATTTTCTCACAAACAAAAGGGACAGGAATGAATGTCCTGGGCAGAAAGGTGGCAACCCAGAACCAGTTCACCTGAGGAGGCAGGGAGGCAGACGGGGAAGGGTAATAACCACGACGGGGCCCGCGTAGGAAGCCAGACCGCACGCGAAGCACCTCCGCCGAACTCTCATGGATCCCTCCAATGACCCTATAACTTGCAGCCTACCGTGATTCTCGTGTTTCAGATGAGAAAATTAATGCACAAAGAAATTAAACGGTTTGCCCTAGGCCACACGGACTGCTGGTACATTGTAGAATCCAAATGAATATTCCATTTGATCTGATTCCACAATCCACAGCCTTGACGACAAGAGACCACAGCCAGCTCTCCTCCACCCCACTCTCGCCCTTATTCCCAAAAGGATTCAAGGCCACTCTTTAATGAAACTGTTTAAAGAAACACAATTTTTTTTTTTAAATTCCAGGGGGAAGAAAAAAGTAAAGTGAGGAAAATGGAGAAAAGAGATAATCAAATGTGTAT
Organism: Mustela nivalis; assembly: GCF_964662115.1. NCBI lineage: Eukaryota > Metazoa > Chordata > Mammalia > Carnivora > Mustelidae > Mustela > Mustela nivalis. The sequence goes on along the minus strand of NC_139040.1, from coordinate 127,603,290 downwards.
TTGTACCCATGGCAGGGAACCTATACCCCTGCATTTGGGATCTCTCTGCAATCTTATTCTCAAGGTTAAACATTTGTTTAAATAATGTCTAGACTGCAAGTAGCTGGAAGATGGAAGTACTTCGTGTGTCGTGAAATGAACCACATGCAATTCATTTCCACTGGTAAGATGCAAAACATAGTTCCATTTAATGGGCATTAATATTTGAAATAAAGGCAGACACCTTAAAAAAAAAAAGGCAATTACCTTTGGGAATCAAAGCAGAAAAATTATATTTCTTAATCTCTCTTCCTGGCTTCACATACTGTAGATGGTCTTTAGCCAAGGACAGAGGTAAAGACTTTCCACAGAAAGCTGGCCTCTATTTTCCTACAAAACACCGTCCTGAAAATGTATACCAAAGGTCGATAAGCCAAAAGGGAACTAGTGAACCACAGTCATACACAGCATATACAAGACAGCCTCCGTTGAATTTATAAAGTACTGTTAAACTCTATCCTTGTAACAGAATCTTCCGCAATATATTTTCGGTATGTTGTATGTGTTCATTAAATTGATTTTCTTTCGTAATTGATCATATATTCCATCAGCCTGGAGCTGACGAGCGTCTGATTGGGGTTAAAGATCTGCTCCCTCTGACATGCCTAATTACTCTCATTTTCACTGCAATGTTGATGCTTATGCGTCCTGCTCATGAAACCTATGTGTCTTACCACAGTACTACAACTTCCTTTTTTTCTTTTCCATTTCCATTTCCATTTACAGAGAAAAACAGAAGAATGCAATAAAAAAGAAGAAGAAGAAGAATGCAATAAAACAGGAAAGCAAACACACCAATACACACTTGTACACCAAGACAGCCAACGTGCTGAAAAGGAACCAGCAGCAGCGAGGAGCTAGAACTCCCCATTACAACTAGAAACATCCATCCCTCCGCTGATGTGAACAAAATGCCGTATCTAAAACACAGTTTTAGACTGTCACAGTATCATTAGCAAGAACACATGCTAATGATGTTAGGAATACCAGATCTATGAAAGTTAAGGACTGCTTATAATAATTAAAACATCGACAGAACAAGCATTATTTTCCTGATGCTATAAGAAAGGAAATGATGTAAAGAAAAGAAAACCAAGATTCAGACCCATGAATGGAGAAAGCATCCCCTGGAAGCAACTGCATTCGACAAATGAGTTGATTTGTACTACTGACATTTGGGGCAGATATTCTTTGCTGTGGGGTCTGCTGTCTTCAGCAACATCCCCAGTGTCCACCCCGGTGTCTAGATGCCAGTGGCAACCCCCTACCCAAGTTGTGACATCCAAAATCCCCAGACACAGCTAAATGTTCTCTGTGGGGAGGAGGGTAAGCGAGGAGGCAAAGTCATCTGGCTCACCCCAGTGAGAGTCACACACTTGGATGATCAGGGTCTTTCAAATCCAGAAAGAGGCTGCATATACATGGGTTTATTGGAAGGATTCAAGCACAAAGAACTGTGGCCCACTTTGCTTCCTTGTCTGTGCCTTGTACAAATAAGCCAGTATTCATGGACACCATAAGCCTACTCAAGCCATCTCTCTAGCCTTGCTGGAATAAGAACTAAATCTACTAACCCCAGATGCCCCTGTTAATCATATGTGTCAAACTGTCAGTCTCTATCAGTGATTCATGAAATTGGAATTGTGTCAGAAGTTAAAAACAACAATCCCCAAGTTTTGCTTAGTCATTTAGCAAATTAAACGTTCTTTTAAAGTCTTTAAGATGCGTTTACAAAAATTAGAAATCACCTAAATGGCGGGTAACTAAAATGTGGTAATCCTTAAAGCAGAATCGTATATCACCATTAGTTATCATATTTTTTTAAGATTGTATTTATTTATTTGACAGAGAGAGACACAGTGAATGAGGGAACACAAGCAGGGGGAGTGGGTGAGGGAGAAGCAGGCTTCCCGCCTGAGCCGAAGGCAGACACTCTGTGACTGAGCCACCCAGGCGCCCCTAATTATTGTATTTTTTAAAAGTATATGATTACACAGGAAAATGCTGAGGACACACTGATGAACAAATTAGTATTTATAATTATATAAAATATACACATACATCAGTTATGTTCAAAAATTACGAGCATAATGTTATCAGTCGTTATCTCCAGGCCCTTCACATGCTCTACCCCCAATCGTGCCAAGAATGGTTATTGTCCTTCAGGTAATAAGATTTGGGTTTTCATTTTCCTCCTTCTGTCTTTATTTTTTTAATGTTCTTCATTAAACAGTTAACTATTTTACAATTTAAAAGATCCAAACATTCTTAATTTACCCAAAATAAAAATCAAGTTAATTTTACAGGTGCCCCTTCTCTATAAAAACCATCATGAATGTTAAATTTTTCAAATTATGATTCTGGTCAGAAAAAGTGACGGCCAACTATGGCCACCATCACGACTCCACTTGCATATCAGAACGAATTTCTCCTTTCATTCATACCAATGGAAAACCACAAGGCAACACTCTTCACCACAGGTATGGTATCCATTCCCAATTGTCCTCTCTTTGGCCACAGGGTGACGAACCCTGGTACTGCTTCATACATCTCCAATATTAGTATCAAAGGACCAAAATCACCACTCCAAAGTGGACTCATGAGTCAGAAAGGGTCCAAGACATGAGGAGCACTTTTAAAAGACACTGAGGTATGTGCCTGAGAGTGGAAGGCCCCGAGGACTAGAGAGTGGAAACCTGGTGAGATACCGGGGCCTGAAGAGATGAACGCTGCTGAATGCGGCCACATCCCTCCTCACCATCTGACCTCCAGGTAGCAGAGGGCATCTCACTGAAGGTCAACTCTGAACAAGGATAGAGGTGTATCAGGGGGTTCCAGCAGATGGCAGTAAAAGCTAAATCAGGCATGCAAATGAGCTCGGGTCCACCAGGCCAAGGGCATGAAAGGAAGGTGAACCTTCTCTTCACCGTTTTCCAAGTCTCACCTGTACAGGCATCCATGTATCTAAACCAGAAAGACCGAAACGATCCGGAGTATGTGAGCGGCAGCCAGAAATGAATGCGACTGCCATGGGCAACAGCGGGAGCTGTAGGAGTCCTTCTAAAAGGGGTAAGTTTGTAAGAAGTCAGTGGTAACTACTGGTCCTTTCACTGTCATTTGGGAGTCAAGAAAAAGGTCGCAAAGGACAGTTTAGGACACTTTGTGCAACTTGTCTCTAATGCAGACACAAGAATGAGTGAACGTGGGTCACCACCTGAAGAATTTCAGAACAAAAATTTCCTGAGATTGGAGGTAACAAACCCAGAAACGTTTGCAAAAGGGCTGAACATCTCCCTCTGAAGCATGGTGTACTGCAAAACCTAGCAGTCGGGAGGTTTCCACCGTGGGCAACACACTGGATGTTCTGGTCAAACACTCAACTTCTCTCGGTCATCAAGAGAAGAAAGTCTCAGGCAAGATAAATTTTAAGGTTCTCTCCAGTGCGGAGATTCCAGGATCCCAAAAACTCTTTACTGCATTGGCTACATCTCTATCCGCAACTAACTAAACACTGTGCCCATGTTGAGTGTCACTCTCTTAGAGTAGCAATGGAGCTGCTATTTTCTCAAGTGGCTTCCAGCACCAGAACTCTGACATTTTCCATTCATCAGTATGGCCCAGTGTAAGAGGGTGACTCACTGACCACTCCTTGGGATCTTGCCTTGGACTCAGCCAACCAAGTTGCCTGACCTGTTTTGCCTCTTCTGGGGATAGTGTTGTTTGATGAGATGGACATGCTCTGCAAAGATTCCGTACAAGGACACAGCAACAAATGATCAGTTTTCCTACCTTGTTTTTCCACATCCGCATCTAAGTCAGTAAGAAACAAGCATGGCACTCAATGATTCTTGGCTTGGGTACCAATGGTCTCTAGGAAATGCATTCTCAGGGCCAGCGGGGGCTTGGTTTCACTCCTTCCCCCATAAGCAAGGAATGGGGGAGGGGTATCTTTGGCTTCAGAATCCTGTTTGGCTGGTTGAGAATTCTACTTTGATCATTTTTATTCATTCCGCAATGTTATTTCTTAACAGTGATGCTCTTTGCATCTCATTTTGGGACTCCGCTCACACTGATCAAGATAATGACATTCTCAGCAAGCAAAAGATACCATTTCTGAGCTTAGTATTTTTCTAGGACAATTTGTTAAAGCAGATTTTAGGGGAGGCTAGGAAGTGGGGGAAGCACTCCAACTCGTGTTGCTGTAGCAACTTCTACAAAAGCTAACGGTACACTTGCTCTGCTTCTTAGTGCAGTTTTACTTCTTAAAATATCGATTTTTGTGGTACAGAGATTTAATTAGCCAGGTCTGTAGAGGGGGAGGATTTTTTTTTCCTTTCTCTCTCTTGTAGGTGCTGGAAGGTCAGACTGAGACAAAGCCTCTTCACAGACACAGTAACTGGCGTCTCAACAGCCGTTCCAGGCGCACCTGGATGGAGCCAGGTGTGACCTGTATGAAGGCCTCCTACCTACCCCAGAGATCAGCACCGTGAGCCCTTTGCTAAGAGTAGTGAAGACAATCATTTGGGGACTAGCGGGGGTCGAAATCATGATGCAGTTCTCAGCACACAAGCTAAGAAGTTACCTGGCACACTTGCTCTGTACCACTTTGCATGGTTCATTTCTTTCGTGGAACCCTTTTAAACTGGCTGCACAGGTCATGAAGCGTTGCAGGACCAGTCTGGGACAACTGTCCAATGTAAGCAGGCACAGAGCAATCACTCTCTGCAGGGCAGTGGGAAATGCCCTCCAGGTGGCTGAAGGCAGGTGCTGCCAGCAGAAGGCATGGGAGTCGCAATGCAAGCCCTCAAGAGCTTTGCACAAATGGAAGCAAAGTGTCAACCAAGGACAACATGCCCCATGAAAATATACATCCAGCTCCTCCCCATCCACTGTATCCGTCACATCACTGCCAAGGAGATCTTCAAAACTGGGGTTCCCGGTCCTCAACAATCAGCAGAAGACTCCCACCGCCTGTAGAATAAAGCTGCATTCTGCATAAAACTCGCAGCCTTCCTCCACGAGGTCCAACCACGTCACCACCGGTTCTCTTGCACAATCCTCCCCCAACATACACACACACCACGCCCGGTCTCCAAAGCCATCTGGCCATCATCGGGCCTCCAACTCTTGCCATAGTTCGCACATCTGCCTCCACCGTGTTATTTCTAGGTTGGCCTTCCGTGTTGCCCAGAGACCTCTCCAAACTGGCAAATGCATCTCAGCCTTCACAGACAGCTTGGGACCCCACTTCTTCCAAGAAGCTGATCTTGATCCTTCCTTCCTTTGGCCCCTTTTACCTCTCTTTTAGTATCCGTCATCTACTTGTGCGCTGGCCCTTTTGCCTTCCAGCTACTATGAATTCCCCAAAGGTGGAGACGGAGCCTTTTCTACTCCACGTTCTCCCAAACCCTACATGTGGTCTGCACAAAGTAACCCTCTAGAAGTACCCGCTGGGTGCACACACCTACACACACAACTCACAGATGTGGGCGTGTGTGGGTGTGTGTTGCATGAGTGCCTAACTCTAAGACCCAGGTAGGCTTTGGCCATTGTGGGAGAGACTGGACTAGGTTTGGAGCCAGGTGGAACTCAGCTAGGAAGACTGCGTGAAGAAGGGATTTTGAGCAGATTTCCTTGTTTTATAGGAAATAATCTGTTCTTCAAGAAAAAAAATAAAATAAAATAAATAAAGCCCATTCCAAACCCAGAGGAGCTAGCATGTGTATAGGCTAGAGGGCAAGAATCGAGGAGTCATGTGAAAGCTGGTCTGCCGGAATGCCAATTGTTCCCTGAGATGTTAAACACATTTGAGGAGAATGAAAGAAGATTTTTAAAACATCCTCTTCTCTTTACCTTTCTTTTCCCCATGAAGGCAGCGTAACAGAAGGAATCAGGGTTTGGGAGCTGAGTGACCTATTCATAAAGCCCACTGTAACTGTTCACAGGTGTGACACAACTTGTTTAATTTCTGCAAGCCTCAGTTTTCTTATGTGCCAAATGGGAGCAATACCTTAGAGTGTGGATTCAATGATGCAGAGAACTGCCTCGAACGCTACACACGGGCAGACAACACTTACCTACATGTTACTCTACTGTGTCATAACTTAAACACAAGGAAGAATTTTACTCCAGGGGTGCCTTGAAGGCTCAGCTGGTTAGCAACCAACTCTTTGCAGATCACGGTTGTGGTCTCAGGGCTGTGAGATGGAGCCCCATGCTGGGCACCACACTGGGCTGCAGCCTCCTTAAGATTCTCTCTCTCTCTCTCTCTCTCTGTCCCTCCCGTCTCCCCTCTCTCTTCTTCTCTTAAAAAAAATAAATTTAGGGGTGCCTGGGTGGCTCAGTGGGTTAAGGCCTCTGCCTTCGGCTCAGGTCATGATCTCAGGGTCCTGGGATCGAGCCCCACATCAGGCGCTCTGCTCAGCAGGGAGCCTGCTTCCTCCTCTCTCTCTGCATGTCTCTCTGTCTCCTTGTGATCTCTGTCTGTCAAATAAATAAAATCTTTTAAAAAAATAATAAAATAAATTTAACTCCAACTCAAAGCAAATCTCAACAATACCTGTACTTATTAAAGGAAACTCCTTTACTATCTTAAATGTCTCTCTCCTTTCATGAACTCTGTTTCCCAAAGTGGTGGCTATGATGGGTGCATTAGGGGGGCTTAGTTGGTAGAGTGTCTGACTCTTAATTTTGGCTCTGGTCATAATGTCAGGGTCCTGGGATGAAGCTCCACATTGGGCCCGGCGCTTGGCTCAAAGTCCACTTGAGAATCTCTCCCTCTGCCCTTCCCCCAAGTCGCGCCTGGGTGTGTGCTCACTCACTCTCTCTCTCTCTAAAATAAGTAAAAACCTTTTGGGGTGCCGGGTGGCTCAGCCGTTTAAGCATCTGCCTTCAGCTCATGATCCCAGTAGCCTGGCATCAAGCCCTATGTCGGGCTCCCTGCTCAGCTGTAAGCCTCCTTCCCTCCCCTTCCCCCTCCGCCTAGCTCGTGCTCTCTTTCACTCCCTCTCTCAAATAAATAAACAAAATCTTTAATAAATAAATAATATTTTTAAAAAGTGGTGGCTATGAGCTTCAAGGACTGTGAGCCCAGCTTGTAATTTATAGGTGTTAACTCAGGCTGACCTTGAGGCAAAAAAAAATTTTTTTTAATTAGTGGTCTGGGTGCCTGGGTGGCTCAGTGGGTTAAAGCATCTGCCTTCAGCTCAGGTCATGTCCCAAGGTGTTGGGATCGAGCCCCGTATCGGGCTCTCTGCTCAGCAGGGAGCCTGCTTCCTCCTCTCTCTCTGCCTGTTTCTCTGCCTACTTGTGATCTCCATCTGTCAAATAAATAAAATCTTTTAAAATAAAATAAAAGTAGTGGTCACAGTGGGCCTAGTGACTCAAATGCAAAGAACAGAGCATGGGAAGGGAAGACACTGTAACTTTATGGTGCAGAAGGCTGGCAAGTACCGTCCTCAACCAGTGAACGAGGCCAGCATCAGTCATGATGGTGCAATGCGGACATCGTGGACCTCCGAGGGTTCCCCGCCCCTCCCATATTGGGATGGGAACAGCCCTTCTCTGCGGTGTAAAGGCAGGAGAGCTAAAGAAATACAGAACACCAGGCTTCAAATGGTTCATGTGTGAACAAATGAAGTGATCATTTGGACAGTGGTAGAGTTAACCTCTACCTTCTGACCAGACATGGTGCAGAGAAACAGTCCAGACAAGGCTGTTTGGGGCCCTTACAGAGAACATCTGCATAGGCAGGAGGGCTGTCCTATCCCCTGGAGGATACTGAGCAGCATCTCCACCCACGAGATGCCAACAGCAACCCCACAGCATGAGACAACCAAAAATGCAGACACTGCCAAACGTCCCCTGGGGTAGGAGGAAGGGGCACATCTGTCTCTGTGCCTCACACTTTTTACCTGGTTAAGAAACCCTCATAAGAAAACTGACCTGCCCAACCATCAAAGTCAACGTCATGGAAAACAGACAACTAAAAACAAGATGGAGGTGGGGAGACCAGTGTAGATAACACGAAAACCAAACGCATTCCGGACACATGACGAGCCATCACTTCCTCAGTGTAAAACAGATTTCTCTCACAGATGTTCTACTCTGGTAACAGCTCATTAGAGCAGCTCCTACGTTTTCAGGGATATACCAATCCCTGAAGTTACCCCGAAGATGCAGCTTCTGAATCTGCAGGTCTGGGTGGGGCCTGAGTATTCACACTGCTAATGGGATCTGCCTCCTCAAACCACACGTGGCCCGCACCTAGAGTAGGGCTCACTGGAGGAAGCAAAGTCTACTGATAGAGGAACAGAGAATCAGAATTCTCTTCTTCATAAAATGGTGCTTATCAACTGGCTTTTATTCGCTTAACATACATAAGTTCAATGGTTGCTGATCCATCTGCTGTGGGTTTATTATTTAAAAATATACATATTTAAGGGCACCAAGGTGACTCAGCCATTTAAGTGTCTGCCTTCAGCTCAGGTCATGGCAGAGTGCTGGGCTCTGGTCCCGCTTAGGGCTCCCTGCTCAGCGGGAAGCCTGCTTCTCCGTCTCCCGCTCCCCCTGCGTGTGCTCTCTAACTCTCCGTCAAATAAATGAAATCTTTTTTTAAAAAACAAATTAACAGGGGCGCCTGGGTGGCTCAGTGGGTTAAGCCGCTGCCTTCGGCTCAGGTCATGATCTCAGGGTCCTGGGATCGAGTCCCACATCGGGCTCTCTGCTCGGCGGGGAGCCTGCTTCTCTCTCTCTCTCTCTCTGCCTGCCTCTCCATCTACTTGTGATTTCTCTCTGTCAAATAAATAAATAAAATTTAAAAAAATTAAAAAAATAAATTAATAAATTAACAGGGGCGCCTGGGTGGCTCAGTGGGTTAAGTCGCTGCCTTCGGCTCAGGTCATGATCTCAGGGTCCTGGGATCGAGTCCCACATCAGGCTCTCTGCTCAGCGGGGAGCCTGCTTCTCTCTCTCTCTCTCTCTCTCTCTCTGCCAGCCTCTCTACCTACCTGTAATCTCTGTGAAATAAATAAATAAAATCTTTAAATTAATTAATTAATTAACGAATAAATCAAAGTTAAAATAAATAAATAAATACTTGAGACTAGAAGTGCCTGACTGTTCATCTACCATGACTGATGCTTCTTTCTTTCTTTTTAAGGAAATGAGAATAGCACACTTATTACCTACAGCAAGTAAGCACCGATCTTTAAATTCAACATAATCAACTGCATCAGTATTTAAAGTTAAAATACTTGGGAGCGCTTGGGTGGCTCAGTGGGTTAAAGCCTCTGCCATCGGCTCAGGTCATGATCCCAGGGTCCTGGGATCAAGTCCCACATCAGGCTCCCTTGGGAGCCTGCTTCCTCCCCTCTCTCTGCCTGCCTCTCTGCCTATTTGTGATCTCTGTCAAATAAGTAAATAAAATCTTTAAAAATAAATAAGTTAAAATATTTGGAAAGTGTGATGAAAGTATCAAAATAGTTTCCACAAAACACCAAAGTTTTCTAAGTTCTTTCTTTTCAAATATCTTCTGCATTAAAGAAAATGTGGCGGAAACGCAAAATAAAATGAAGGCACAGCACAATCGTTTAAACTGACCTACTACTGACCTTTTTAAATATTTTATTCCAGACCTTTTCCACCTGCAGAAGGTGGTTGTTTCTGCCATATAAAGTGGGGTATCCTTTTTCCCTGACCTACTAGCGGGAGTCCTGCTCTACCATATCGGAAACATCACAAACATGTCAACAACCCGACGACGGTCCATAATCACATGTAGCATGCCACCCTCCGACACGCGAGGGCGCGGACACGGAGCACTCCTCAAACACTGCCCACAGACAACGTGATCAGCCACACCCCTCTTCGGTGTGTTGATCACAGCTTCACGAAACTCTGAAATGACTGGAATGCGTTCCTCCTCCTCACCCCGAATGATCTGGCCTGGAGCACCTGGAGTGGTTCTAGCTGTCAACATGCTGACGGGCCTGCCATGTTCACGATGCCCATCCGCTATGCAGACGAGCGAGGTGCACCCTGTCCATAAGGGAATGGGCCAGTCAGTCCTTGTCTGCACTCTGGCTCTCTGTGGTCAGTCGTGGGTTTGCTGCCCCCTCTGACTCTCAAAGTTGGGAGGGATCTCCATACCCAGCCAGCAGAAGTATGTGTAGTGCCCATAATTTAACTGAGTAGTTTCCTCACCACATACCACTTTTGATACAGCATCTTTGGGTTTTTCCCTCAATCTCCTCCTCACCCCCTACCACCAGACAGTCTGCTCTCTGTGAATCCCCCAGATGTTCATCTTCACACCAATGCCTGAAACTAGGTTCTCCAAGACAATGCAGTTTTGTTAATAAGCAGCATATTTTAAAAACAAAACAAAGCAACAACCAAAAAAAAAAAAAAATCAGCAGTGAAACAGAAAACTGAACCAGCTCTGACATTCAGACCGTGCTGCTGACTCTAGGCCAGGGCTAGTGGAGGAAAAGGGAAGAAAAGCACTTTCTGCACTCAACAGATTTTCAAGACCAAAACCCATACCCTGAAGCGAACCATGCAAGTGTATGTGAAGAAGGACCTGCTTACAGGACTTGACAGAGAGCCATGGGGGTCATTTGTTCCTTTACTTACTTTGAGGAACACTGCACAAAATACCAGGGCAGACTTCAGAAAGGTTGATTCTAAGTTTGGGTGTTTAAAAAGGATAGGATTTGGGTAGCCCAAGGAGAAAGAGGGGAACATTCAGGAAATAATAAATCCTCACCTTTCATTTCTGTTCCTTGCCTGAATTATCTGGAATTGGACCACACTGGGTGGTTCTACCTACCTGATATAAAATGTACCTATGAGTCAAATACAAATAAATGCACAGATACCCATCACTCCACTGCTTTTCTTTTCTGAATGAATCGGTTTTCTTCATTTTTAAAACTGATGGAAATGAATTTCCACATAAAGAGGGCAATCCCAGGTCTCCTGGACAAGGGTGTCCAAAGTGCCAATAATCAAGCCTGTTTCTCAATGGCCCAGGGAAGGAGGGACCACCTGCCCCAGGATCACCTGGGGAGCTTGTTATGCGTGTGGATTCCTGGATGCCATCCCAGACCTGGTGAATATGAATCTTGGGCAGGGGCCAGAGAATATGCATGTTTAACGAGCTCCCTTGGGGATTCTTGTGCTGAAGGGAAGGACTACAGGTTTCAGTGTCTGGAGATGAGATCAACAACTATGGTGCCGGGTGTCATAAAATGCACCTCAAGGTTCCAGAGCAAGCAGAAATTGCCCGTGGGTCTTTAAAGAAAGCCTTGAGTTAAAGGAGTATTTGGAAGATCTCTACTAGGGCCCGCAAACAGTGTATCTGCTGTTTGACAGATGCAATAATCCCTTTTTGATGTGCTGACTACGTCATAAGAAAAGGCTGAGGGAAGGGAAACGGGGCATGGGGAGGCCAGAACGGCACTCAAGCCAGCCATCTGCAGAGAATACAATAAGGAGTTTTCCACTGCCATCTTCACAGCTTGGTCCTGCCGGGAAAGTCCTCTGCTGAGTGCTCCACTGTCCTTGGGCTGGTGACAAGAGACATGCTGGTGGGATGGCCTGCTCATTAGCAGGCTGTTTCCTAGGAGGAGAACCCCAGTGAAGTAGCTGAGAGGACTTTTTTTTTTTTTTTTTTTTTGAGAAATTATGTATTTGTCAGAGACAGCCAGAGAAGGAACATAAGCAGGGGGAGTGGGTGAGAGAGAAGCAGGATTCCCACTGAGCAGGAAGCCCAATGCGGGGCTCAATCTCAGGACTCTGGGATCATGACCCGAGCCAAAGGCAGACGTTTAACAACTGAGCCACCCAGGAGCCCCAAGAGCACTGTCTTACAGCAATCCCATGAAGCAGTCCGTGAAGGTGCTGAGATGAGAAACCCAGCCTGGTGGCTTCTTTGTGGGAGGCAGAAGGTGCCGATGCTGAAAGGCTACATCAGAAGTATCGGGCTTCTTTGCTCTCCTCCGGAAAGGAGCTTCTCAGAGGAATTACATTAGGAACATACGTTGCAAGATAACTTCCACTTGCGGGGTCTGTTTCTGAAGACCATTCTGTGGAAGGTGTAGAAAAATTCAAAAGGAGCCCCTGTTCATTTTCTCACAGGTCAAACTGTTAAAGAGCGGTGACATCCCATGGTCTCCTCTGCCGCTGCCTGTCCTTCTCCGCCTGTTGTAAGGACACTCTCCCTGGGTGTAAGGCCTGCCCTTATCCTGCATGATTTCACCTGGATCTTGACCTTAATACCTGAAAGTACATTTGCAAAGAGACTGTTTCCAGATAAAGTCACATTCTGAGGTTCCAAGTGGACATGAATTTGGGGGGGGTGGGTCACTATTCAACCACTACAGAAGGGATGGGTGTTTGTGAAATAATTCACTACATATAAGGAAAACTTCCTGAGTTTAGGTATGACCGGTTTCTTCTTTAAATGTTTGGAAGAATTCACCAGCACACTTACCCGGCTCTGGAGTTTTCTTTGCGCGAACATTTTTAGTTATGGATTTCATCTCTTTAAAACACAGTACAATTCAAATTTCCTATTTCCATGTTTTCTCAGAAATTCATCCTTTCCATCTAAATATGGACATACATTGGCAAAAGGTGGTTTTCTTTTTAATGCCCAGCATGGGTGGAGTTCTCTCCTCTTTTCCATCGCTGAACTTGGTTTCTGTTATCTCCTTTTCTTTTCCTGATCAGTCTTTCCAGGGATCTATAAATCTTAGGAGTGCTTTCAAAGAGCAAGCTTCCAGCTCTTGGATCCTGCTTGTCCCTGCCCCGTGGCACGTCTGACTCATACCTGAGACTTCCCTTGTCCCCACACAACTTACCTTCCCTCTTAGATTCTGGAGAGAACCCCTGAGTGAGCATTTTCTTTCCAGATGCTTCTTCAGCAGAGGTGGACAGTTTGGAACTTTGTTGTAGCATTTTATGTATTTATTTAGTTATAAAAACTTAAATGTATATAAACTAATGATAAATATATGACATTTACTTTAGATCTTTCTTCATATAATTAATTAAAATCAAAACTAAAAATTATATTATATAAATCACATTACATATATATCACATATGTATATGTAAATATATATATTATGCATACAATATTATTATAAATCTATCTGTAAATCTTACTATAACATAATCATATAATTATTTAAAATATAAAAATCATGTTAATTTAAATTATATATAAATTTGCATACATATTTTATATTTATTACTATTTAGCATATGAATTATTCATATAAATTTATGTATTGTGCAAATTTACATGTCTGTATTAATTTAAATATATTGATTTTTATACTGTTGTGATCCTTTATATAAAGATTAACATAACCTATGCTGGATTACTGTCATGCCTTTTCTGCTGGTTTTAAAAAAATAAAACATTTTTTCATGGGCTATAGGCACTAGGCTTCCCATACTGGGAAGTCTGTGCCACCTCCCAAGAGTGTTAGGAAAGTATGACACTGTGTTTCCAGGAGGTGCAATAAGTGGTTATTCTGCCGTTGAGGAGAGGAGGCATCATAAACTCAGCAGCACAGCGTGCGAGGCCCTGTGGGAGCTCGGTAAATGTTTAATGATGATCCCTGATGTTATTTATCTCCATGCACTTTTATGTGGCTCACTTTGAGATGCATTATATTCCCAAATCCAAGGAAATTAACAGAATTTCTGTAAGAGTTCAGGTACACATATCACCAACAGGTAAGTGGAGGAAAACCCCAGGGAATTCTGTCCTCCTCTGCCACAGGAAAGTGCAGATGGTGCAGCTTGGCTTTGCCTCGCCAGCAATCACCCGCCCCCTAGGAGCTCCTGACACTATGGGCTCAGGACTCTCTCTGCACCGTCTACACTCAGGAGCAAACCTGGGCGATTTTACTCTTGTATTTCTGTACTGATGTATGGAATCCAATAAAAAATGTGAAATGGTGTGAAAAAAGTCCTCAATGGATGATTACGTTCATTGCAAATGATTTATCACTGGCTAGAAACTGACTGATCTTCATCAGATGGGAACATAGTATTTGCAAGGCACTTTCTTACAGAGAAAGGTAAGGAAATACAGGGGCAAGGGTGGGCTCTGAAATGAACATGAAGTCCTTCTACCACAAATATCTGTCCTTCATGTAGGTTTGGGAGAATAATTTCATATGATCGAAAAGAGAGAGAGAGAGAAAAGACCATGTCTTGGTTTTATGACAGAGTTGTTTTTTTTATTCTCCCAAATAGAAAATACTCAAATTTTTTAGGAGAGCTAGCACATTTGAAACAAGAAAGAAGAAGGCTGGACTGAAGTGGCAGATTCCTAATATCCCTAATTATAGATGGGAGGAAGAGTAGTTGTTCACTTACCTGAATAAAACCGGCAACAACAATAAAACCACAATGAGCCTACACTATTCTCGCCATTACCTGCTCTTCATTTCAAATGAGAAAATGACAGAATTTTCCATTAAAAGTCACGGTTTTGCAGCATCATTCCTCATAGAGTACGATGCCCATTGGTGGAAGATTTTGGAACTGTCGTTATAACCTGACCTGTAATTTCTTTGTTCATCGTTAACTACAATGTTGTCAGCCCCCGTGCTGACTTATCCTGGGACAGAAAAAGTTACTCTTGGCTTCCATGATGGTTTATTTCTCACTCATAAAATGTTCTAGAAGCAGTCTTGTCCAGATGACTTGGGCCGCCTACCAATCTATGGCTTGGCCTTCTTCAGCACATGACTTCTGGAGTTGCCATGCTTATCAAGACCAAACAAGCAGGCAAAGTCATAGGAGATCTTCACGGGTGGGTCCCATGTACAAGACTTCTACTCACATTCCAATGACTGGTCCTCAGTTATGTGATCACAGCCAACTGCAAGGGAGGCTGGGAAACGGAGTTCCCAGAAAGAACACGACAGTGATCAGCTAGCTAGTTGTTGCTACACCCAAGGTTGACTGGCAATATGCCTTCTAAGCAAGAGGAAATAACAAAAAACAACACACTAAGTGGATCTTCTACCATGCATTTGGAAAAAAAAAAATATTTAGCTCTCCTCTGTCCATGTCACTGGTAAATTACAGTTCTTTGTGGTGACCATTTGAGCAATCATGAGGTCTACTTTAGACTCATTTCTCAAATGAGTCAAACAGAGGAGAGATCATCAGAAATACGTAGAAAGCATAAATCAACATAGAGCTCACTTTGAAATTTTCAAAACAAAAATTCAAACTCTGCAAACAAATAATGCAACTGCATATTTCTATGAAGAAGGAAAAAATCCTGAATCTGACTTCACAACAAACTCACAAGTTAACACAAAATGCACTGCAAAGGAAAGAGCTAAAACTATTCAATTTCTAGAACAGAGAAGAAAAAAAATCTTTGGGAAACTGAATAAGGTGAGGATTTCTAAAGACAATGAAAGGCAAAATTATTTTCTAAAATTTTAAAATTGACAGTGTCGAGGTTAAATTTTTTTTGCTCTTTGAAAAACACAGGTAAGGGGCCCCAGGGTGGCTCAGTTAGTTCAACCTCTGACTCTTGGTTTCAGCTCAGGTCATGACCTCAGGGTTGTGATATCGAGCCCTACATCGGGGGGGCGAGGAGCTGGGCATGGGGCATACTTAAGATTCTCTCCCTCCCTCCCCTGCCGCTGCTCTCCCGAACTCATGCTTGCTCTCTCCCTCTCAGAAAACAAAACAAAATAAGAAGTGAAAGACACAGTTAAGAAAATGAAAAGGAAATTTTAGACTAAGAAGTTCTTTGCAAAACATATCTGACTTACATCCAGAATATAAATGTAACTCTTACACTCAATAATGGGAAGACAATCCCATTTTTAATGGGCAAAATATTGGAATAGGTATCTCAAAAGACAAGGTATAAAAACAAGCAATATGAATATGAAAAGATGCTCAAAATCATGACTCATCAGGACAATCCACATTAGAAGTTCTTACATACTTACTGGGATTGCTAAAGTTACAGACTGCCAATAACATGTACTGAGCAAATGCAGAGCAAGGGGACCTCTCCTACACTACTGGCAGAAATGCAACGTGGCTCTTACAAAGTTAAATACACAGTTATCACATGACCCAGTAATTGTACTGCTAGTTATTTAAACAAAGTAAAAGACCTGAATGGGAATTATCATAGTGGTTTTATCCGCAATCTCTAAAACATCAAAACAAACCAAATTATTATTCAACAGGTAGATAAACAAATGGTGACACACATCTGTAAAACTGAATGCTTTTCAGGTATGAAAAGGAAAGGACCACTGACACGTGAAAAAATATGAGCATTATGCTAAGTGAAAAAGCCAGATGCAAAAGCCTCATACTATGTCCTTCCAACTACATGACATTTTAGAAAAGGCCAAACTGTGCACAGAAGGCCTCCACAAGTGGTTTAATGCTCTGCTGTGGCTATCTTTAAGCTCTGGAAAAAAGGGCTCCACATTATCACTGTGCACTGCACCGCGCAAGTGATGTAACTGGTCCTGCTTGGCTTGGCCAATGCAGTGTTTTTTTAAAATACGAGCAAATATAGATAGTTCTCACACATAGGTATTTCCAACGGGCCTGAGCATTCCCAATTTTTTTTTTAAAGATTTTATTTATTTATTTGACAGAGATCACAAGTAGGCAGAGAGGCAGGCAGAGAGAGAGAGAGAGGAGGAAGCAGGCTCCCTGCTGAGCAGAGAGCCCAATGCGGGGCTCTATCCCAGGACCTTGGGATCATGACCTGAGCTGAAGGCAGAGGCTTTAACCCACTGAGCCACCCAGGTGCCCCTCCCAATTTTTTTACACCCAGAGCTACTTGAAACATTAACATCAATTACTGCCTGACCCCAGAAGACATTTGAGTTTTCCAAACTTGCAAAAGCATGTTGGCCAGCGGCTCTCAGAAACCACTAAAAACAAAAACAAAAAATAAAGACATACATGTAAGGAAGAATGGGTTAGCCAAATTTACACTCACTCCCCTTCACTCTCTATTTCAGTGGGTTGAACTAGAACCACATGTGCCAAGGCTTCCGGGAGATGTGAAAAGCTCAGCTTGTCATCCCCCAGGATAAGTCCAAGTGTTCCAAAGACCCACTGAAATTTTTGCTTTCTGTCTGGAGTTGCGTTGGCACTCACCCACAAAGGCCCCGGTGTGGTATGCTGAGAGAGAAAAATGTAGTCTCCTATGCGGGAGAATCTTATGGCTGTTGGCTTCCGAAAATGTGTCTTGTGGTAAATGGCTTCTTCATACCCCCACTAAGTCTCTGGCTCCCTTTTCTGGACATTTTATATATAAGGTGACCACCAGTCCCAATACCTCTAGAATCCCTGCAGTCAGCACAGGTTCGTGAAATAAAAAGAAACCATGTTGTTAATTCCAAAGAACAATCAACACCTGGAAGAAACAAATCATTCTCAGTGCTGGGAAAAAATGCCTTCGCTATATTTGACAACAAAATGGAAGGGTTCATATTCAAATTGGCAGAGCTAACTTCCTGCTGAAAGCCACAGAGTGATCCCCAGAGTGACATACATTCCTGTCAGTGAGAAGCGCCACCGACAATGGTATAAATGAGTTTCCATTAGAGCCAATGATGGAAGCCATCAGGAAGTAGAACTGCACTGCCAATTGCTTAAACACAGCTCCAAAGGCAATTTTTAGTGCTTGAGGAGAGGAGTGCTTTTTCATCAGGTGAGCGTTTTTGAACTGATGCCAAGATTGATGCAGCAATTTCAGTGGTAAATTCTGATAGCATTTCCAAATTACCTGATGTTGTTAGCCATTCATTCTCTGCAGCCCTGCCCCTCCGCATCAGAAGGCACTTCACAAGCACAAACTCATTACTCCACCCCACACGACTGGGAGGTAGGTGGGTGGGAAGTTGTTATTTTCCTTGTTTCACAGATTTCTAAAGAATGTGAGGGTGCAACGGGTTGACATGTGTTTTATTTTTGAAATCACAGAGTTGCTATAGTGCCATCTCCACGGATGGGGGGAGAGGAGTTATAACTGAACATATTTCCATTCAAGGCTCATCTCCTCATTCTTCGGATTCACGGCAATTCAAGTCACACAGACAGCATTTTATAGTCCCCAGAAGATGGGTGAGCAGACCTGTCGGCCTCTGAAGACTGGCACCAGCAGACCTCGAAACCACGGCAAGGGCAAAAATTATACGTATTCTTTATGCCTTTAAGGAAAAATGTGTGTGAGAAATGGACAGAAATAAAGATTTCCCTATGTTCCAGTTGGTATAGAGCAAACCTGGAATAATCTAAGAAGGTTAGACAGCACTGCATTATACAGCAGAAGGCAGATGGTAAGGTCCAAGTCTATTATTAGAATGAGTGTGTATTCATATATGTGCACGCTCATGTCCGTGTGCGTGTGAGTGCACATGCGCACACGTCCTGGCAGCCATTTAAACTTACTCTGTTATGGACTATCGAACTGATCCTTATTTCCCAAAACATCTTCTTCCAAATCATTAATTGGTATGATAAATGATTTTTCCTCAAAAGCATTCTTTTCACTAAATAAGTCATATCCTGTGTTCCAGTTACTCTGGTAGCATAAAAAACCATCCCAAATTTGTTCACCATCTGCAGTTTGAACAGGGGCTGGTGGAAACAGCTCATTTCTGCTCCTCCTGGTCTTCCGGGGGGGGGGGGGGGCAAAGGCTGAAGGCTGGCATCCTCTGAACGCTTACTCGTTTGTTTGCAGGGGCATGCTGACTACCGACAGAGACCTCAGCTAGGACTCTTGGTTGCACAACTTAGCCATGACCTCTTCGTGTGGTGTGCGCTTCCTCACAATGTGGTGGCTGAGTTCTAAGAGTAACAGAAACAGAAATGGAACAGAGATGGCAGCCATGCTGGATGTTATGGGCTAGCCTAGAAAGTCACACGACAACATTTCTATCCCAGTCTATCTTTTTGAGGTGACTAGGTTCGGGGGAGAGGGAACAGATGCCACCTCCTGCTGAGGGACGAGAGTTCAGAAACAGAAACCTGGCTAGAATCCATGGTCTCCACCATGCTCACAGCGTGGTTATCTGAATGCAACATTCTATTGCATTTCCAAGATGCAAGTAGTTGGAGACAATTGTGGAGCCACCAAAAGAGAGAAACATCACCCAGAGCTCCCTCAGGACCCACACATCGTAAGACTAAAGCAGCCACACGTGGGGGAAAAAATGTTATTTTCTCTACAGCCACCCTCAGCATTAGTATAAGGCAGTGCAATCTCAAATTCACCAGAAAACTAAGCATGAACACAGATATTATCGTCTCACAGTACACATCCAATGTCTTTGTCCAAAGAAATTAAAATGAGACACTGCAGTTGATTTTACAAACCAGTATTTCCTTTCCTGCATGCTGGCACTAAAGCAGCGGAGAATGATTTTTGATTTGTTATGTGCTAAATATTTTAATTACATTTTGAAGCAAGCAACATCCCAGAAAAGACAAATAGTCAAAGACAAAGGTAATTAATTCATGAAGGTAACCATACTAATATATGCATTTTTCATAGTGGAAATTAATTATTCTCAAGACAACTGTCTTTTCCCTTGTAAATTAGGACATTTCTCCCCTAATTAGTTGAAATTGCCTGTAGGAGATTATCACCACTGAGCTATGGAATTTCCTTCAGCAGGTAATTCCAGTTATCAGAATGAGTTTAAAATAGAAAGCAGAGTCTTGGCTAGGTTTGTTTCTGCTCAGTGGGGTGTAGAATAAGAAATATAACTGTCTATGATTAGGTAGGGATTTGTACCCTGCAGTCATGTGTTCAGTGGAAGCATTCACTAGAATATCCTGGACAAGACAGCAATAGAAATGTGCTTTTCTCATCATACTACCACTCGTTACCATGCCAAAACAGTTTAGGCTAAGATTGAAGGGTCTCTTTTCTTGTGTGCTGATATCGCAGGAAAGAATGAGCCATGTGTTCATTTGGCATGTTGCTCAGATAACATTTAATCTAGAGCTATCTACCAGGTCTTCCCTCTGCTCCTGAAGGCAAAGCATCACTTATCCTCCTTAAAAACCCCAGTAAGAGCAAAAGAATGAGTGAGATAGCTTCAGTCCATTTGTAGAAACCAAACAGCTCTTGGTCAGCATTTTCTCAGCACTAATCATCACCTGTGGTGGACTCTGAAGCCCAGTGAGTTGCTAGTCAATTCAGACTTGGTTGATACAAGAAAAGGAGAAGGAAAAAATAAGGAAATGAGGGAAGCCAAGCCAGTTCATTAGCATCATACAACATCTGAGGGCAGGAACCACAAAGCCTTATGAAAGCAGATAGTAAGCAAAAAGTATGTTAGGATGAGTGTACATTCATATATACGTGCATGCATGCTTGCGTAGTCATGTATGTGTGTGCATGCAATACTAAAATTGGGCTACACCCAGCCCAATTCTCAGTGCATTACATCATAATAATAAATAAATATCCCAAGAATTAACAAATAGTGAATTAATGTGTGTCACTTTTGTCTGATTTTTTTAGCAACTGTTTTGGAGTTTAATTATCCACTCATTCACCAACTATATACTAGGTGATTACAGACAGTCTCCAACTTACGATGGCTTGACATACCAATTTTTCTACTTCACAACAGTGCAAAAGAGATCCACATTCTGTAGAAACCATACTTAGAATTTTGAATTTGGATCTTTCCCCAAGCAAGCAATATGTGACACAATCCTCTCTTATAATGCTGGGTGGTGGCAGTGAGTTACAGCTCCAGTCAACCATGAGATCACAAGGGTAAACAACCAATACACCCACATACACTCTGTCTCCACACAGTCATTCTGTTTTTCACTTTCTGGACAGTATTCAATAAATTACCTGAAACAGTCAACACTTTATTATAAAATAGGCTTTGTGTTAGAAAACTTTGCTCAACTATAGCATAATGTAAATCTTCTGAGCATGTTTAAGGTAGGCTAGGCTAAGCTATGATGTTCAGTAGGTGAGGCATATTACCATTTTCAACTTATAATATTTTCAGCTCACAATGTGTTTATCAGGACATAACCCCATTGCAAGTTGAGGAAGATCTGTATACAATGATGAAGAGAGTGGGCATCATCCCTGCCTCATGGAACATAGATTTCAGCAGAATTACGTAGCTTCTACTCAAAGTTATTTATAGAAACAGAGATCAAGTGTATGAATATTTATTTCAAACCAATTGGCTGTAACTTGTGTTCAAGTTGCTTGGCAGAATTTTCTCTCAAGTTGGTTTCAATGTAAAGACCTAGAGACTGCTGGAGTCAGTTCCAGTTTTAAAAATCTTTTATAGAATATCTATTTTTTTTTAACAAGACATAATCTCTTACAAAGCAAAGAGCAGAATGCTGTAACACCTGCAGGCTGTCTTCCTACATCAATCCTGCTGCAGGATAATGGAAGAAAATGAGGCTTTCAGATCCAAGGCTTTCCTTGCTGGAGCTGTATGAGGTTAAATGAATGTGGATAAAACCACAAGAAAAACTGTGTGCTGCAAGATTCTGTTTATGTGGTTCAAGAACAGGTAACACTAACCAATGGTAATAGAAATCAGAACAATAGTTACCTGATGTTAGGGACATGACTGAGAAAAGGGCATGGAGGAATGTTCCAGGGTGCTGGAAATATTCCATAACATCATCTCAGGGGTGTTTACACAGATATAGACATAGGAAAAGCCACCTGGATAGTATACTTACAATCTGCATGTAAGTTACATCGTAGTGGAAAAAATAAAGCATATGGAATGAAGACAGACTCTATGCATTGACATCTCCAGGATATGCTACTGTTCCATGATAAAGCAAAGTGCAAAGTTATACGTATAGTATGTTATCCTTCATGTCTGAGACAAGGGGATTAAGAATATATTCACATATTTGTTCTTGGATGCAAAAGAACCATAGGTTAGATAAACAGAAATTAATGTGACTGGCTACCCACAGGGGGTTGGGGGGCATGGAAAAGGATGGGTGAGAGGAAATGGGGTAGAATGGATAGGGGGAAGCAACACCTCTCTGTATAGATCTTTTTATATAGTTTTGACTTTTAGAACTAGTTTAATGTTTCACATACTCAAAAAATTAATAAATAACTAAAATCAATCATGATAGTGGTGGTATTGGGGAAAGGAATCCAAAGTGGATGAAGCAGTACCAAATGAGCTTAACTGTATCACAAATAACATAGCACACTGAAAAACGGAAAGAACGACTTCAGTAAACTTGGAAAACAGTAGTGTGACTAAATGCTAGAAGACTGAAAAGACAAAAAGAAAGGTGCAGTTCAGTGCGACTAAATACCTGGTCTGACTCAGTTCAAGCCCAAGGCAGCCCCAGACTGGCCCAGTAACATCAGGGACCAAACCATACACATAAGACACAAAGAGAGCCATTACAGATGACTAGACTGAAGGCAAATGCTACTCAGCCACAGCAGTAGAGTGCATGCAACACATATAGAAGATACCTCTGAAGTGACAGGTTCTGCTAAACAGGGGACATTGCACTGCAGGGCACTATAGGACCTCTTCTTTAAAAGGCCACTACTATCAAGAACAGGACAGAGAGCTGACATTCCTAACAGAAAAACAGACATAGAGAGTTAGATAAAACAAGGAGACAAAGGAATATGTCCCAACTGAAAGAAGAGGCCAAAATCACACAAAGAGAGCTGAACAAAAGGGCGATAAGTAATATGTCTAATAGAGAATTTAAAGTAATGGTCCTAAAGATACTCACCGGACTTGAGAAAAGAGTGGAGGACACCAGTAAGATCTTCAACTAAGAGGCAGAAAACATAAAAGAGAACCAATCAGAGATGAAGAACTCAACTGAAATTTAAAATACACTAGATGGAATAAAGAGTAAACTGGAGGAAGCAGAACATATCGGCAACCTGGAGTACAGAATAATGGAAAGCAATTGAGCAGAACAGGAAAAGGAAAAAATAATAATAAAAAAATGGAACTGGACTTAGAGAACTCAATGACACCATCAAGTGTAATGACATTCACATGATAAGGACCCCAGAAGGAGAAGAGAGGAGAAGGAGGCAGAAATTTTATTTGAAGAAGTAATAGCTGAAAAGATCCTGAATCTGGGGAAGAAAACAGAAATTCAGATATAAGAGGCACAGAGAGCCCCCAACAAAATCAACCCAAGGAGTTACACAGCAAGACACACAGTAATTAATGGGGAAAAGTAGTGATAGAGAACTTTTAAAACAGCATGAGGGGCACCTGTGTGGCTCAGTCGGTTAAGTGTCCAACTCTTGCTTTTGAATCAGGATCACAACCTTAGGCTTGTGAAATTGAGCCCCGAGTTGGACACTGCACTCAGCAAAAGCTGTGCTAAGAGGGAAGGTTACAGCAACACAGGTCTACCTCAAGATTTCGAGATGTACTATAAGGCTAGAGTCAATAATATAGTAAGGTACTAGCACAAAAACAGACACACAAATCAATGGAACAGAATAGGAAATCCAGAAATAAACCCATGATTATATGCTCAATCAGTCTCCAATAAAGGAGGCAAAAATATGCAATGGGAAAAAGATAATCTGTTCAACAAATGGTTTTCGGAAAACCACATGCAAAAGCTACATGCAAAAGAATGAAACTGGGGTGCCTGGGTGGCTCAGTGGGTTAAGCTTCTGCCTTTAGCTCAGGTCATGGTCCCAGGGTCCTGGGATCGATTCCCGCATTGGGCTCTCTGCTTGGTGGGGAGCCTGCTCCCCCCTCTCTTCTCTGTCTGTCTCTCTCCCTACCTGTGATCTCTCTGTCAAATACATAAATAAAATCTTAAAAAAAAAAAAAGAATGAAACTGGATCTCTCTCTCACATCATACACAAATATAAACTCAAATTATTCTTAAAGCCCTAACTGTGAGACCTGGAACCATTAAATCCTGGAAGAGAGCACAGGAAGTAATTTTTCTGTCATAGGCGTAGCAACAATTTTCTGGATATGTCTCCTGTGGCAAGGGCAAGAGAAGCAAAAATAAACTACTGGGACTACATCAAGATAAACAGCTTCTGCGCAAAGAAACAAGTAGCAAAACTGAAAGAAAACCTAGTCAGATGGGACAAGATATTTGCAAATGACATAACCAATAAAGGGCTAATATCCAAAATATATAAGGAACTGACACAACTCAACACCAAAAAACCCCACAAATAATCCAATTAAAAATGGGCAAGAAACATGAATATTTTTCCCAAGAAGACATACAGATGACTAAGGGACACATGAAAAGATGCTTAACATCACTGAGATACCACCTTATACCTGTCAGAAGAGCTAAAATAAAAAATAAGAGAAACAACAAGTATTGGTGAGGATACGGAGAAGGGGAACACCCATGCGCTGCTGGTGGGAATGCAAACTGGTACAGCCACTCTGGTAAACACTAAGGAATTTCCTCAAAAACTTAAAAATAGAATTATCATACGATCCAGCAATTGCACTACTAAGTACTGATCCAAAGAAAACAAAACAAAACAAAACAAAAAACCCTATGTTTCCTGCAGCATTATTTACAATAGCCAAGTTACAGAAACAGCCCAAGTGTTCATCAAGAGATGAATGGGTCAAGAAGATGTGGCGTGTGTGTGTGTGTGTGTGTGTGTACAATTGAATATTACTCAGCCACAAAAATGAATGAAATCTTGTTATATGTAATAATATATGAACCTAGGAAACATAATGCTAAGTAAAACAAGTCAGAGAAACAAATACCATGATTTTACTTATATGTGGAATTTAAGAAATAATGACAACAAAAAAACAGAACAAAAAAAAAAAAGAGAGAGAGAGAGAGAGTGAGAGAGGAACCAAAAAACCAGCCTCTTAACTACAGAGAACAAAACCAGAGGGGAGGTGGGTAGGAAGGTGTAGAGTATATTTATTTCAATGAGCACTGAGGAATGTACAGAATTCTTGGATCACTACAGTATACATGTGGAACTAACATAACACTGTATGTTAACTATACTGGAATTTCATTTTTAAGTTGTGGAGGCATGTCACACAGACACAGGAGCCTAGTTAAAAGATTTCCCAATGACCAAATGTGGGACAATTTCTGCAACAGCAACAGCCAAAAATACGGATAGTAATAAGTTAAAACTCACAGAATGAAATTATTATTTTTTTTAAAGATTTTATTTATTTATTTGTCAGAGAGAGAGGGAGAGAGAGCAAGCACAGGCAGACAGAATGGCAGGCAGAGACAGAGGGAGAAGCAGGCTCCCTGCTGAGCAAGGAGCTCGATGCGGGACTCGATCCCAGGACGCCGGGATCATGACCTGAGCCGAAAGCAGCTGCTTAACCAACTGAGCCACCCAGGCGTCCCTCACAGAATGAAATTATTAACCATGAATGCATTACTAATAGACCAAAGGGGGGGAAAACTATAGCTCTTCCTTATCAGAGTCCCAATTTAATAAATGAAGAAGGAATGAGGGAAATAGAAAATCACTATTTGCTTATACCATAGTAATACCTGTTCCAGAAGGAATAATCGATGAATGCTAAAATTAGTGGATTTTTTAAAATATAAGAAATAAGATATCTCACAGTGTGTGGGCAGCTCAGTTAGTTAAGCCTCTGCCTTCAGCTCAGGTAATGATCTCAGGGTCCTGGGAACAAGCCCCACGCCGGGCTCTACTCAGCGGGGAGTCTACTTCTCCCTCTCCCTCTGCTTCTCCCCCAGCTCCTGCTCGCTCTCTCTCTAATAAATAAAATATTTTTTTGAAGATTTTATTTATTTATTTGACAGAGATCGCTTCTTGGCCTTTTGGCTAAGATCAAGTGTATTTATTTGACAGAGAGAGAGCACAAGCATGGGAAGTGTGGCAGGCAAAGGGATCCAGCAATGTCCCACAAAAGGACATAAGTGGGAAAATTACTGAAATCTGAATAAACCCTGCGGGCTAGTTAACAGTAGTATACCATATGTAAACTCCTCCGTTTTCATTATGGTGCTATGGCTATGTAAGATACCAACATTTCATAAAGCTAGGTGAAGGGATACGGGAACATATTATACTAGTACTGAAACACTAATACAACTCTCAAATTATATGAAAATGAGAAGATAAAAAAATAATTTTTCTCTAATGTACATGGTTAACAGTCTCTGGAGAGGCAAGTGCAATATTGGAAAGGCACTTGCATTCAGATCCTGGATCTGGTATTTATCTAGCCGTGTGACTTCAAGGTAGTCGCGTACAGTGACTAACCCTGATTTAGATCTCCAGCTGTTGGGTATTCACCAGGATCTGCATTTTACATATGGTTCAGCTGAGGCAGTGTATATACAGTGTTCACCACCCAATACATGGAATTATTACTACAAAGGATTGAGGAATGCGGTTATACAAGCGAACTCATAATTTACATTATTTTTGCAATAATTTCAATTATTTTATTAAGAACTTCCACACCCTCTGAGAATCCAGGGAAGAGCCAGGGATGCAATGAGTGGAGAAGAAAAGGAAGATGACATACAGGGGAAGGTAGAAGGTCTTAAGAGAAAGAAGTAGGAGCTTAAAGAAGGATTTTCTCTTCACTGCAATAAAAGTTAATTTTCATTATCATAAACAATAAGCCACTGAACAAAAAATAATGGAAGAACTACGTTCCTTTTTTTTTTTTCCTTTTCAAACTGGGATTTTTCAAAAAAAATATATCTTCACACAATGCAGTTAACAGAGTAATGGTTAATGTAAAAATTGGATTCTGCATGACATTTAATTACTATTTCATCATTTCTAATCAATCACAGTAACTGATAATGATAAGGATAAATCAATGTCCCTGTAGAGGTCACCCAAAATGTAACCTCTTACCTGGTACTATTTGTAGAAACAAGAGTCATCCTGACCAGGGTAGAACTTAACTATCTGGAAGCAATTTTAGACCAACAGGTGACAGATGGCTAGGTAAGTGGCAGATGGATGGATGCATGGATGGACAGACAGACAGATAGATCACCATTGCATGTATGTGTGCGTATTAAAGTAAGAGTCATATAAAATTCTTGGGTAGAGTCATACCCAACGAATAAAAGTCTGACCTATCACCCTGATCAAAATTACTATATCAGAAACATTCATGCATTCATTCATGTAGTTACAAAGCATATCTTCATGTAAACACTCAGTGTGCACAGGTCTAAGAACTAGGAGCAAAACTAATTCCTGTTCCATCAAGGTTCCATTCTAGTGGAGAAGACCGAGAAAGAGATTAAAAATACACATTATAGCAAGTTGAAATGAGCACTATGAAAGAAAAGGAAGCACAGTAAAGGGAGAGAGCCTGCAGAGAGAAGCTACCTGAGCTACAGTGGTCAGGAAAGTCCTCTTGGGAGAATAAAGGGCTGTGTGACTATCTGGGGGAAAGCGTTCCAAGTCAAGGGCAAAGGCTGGAGGAGTAGACTAAGCGTAGTGAGCCTGACCAACAAAGAGAAAGGCATGTTGCTTGCTCGCGTTGAGAGAAGAGTAGATGAGATAGTCAGTGGTCCCACCACTCTTCTAGCAAGCCAAGGGACGCCATGTACATCACCAGGGGATGTGCACATGCATATCGTCACTGAAAGACTCAGATTAAATTCCTGGGTAGGCTTGCTCAGGAGAACCTGAACAAACCCATAGGAAGCCAGACTCCTCTGTTTTCTCTCTGGAGTCCACAGTTTCCTGAACCCCAAGGTAGCCCGGAAACAGGGGTGCACAGGGCTTAAGGAAGGAGAAGCTCTTGGTTTACTGAGACTCTCCAAGTGTAGCTTTTTTTTTTTTGCTTGCTCTGTATTTCTGGCTTTTTACATTTGACTTTCTTATGGTATTTTCAGACAACACAGCTCTGTTTGTGGAAAAGGTTCAGGGCCAGATAGAATGGAAAAATGTAGCTTGCTCTGTTTATTTATAGGCCCAGCTCTTTTAAGGCACTGATGCTCACAGATCTCCATCGTTACCTGCAAGTGGCAAAGGGAAATGAGGTTGGAGCCAGGCCTACCTCCCGAAGCGTCCAAAATGTACTTAAAGCTATTTTAGAGCCAAGGACATTTTCCTGAATTCGTTCCAAGCTAGAATGAAGATGCTGGCACATGATATTTTTGCAAAATATGCAGGTTCAGAAACGGACAGACTTTACACGGACGTCACTTATAAAGAGCCACTTGGTGAATCTTTGTTGCACAAAGCCGCCACCTACAAGCCAAAAACAATAGCGTAAAGAGTAATAATGAAACAAAGCTGGCGTGGAAGCTCTCTTGAAGAAGGCCAATTTTTAGTTCGATAGCAGTGACTCTTGGAACTCAAAAGGAAAAATAAATTCCTACCCACACAATCTGCATTGTTCCTCGCCTCCTCATGCTAATTTTATCTCACACTTCAAATACATAGTCATTTTTTTCCCTATCACAAGTGCAAGGTGTTCATTCTAAAAATAAGTTGTCTGCATTTGATTCCACAGTTTCTTCTTAATGATTGTTATTTTTTAAGACTATTGGTTTACCTGAAGCTATCGTAAAGAATTAGAAATATTTACTTCCAAAATTCTCTTGAGATGTGTGTGTTGTGTATGTACACACATTTGCTGTCCACTAGCTCTGTTCAAATATGTGATCAAATATTTCTAGGAAGAAAAAATAATAATCAGACTTATCTGCTACATGCAGATCTAGAGCTAGAAAGTTCTTTTTTTACCCCCTATCAAGGGCCATGCATAACTAAGAACCTCATCAGACCCAAATGCCACTCAATCAGCCAGTCTTTTTCTAAAAACTGGGCTGTACAATAAACTCTCCTGATTATTCACTGCACAACACACACAAAAAAAAAAGTTCAGGCGGGGCACCTGGGTGGTTCAGTGGGTTAAAGCCTCTGCGTTCAGCTCGGGTGATGAGCCCAGGGTCCTGGGATCGAGCCCCGCATCAGGCTCTCTGCTCAGCAGGGAGCCTGCTCCCCCCTCTCTCTCTGCCTGCCTCTCTGCCTACTTGTGATCTCTGTCTGTCAAATAAATAAATAAAATCTTCAAAAAAAAAAAATTCAGGCATATAAGTATCTTTGGAATGTTTTGGTTCCACTGGGTGACAAGTCACGTGGAAGCAGCAGCAGAGTAAGACGTAGAAAATACCGGAGGGAAAAGAAGGGAAGGAGAGAGAGGAAAGAACAGGGGTTAAGCCCCAGCTCGCACCAGAAGCCCCTGCAGGGTGTTTTACCACACGGAGTACTGGGCCCACAGCCACAGTTCAGATTCCGGGGCTGAAACCGGAGACTGCGTTTCTAACAAGCTCCCAAAGGATACTGGTGCTGACCTGCTGACCCAGCTCTGACTTGTAATGAGAAAGACGAGAGGGATGAAAACAGGAGGGAGGAAAGAAGGAAGGGGAACTGAGGAGGGCAATGCAGGGTGACGCAGGGGACAGCGTGGGAATCTGTCACCACCCTGGTGCGCTGAGAGGGCCAGAGCAGATACAACAATGCACTCGAGCAGACCTCGTGATTTGGGGATCCTGCCCCTTCAGCATCCTGGGCTCGGCAAGTCACTCAGCCCTGGCCAGTAAGAAGGCCATGGGACATACGAGGCTTCTAGGAAAGCTGCCCACTAAGCCCTCTGTCCCTTTCTCCTTCTTCCTGCCCAAAGACCTGAGCCAGGAGGTGTTGCTGCCGTTCTGTCGACAAAGGCATCCTCCGGTGCCAGGTGGTACAAAAGATGGCCCTGATGGCATCATGGAGCCACAGTCCCAGCAGGCCGTCAACATGTCCTCTCTCCAGCATCATGGTGCGCAAGAACCACCCCTCTACTCAAACATCTCACCAGTGGGTTTCCCACACCCTTCAGCGAGAGGATGCCAGCTAATACAAAACTGGCCAGCTGCTTAGTAGGTGCCTGCCACTGTGTGCCTACTTTACAAGGATTCTCTTAAATCATCATGATTTAGTTTGCACAAAACCTGGGAGTTCTCTGTGATGGTCCATCTAGAAATGTGCTAAGCTACTACCTGATTCCAGACAAAGCAGCACAGGACCCCAAGGTACAGGACCCACAGGCAATTACTGTAGCACAGTGGCCTGTACGAGAAGTAAGAACAGCTTGTGGTGGAGGACCCAAAGCAGCCTCTAAACAAAACCAGGTGGTTGGAAGGACCAGGAACGTTTTCTGGAGACAGAGGCCTCTGAGCTCAATATTAAAGGATGAATAAGAACTGAACATATCCTGGGGGCCCTGGGTTAAAGTCTCTGCCTTCGGCTCAGGTCACGATCCCAGGGTCCCAGGATCGAGCCCCACATCGGGCTCTCTGCTTGGTGGGGATCCTGCTTCTCCCCACCCCCACCCCTCTGCCTGCCTCTCTGCCTATTTGTGATCTCTGTCAAATAAATGAATAAAATCTTAAATAAATAAATAAAAGAACTGAACATATCCTGAATGCTTTTAATGATTGCTCTTTGAATGGGATGGCAACCCCAAGTGAAGAGGAGAGAGGGGAGAACGTTCTCTGGACGAAGGCAACAACAGAACGAGACGGGCCAACTACATGAACCACCAACAGAACGAGACGCACCAACTACATGAACCACCAACAGAACGAGACGCGCACCAACTACATGAACCACCAACAGAATGAGACGCGCACCAACTACATGAACCACCAACAGAACGAGACGCGCACCAACTACATGAACCACCAACAGAATGAGACGCGCCAACTACATGAACCACCAACAGAACGAGACGCGCACCAACTACATGAACCACCAACAGAACGAGACGCGCACCAACTACATGAACCACCAACAGAACGAGACGCGCACCAACTACATGAACCACCAACAGAACGAGACGCGCACCAACTACATGAACCACCAACAGAACGAGACGCGCCAACTACATGAACCACCAACAGAACGAGACGCGCACCAACTACATGAACCACCAACAGAACGAGACGCGCACCAACTACATGAACCACCAACGGAACGAGACGGGGCCAAGTAAGTGCACACATAAGCAGATGATGGGTAGATGGTGCTGAGGAACAATGTGTCTTGTCGGCAATGGCAAGTCAACCACAGTGAGCAAATCCCTGCCTCCCAAACTCGTGACCACACTGGGCTACAATGAGACAGTCCTCGTGGGAAAAATGACCCTGAGGCCACCCTTCTGCCAGTAAGAAGCTGTTAATTTGACCCTCCTGTCATGACTTCTGAGAGCAGGAAGAGATTCCCACAGGCAGGAAACCCCTGCAAACAAGCTAGGGGGTTAGTTGATATGTTCACTTCAAAAGTCCTTGGGTTGAAACTGTCCTAAAAGAGTGGTGATCACCGACAAGGAAGGCTGGAGGAGAGAGATGCAAAGCTCCCTGGTCAACGCAGAAAGGAGTTCAGTCAGTCCCATCTAGGGCACCAAGAACATCTGTTGCAGGGTTTCCCTGCCTATAGTTCCCCCAGTTCTTGGTCACGCTGCTATGAAGAATGACGAGGTAGACCAGACGGAGTGGTGAGCAGGCAAGCAAAGTCTACTGGGTTACAGTATAAAGCTCCGGG
The DNA here is from genome assembly GCF_964662115.1 of Mustela nivalis. Taxonomy (NCBI): domain Eukaryota; kingdom Metazoa; phylum Chordata; class Mammalia; order Carnivora; family Mustelidae; genus Mustela; species Mustela nivalis. The sequence goes on along the minus strand of NC_139040.1, from coordinate 127,571,632 downwards.
AGAGGTAGGGGGTTCCAAGAGGGCTGTCCTTGGAGTTTCTAAGTTTAGGGGGTCTTATGAGCTCTGTTGCAGAACTATCTTAAGCAATCAGGGTGTGCTGAGTCGTGCCAATCGGGGCTTTGGTCACCTGTCTACTTATTAGACTAACGTCCATGTGCTGATGGTCTTTCTTTTCGGCTGACACTTAGGAGCTTATGTCTTAACTGCCCCTTGCCCATGATAACTGACAAATGCTTTGGGATTAGTTGCCTTATTTTAGGATGGCTTCACAGAAGTCATTTCTGCAAAAGCGGTAAAGCAGAATGTTTTAGTACGGTCCTGTCTAAACTACAAAACAGTGTCAAGGAAAGAGAACACAAGCAGGGGGAGCGGCAGGGAAAGGGAGAAGCGGGCTCTCCGCTGGGCAAGGAGCCCCACGCAGGACTCGATCCTAGGATCATGACCTGAGCCGAGGGCAGACATTTAATGGAATGAGCCACCCAGGCTCACCGAAACCATTTTAATGTGGATGGCTACAAACAGAATGAGCCTTCAGATGGAAAGTCAAAGAATGTATCCTACAAGAGACAAAGCAACTTCCAGCCCTAATTGGGGCCCAGGGCTCACAGTGCCATAAATCTTTAGCTCTGCGCCTGCTGCTTTTATGCTGTTACTATTTTGTTAACTACATTTTTCAAATTAATTGCTTTTCTTAAACACAAGTGAAACGGATGCATGCCAATGAAAGAGTAACAGTTGAGGAAAAGGTTGAAGATTTTGAATGTCTTCTATGCAAAAAAATAGGACTGAATTTGTGCATCAGCTGGGAGACAGTAACTCTTATTTGTAAATAATACCAAAATATTTCTTTCTAACATAAAGTTGAGAAAACCGTGCAAATCTCTGTCCTGTGATAGGTGGTTGTTGTTGTTGTTGTTAAGATTTTATTTATTTATTTATTTATTTGGGGAAAAGAGAGAGCAAAAGCAGGGAGAGCAGCAGGGGGAGAGGAAGAAGCAGGCTCCCTACTAAACAGGGAGCCCAACTCAGGGCTTGATCCCAAGACCCAGGGATCACAGCCTGAGCCAAAAGCAGACACTTAACTGACTGAACCACCCAGGTGTCCAGTCCTGACCTTTTGAAAGCAAAGGTCTTACACCCACAACAGAGACTTAGCTATAGACTTTAGTAACTGTCTGAGCATCATGTTTTGGTCTTGTACCTTAAAAATAAAAGAAACAATTTAGAGACTTATGTTGCATTTGATCCCCAAAATTATGTTACTAGGTTGCATCAAATTGCGGGTAAAATATATCCCCTTCCTGTACACTAGCACACAGTAAAACAAACAAAGGACTTTGAAAACTGTTAGAAAATTTTTCTAGATAAACTAGAATTCCTTATCTGGCACTGTATTCAAATCAGGTGACAAAACTTTGTTCCTGCTCTGAGGACCTGATCTCCAATATTTATTACTGGCTATCTGTTGCCCTGAGGAGTGGGGGCAGCTTGGGTTATTTATTTGCCTGTCTATCGGAGGACCCACAGACAAGTTCTAAGAACAACGAGATCCTGGAAAATAAGGAAGTAGGCTTTAATATTTCATATTTAAATTTTAAAATTCTAAATAATTTAACGTAATTATTTTCTACCATTGACATCATTCACAATACGCTGGGAACCAAGATAAATGCTTTACACATATTATGATTTTCAATCCTTAGAAACCTGGTAAAGTCAGCACTGTTGCCCCTGTCTTTAAAGATGAACAAACTCAAAAGACACCGAGAGGTTCATTCCTTGCCCAAGATCACAGAGTCAATAATGGAAAAATGAGAATGCAAACTCAGCTGTGTTTGATTCTAAAGTTCTGGCTCTTAACTGACATTTTATAGTTTCTGAACATTTTCACCTTGGGTCCGCAAACTCCTGCCCAGGGGCCAAAGACAGTGCACACAACATAAGGGGAGGTGTTGGGAGGGGGAGAGAGATTACTCTGATTTTTCTTACAGAGCCTTATCAGCCACAGCGAGTTAACTAAAGGCTCAATTACCCACCCCTCAAACTGTGTAAAGGAGCAGAAAGATCTATTATATGCAGAAAATCTTCATCCTAATGAAATCATTAGCTTCAAGAGGAAAAGGAGTTGTAATTTAAACTTCGAGAGCCAGGAGTATCTGATGGCTTATGGCATTACATAAGCCTATTCTAATCTATTCTGCTTCTGAGAGGAAAAAAAAATTCTGTTATCCTGTTTTAAGTGTCAGATGAAAACTGTGTCACCCAACACAGCCTGACTTACATTCTAGAAATTAATACGGGGGGGGGGGGGGGGTTGGGGGGGAGGGGTTTGTTCAACCTACTTTGTAATGTACGCCTTGCCAAGTGAGCTTTCTCTCTTCAGTAATATTCAAAGCCCAAGTAAGCAACAGGACAGAGACAGCCCGGCATGTTTGACCACTGAGAGAAGAAGGAAAAACATAAGAATATTTCGTGCCACAAAATTAAGTTGTGAAAGATCCCAATGTAACACATCAGGAGACTCTTAGTTGTCGGTGGAATTACAAACAAAACAAAACAAAGAGATCGATTCCTGCTTCTGCTTCCACAGCCATTCAGTTGTTCTCCTGTAAAAGGTATCGATCTGGGCTCCTAGCTACAGCAATCACTCGTCCATTACAGCCAGCATTTATGGCTGAAAGTTCTGCTGCATCTTTCCCAAACCCCGCTCCCCAAAAAGTGCAGTATAAAATAACCCTGGTGTCAGGAGGGCACAAGTAGCTTTCCTGATCAAAGGTGAAATGGCTCTCCCATTTCCCCTCACGGACGGTGCTGTGCACGTGCAACATTCCTTGCAGACAGCTCCCGAACTCCCCACCTTTTCTGGCCCCCGACCCCTTTCTTGGGTCATTAGAGAGTCACAGCTCCACGTCCTGTCTCACAAGGACCAAATCCCAAATGTGGCCTAACTGGGCCTGCCCAAGGAATCGCATGCCTGAAGTTAAACAGGGGTCATCGCTCATGGAAACATCTTCGGTACATTTCATTTATTTTTTTAAACATCTTCTTTATTTTTTTGAGAGAGAGAGAGAGAGAGCAATGAGGGCTGGGGGAGAGGCACCCCTCGGTCCATTTTAAAGAAACAGTCCACTTGGCACTTGCAGTCTTGTAACATAGCATATAGCTTACTTCTTTGTTTTTGCCATCCATTGTCTCTCTTCCCCTGCCAGCACCCAGAGCCACGATCCTTGAGAGTCTCTGTATCCTTTCCGCACTGACAAATCCATCCCAAGGGACAGCACCCGGCCTGCGAATTCCCGGCAATAGGTGCTCCGTAAACATGTGTTGAATCAATGTGTGTTAAATGTGTGGCGACTTCCCATTCGTAGTGTAGGTATTTTCAGCAGTGCCGCGTATAATCAGAATACGTACTTGTGCCTCTCTGGGGAATGATGACAGCTAAGACTGCAAAAAGGAAATAGGAGAAACAAAGGGCCCGCTGCTAATATCAAGAAAATACGTCATCCTCCATCCACACAGCAGGACAACAGATGACTAAGTGAAAATGGCCAAGGTCAGGTCTCGAGGACAAATGCTGGGATTTTCAGGCCCAGTGCTATATTCATGCAGGCAATATCTGGGGTCAGTGGAATGTTTGATCGGTCCCACAGAGGCAGCAACTCCTGGTATCATCGCTCATTTCTGTAGAGTTTACAGAGTGGAACTCTCCATATTGTTTGGGTTTTGAGACCTTCACTTTCGTTACTTAATAGGATGCTGCACATAGCGCGGCATTGTCAAGAACATACTAGCAAAACGGGTTAAATGGTAGGGGACAGTCCTGTTTGTGTTTCTGGGTCTAATAACGGCATCCTCATCTTCACATCCTTAATGATTCCTCATGGACCGCAGGATAAGAGCTGATTTCTTTGTGTGGCAACCTGTCTCAGTTCTCTAAAACATTCTGTGGCCATCTATCTCCGTATCTGAGTTTTCAGACCCTACCCCCTTCCAACTTCCTTTTCCCGTGGATCTTTAAATATGGGGCTCCATCCCCATCTTCATGAAAAACTGAAAGAAAAGCACATTCAATAGGTCAGATTTTCATGAACCCTAAGGTCAGGGACTCTGACCAATAATGACTGATTTTTTTTAAAAATGAGCAAGACCTTCATACCTGGCACTGAGTTTAAAAAGAAAAAGAAAAAAGGTAAGAAGGAGAGAAAAGCTTTTATTTGAGTTATTTCACTTTATTTTTATTGTTTTTGTTTGTTTTTTTGTTTTTAAGTAGGCTCCATGCTGGGCCTGAAACCCAACATGGGGCTTAAACTCACCAACCTGAGATCAAGACCTGAGCTTAGACAGAGAGTCAGTCCCTTAACCCACTGAGTCACCCAGGTGCTCTAAATTGTTTTATTTTAATATTCAAAAATTCCATCACCATGAATATAAAGCAACAATCACTCAGTAAGTACAAGTGCACCTCACCAAAGAGCAGACAAGGATGGCAAATAAACACACGGAAAGACCACCAGCATCTTTAGCCATTAGGGAAGTACAAATTAAAATCCCAATGAAATACACTATTAAATGGGTAATTTTTTAAAAGATTTTATTTATTTATTTGAGAGCAAGAACATGACCGGGGGGAGGGATGGAGGGAGAAACAGGAGAGAGAGAGAAAGAGAAATAGACTCCCCGCTGAGCAGGAAGCCCTACAGAGACCCGATGATCATGACCTGAGTTGAAGGCAGACACTTAACCCACTGAGCCACCCAGGCTGTCCTAAATGGGTAAATTCCTTTTAAATGATAATACCCACTGCTAAGGGCAAATTGTGAACCAACTAGGACTGTATCACTGGTAGTAACATAAACAACACAGCGACTCCACAAACCAGTCAGGCAGTTTTTTACAAAGCAGAACATGCAGTACGTACATGACGTAGGGGTCACTCCCCTACATACGTGTGCAAGAGGAATGAACACGCTGGTCCACACAGAGACACAGTTACGAATGTGTACAGGGACATGATTCATGATCAGCAAGCCTGGAAGCAATCCCGAGTTCCTCCACCGGCGGGTGGATACACGAGCTACGGTAAAGACATCCACTGCGGGATAACACTATCCAGCCATACACACAAAAGGGCTCTGAGGCACGCGAAGGAGAACCAGAGGAGCCGTGAAAGCACTGTGCTCAGGGAAAGAAGTCAAGCAGCAAAGCCTCAAAATCTATTCACTTGTATGAGACTTTAGAAAGGCAAAGCAATGCAGAGATCAGACCAGCGGTTGCCAGACACTGGGACAGGGAGAGGCCTGAGTGTAAGGGCAAGACAGCACTTGGGCAGGATTGGGATGGTGACCCCACAGCTACTCGCCACTGTCAATACTCACCAAACCATACCCTTAAAATGGGTGCATTTTACTGGAGGTAACTTACACATCAGTAAAGCTTGGCATAAAAAATACTTCATCCATCCATAGAAAAAAACACAAGAACCTTGTTATCGAATCATCAAGCCAGAGCTTGTACTTACCATGTATGTTTATTTGTCTATTTACAAATGATCTACCAGTACCCATATCAGTAAGTGATGTCTCACAGCAGAGATACGGACTTGGGAAAACATCTGTTATTAATGAACTTGGACATAAAATCATATTTCCCATAGTTTTCTTGGTAATTTGAATTTTTTTCCTTTTCTTTCTTTTTTGCTCAGCTTCTTGGCCGATGGGGACAATGCTGTGATGTCACAGTATGACAAAGAACAAATACAACCTGACCATTTCATGGGGTTCACTTGTATATGAAGGAGTACTCTTTACTCCAGTAGGTTCTGTCTCTTCAGACAGCTTTTTAAGCTACTCAAAAATGTTTCAGTGTTAGTTTTACATAAACTCGATGTTGCCTCTAGATTCACTTACCTGCCTGCGGGTAAGGTATAGTACATGCCAGTATGTTGGGTATTTTCCCCGCAAATTACCTCCCATCTTCCTTCTGACTTGGGATAGCTATCACGCAGCGTGAAAGTGAGCACTAGTATTGATCTGTATGGCTGTTAATAATGCAGACTTTCTGATATCAACATTTACTTTTGATTCTTAAAAAATGTTCTAATATTTTCCTCCCGTGTGCAACAAATTGCTATAAACATCCTCTCTGGAGGTTTATATTCACCCACTTTACAGAGCCCTACTCTGGTTGGCTTCTTCTGAATGTACCTCAAGATCTTCCACAAACTCAATTTCTTTGCCAAGTCTTATATATCTTCCCGGACCCATCCAATCTGACATGCATTAGTCATGCCTCTGACTACCCTTTTCCCACGTATCTTTCCATTTATTGAAAGCCATTTTTTCCCCCCGTCTATTATCAGTCTAGGACATTTCTTAAGAACATTTAAAGAAAATTCTACCGTATTTTTTCAGGGATTTCCAGAAATGAGTGCAAATAGTCTGCTAGCCTCTTCTGGGTAATTAATGGCCTTAGTCCCACTTTTCCAGGCTAGGAGTTTTTTCGGTTTCCTTTCCTGTCACTTAATGGAGTGTCAGGATTATTATGCCCCCCCGCTTTGTTTGATGACCTTCATTGTGTGGAGCTCATTAAAACTTAGGGATTCCCCATAGTCAGCTCCTGACAGGACCTATTTGCCACTTCCCATTGCTGTGTTTAATCTTTAAGTTTTCTGTTTAATTTCTAAGATGTTTTGCTGTAAGTCTGAATCTGTAAGTATAAACCAGGGTTTTTCAACTCATTGCTATCAATATTTGGGGCCAAATACTTTTGTATTGTCAAGAGCCGTCTTGTGTATTGCAGACTGCTGGGCAGCACCCCTGGCCTCTGCCTACGAGACATCAGTAGCTCCCCCCACCCACCCCTGCAGCTGTACCAACCAAAAAACGTCTCAGACATTGCGGAGCATCTTCTGGGAGCTGTGATCACCGTGTCGCATTGAGAACTGCTACTATGAAGTGACCCTCTCCATTTAAAAAAACCCTGGCACCAAAAGCCTGGCTGCTATCACCAATGAGAATAATGACGCTGTTAAATTTGTCAGCAGGTTGCAAGTAATAGTCAGAATACAAAAAATTTCTTGGGAAAAAGGAAATACTCCTTTTCCTAGGGAAGGCTAAGAAAGTCTTTCTTCCCACCAAGAAGATGTGGTAGGACACTGTTTCAGGCATTTACTCCACTTCTCCAGAAAAGTGTCTCCTAAAGAAGAGCCATCCCTCCCAGAAACGAGCTCACCTTCCCCTCCACCTGGGGGGAAAGGGGCAGGCCGCACCAAAACCCTTCATGTTTCCATCATTTGAACAGTGGGCGGAACAATGCCACTGCCCATCTCGCAGAAGCGGTAAGAGGATTACAGGAGTTAAGGTAGGCAGAGCATCCGAAACATACTATGTCGTAGTAACAGCTTCTATAAGGAATAGCTCTTAACATCATTACAGCCAGAAACTACCACTACTCATTCACTTTCTCGTGGTCTCATTTCATATTGGTTAGTACTCACAGACATTCCCTCCAGACATTCTGCTAGAGCAATGTCACTGTTACCAAGGTTAGAGGCTGTAAGGAGCCGATGAGGATAATGAAAGTGCAAATAAGATGACAAGGCACCAGAAGGGGGCACCCAAGTGTGCCTAGAGGAATCCAGGAGGGCTTCTTGGAGGAAGTGATAATTCAGCTGAGACCTACACAACAACAGGGTATTTTCTAGGGGGCAAGAAGAATGGAAGGCATTTCACTAGGAGATAAGACAAAGACTAAGACCGAAAGTCCTAGGGCACAAGGCAATGTGACATTTTTAGGAAGTCACTGTCAGTGAAAAGAAAATGAGGGAATTTGTGGAAAATGAGACTGAAGAGCAAGCTAGGGCCAACTCACGCCAAGCCTTGCATGGAAAGTGTAGCCTTACCCAGAATGCACGGAGAGCACAAATGTCATGGGATGTTAACAGCTGATGTGTGGGAGGGGCAGGGTCAACCAAGACCATGGGAAATACTAGGTCAAACCTAAATGAGTTCTTGACTTCAGGATTTCCTGAAACATTTAAAATGCCAAAGGTGGTTATGAGTTTCCAGAAAGAAAAATTCTAAGCAGCAATTCCCAAACAGAACAGAGCTCTGAAAGGGATCCAGACTCTGAAATATCGCCGTGCAAATGAGAAGACATTAGAGACTGTTTAGATAAAGGAATTTCATTGTCAGATCTCCACATGAGACATGTCACTCTAACCCGACCACGGATGGATTAAATGGAACGGGAGTAAGCGGGGAAGCAGGAGAGAAACAGGGAGAGAGACCCCTGTCAAGGCTGTGGGCAGCGGACGTGGAGAGGGCAGAATGCCCTGGAGTGGTCTTAGGAGGCGGGAATGATGTGTGGTGGGTAATGACTGGGTTGTGAGACAGAGGGGGAGGTACAGGCAGATCACCAAATCTCCACTGGAAGCAGCAGGTGACACGGTGGAACCGTCACCAAGACAGAAATGACAGGAAGAAGGACCTGGTTGGGGGAGGAAGTGAGCGAGCGGGGTTCCAGCACATGGAGACTGGGGCAGTCTGCCCCTCAGGCTGCAGACGGGAAGCCAGGAGCCATCCACAGAGAAGCCCGCCGCAACCCCTGGCATGCACAGGGCTGGCTGGGAGAGCGCTGCCCAGAACGAGGAGGGGGTGATGCAGCCCACACATGCAGGACAACACCATTTCCACGACAGAGAGAAGGAGGAGCCTGCGAAGCATGTCAGCGACGAAGTGACATGAGAAAGCAGAGCGTGCTGCCATGCGCCCCCATAGTTACAAAGACAGGAACGGCTTCAGAGAGGGGAAGCTCGGAAGAACAGCAGACGTCCCGTACCAGACGCTCTGACAACACCCCTCCCGGGGAACAAGTGTGGGAGCCTTGTTCAGTGGCTCTCAAAGCTGAATGTGTCTCAGAATCCCCTGGAGGCTTCTGCAAACCCATACTTGGGGAGCCCACCCCCAGAATGTCTGATTCACTAGGTCCTAGCTGATGCCAATGCTGCCGGAGAACACACCTCGAAGAAAAGGAACCCTAAACTTCCTTTAGAAAATGAGGGCTGAGGAAAACAAAAATGTTTCATCGTTTGCTCTCTCAGGCCCTCTGATTCCAGAGGATGGAAGTAATTCATTTTATTGCATTCTTATTCCAATTTCACGAGCCCAAATCTACCACATTTCACCAAACATAGCGGGGTTGACAAAACGTGAGACACATTGTTTATTTAGGTAATGCTAAGAAGGAGAAAAGGATACCAATAATTATGAGATGTGGTTGACTGTAAGCAGCACGCTGATTTTAGAAATATGAAATCTTGCCAATATGTACACTTCAGAATTGGTAAAACGTGGCCAACCTTCTCTTCTGGGGCCATCTTGGAAAAGTCTAATTAGAAGCCTGTGCCCCAGCAGGAAATACAATTCTATGCCTCCCCTGCTTTTCATCTGGTGGTTTACACAACATATCAACATAGACCTCCCAGATCCAAGGGCTTTGCTCCTCGTAAGTAACTGGGTTCTTCACCTGTACCCCTCACAAGCATCTAATGCCACACTGCCCCGGTTCTTCAGCAGCTCTCAATACGCACATGCCAGTGTGCAGGGACATTTCATAATGAGTCCTGCATTTCCCACATTTACCAAGGAGTATCAGTAGCTATACCCAGAATGTTCCAGCCCAGACAGCCTAGTACAGAGAAGATCCATTCAAAACACGCCATTGCCAGAATCAGCAAAAGCTCAAAGAAAAAGAACACCTTCACACTTTTTTTTTTCTCCTCATCACCAGGAGAAATCCGCCTAAGTGTATATATGATTAATTCATTATCTCTTATAAATAATCATTACCATTTATTAGAAACGAACTGCATGACAGATGTTTCTACCTGTATGTACTTTCTCAAAAGAACCACTCAAGGTAGATCCTTTAATTGAATATAAGTCTCAGATGGTAGTAGACCCAACATTCAACAAACAATAAAGCATTAATTTCCAGAACATAAAATTTCTGTACACGAGCTATTTGAATACTCCCTTAGCCAGATCCTGGCCAGTCCACAGACAAAATACCTCAGCAAACCCAAAAGCACAAGTGACCCTTTCACCTTCTGTGGTACCTAAAAAAAAAATGTCTCTCATTCCAGGGTACGAGAAACACCATAGGAAGTCAGAGTAAAACCGCTATCTCTATTCTTTCAGGGGTCCCACACTGCGACAATTCTCCTTACCCCTTTGGTACCCCTTGGCTCTCAGACATGCAAGTTGATCTGTCGACTTCAAAGGGATACCCCAAAGCCAGGTATTTCTGGTGACATTATGCTAGAATAAATAACCACATTTTATCTCCAACATGCCCTTGTACGATGGAACAATTTATATATGTTCTAAAAAGCTTAAAAATGGGTCCATGGAGGTAAGGTGATCAGAAACAGAGCTGGCCATAAGTCTATCTGTGGAGACCCTTCTAGGGTCTAACCTTGAAGCCATACTTCCTCCCAGGAGACCCACACCTAGAAGGAGCCACAGCTAGAATGTTCTTACCCAGGGAGCTCCTTCCAGAGAGGGCCAATCCGTGACACACCATTAACACAGCAGACAAAGGTCAACCAAAGAAATCCCTTATACAAACAGTCGCCAACATGAAGCCTTTTTCCTGAGGAGGGTGCTTTGAAACGACAGGCGGGCAACCTGATCCCTACCTGAATGACTCAGGGGAGAGTCCAGTAGTAGCAAATCTTCCAAGAGGGTCAAAATTGCCTGTTATTTTTAAAACCTGAACCTTAAAATAATTCCAGACCCCTCAGCCCCATGTTGCATTGCCAGATAAGTTATACACATGGAATTGATTCCAACAATCTGCCAAAGAAAGGGCGGGGGGGGGGGGGTGTCCTCTCAAATTTGGCAATGTCAATTTCCATATGGAAAGAGTTACTGGAACTCAGCAGAGATGGAGGGAGGGCGAGGGGGGGAGGCGTCCCCTGAGCGGAGCCCTCCTGTGCTCTCAGGCACGCAGCACCCAATGCTGCCCGAGCAGGAATCCCTTCCTGCGGGGGAAGGCAGACTCTGGCAAAAGCTTATTTCATCCTTTCAAGGTGGCGTCCCACGTTCGGGGTTTTTGAGGTTGTGCTTGCACTGGCTCTTGTTCCGTATATAAGAGCTTCTTCTAAATCTGAGAGTCATGAGTCTTTCGTATTAGAGCTCTGGTATTTGGCAAGTCATCATCAGTAATCGTTTGAGCCTGAGCTACCTGCAGGATTTCAGTGCTCCCACATGTGGGAAAATGCTGACCCAACATCTGTTTTCCAGTAAGAGCGTGTTTTGACAAAATTTGAAAGTACATCTGCGTTGCCCCCAGGTGCTGGAAGGTCAAGCGACAGATCCCAGGTCATGCAGAAAATGCGGCTCCCTTTTAATTAGCTGCATTCTTCCTGGAAGGTTTCAAACGTAACTGGGCTCCAGGAAACCAGAGAAGAATGAAGTCACTACGAGAATACCCACGTTTCTCGGGTCTGGCTGGCTGGAAGACATTTCTAAAAAAGTATCATTCCTACAGTCTGCTTCTGCGTTTAGATACGGCTTTCAGGTTTCCTCTGAAATTCAGTAAAACCGCGCAGCTCACTGAAATCATCCTCAGCCTTCCCCAGTTCACTGCAATTGCCAAATGTATTTACAAAAAGCTGATCCTATCCAAATCCTCAATACTGGACACTGTGGCCTAAAGACGAGCAGCAGCTCCTGGGAGCTTGTTAGAAATGCAAAATCTCTCTCCCCTACCTCTGAAAACCTTCCACTGCATTTTAACAAGTTCCCCAGGTGATGTGTATGCACCGATGAAGCCAGTGGACAGCAGACTATGGGTGTGCAAACCAAACTGGTACTGTCTATTTCTGTAAACAAAGTCCTAATATCGTGTTTATTTATTTGAGAGAGTGAGCAAGAGAAAGAGCACAAGTAGGGGTATGAGCAGGGGGAGAGAGAGAAGCAGACTCCCTGCTGAGCAGGAAGCCCGCCGTGGCAGTCAATTCTAGGACCCCAAGATCAAGACCCGAGACGAAGGCAGATGCTTCACCGACTGAGCCGCCCGGGCGCCCCGCAAACCAAGTTTTAGTGAGACAGAGCCAAGCCAAGGCCGTCCATTTGTCTACGCTTGCTCTCACACTATAATGGCAGATTGAGAAGCTGCAGATACGTACCCCCTGGTGCTTCACAGAAAATGCTTACCCACTCTTGATCTACACCTTTATTGTTGGGGGAAAGGGCGATGAAGCTAGACTCCTCAAACGTTGAGACCATAGCAGGAAGGCACCATGATGATAAGGGAGGCAGTCTTTCCTTTTGATAAGATATCTGCTTGACTCATGACATAATGAAAATCATCAGGGAAATGTCTAGCCTCCTTCAAGTTAACTTCCCCAATGTCCAGCACCATTTTTTGCCCCCATGAACTGCCAAAGAAATAGTGCCTGTCCTTACGAAATTTACAGGCAGAGAAGACGTAGTCAGTGAACTTAACATGGCATCACCTGTACAACTAATGAATGCATTAGAAGGACACAATTTTTTAATACACAGTCCTGCTTACTTAAGGTATATGTGATAGGGTTAAAGAGAAACCCCTAGAGAAATAGCAGGTGGGAAGCTTTTAACAGAAGCCACCACCGACCGCCCCTATAGGAAGGGCTGACGGACAGACTCCATCTCTCCACACTTCCTTCTTTTCACCTCCCTCTGCCTTTGCCCAACACTTGATTTTGAAGTCTACCCCTCAAGACATCTGATGAGATGCCCCCTATAGTTCTGGAAGACATGAGAAGACTTTCAAAAGGAGCTCCACCTCTGGGGACCGCCCCACATCACTCTCACTGAAGGAACCTGGCCAACACTATACATGCAGGGTCCTGCTTAGGACAGCAGCTGAGGGGCACCTGGGTGGCTCAGTCAGTTAAGCATCTGTCTGCCTTTGGCTGAGATCATGATCTTAGGGTCCAAGGGTCGAGCCCCACGTCAAGCTCCCCGCTAAGTGGGAAGTCTGCTTCTCCCTCTCCCTCTGCCCCTTCCCTGCTTGTGTTCTCTCTCTCCCCCTCTCCAATAAACAATAAAATCTTTAAAAGAAGAAAAAGAAGAAGGTGGAGGAGGATAAGGTGGAGGAAGAAGGGGGAAGGGGAGTGGGCGGAGGAACTGTAGCTGAGGGAAAGGGGCAAGTCCTAAGGAGGAGATCCCAGTGACGTTTGCATATCCACAGGCATGGTGCCTTCTGGGCACCTCCCCATGCAACACCACAGCCCACACTTAGCCTGCAGAGCTCGGTGTCTCTGCTTAGATGCTAATGGTCTGTGGGGAGGTTAGCCTGTAGCAAACTGTAGATGATCCATCCTGATGCGCAGTTTTGGTTATTCTCAAATAATCGCTGCCTTAGAAAAATAATGAGTACTAAAAAATTTTTTTAATTGAAAAGTCTAAAACTTTCAGGTAAGAGCCGCAGAAGTCACACCACAACTTGGATGGGCAGTAAAAGCACCTGGTGGTAATCCATAAGTAATCATACCTCCCTCCCCCGATGCGCTCTCTCCTCGGACCCCCACTAAATGGGCAAGGAAAGAAGTCACCCTTGTGTCCAACCCAGAGCAAAGCAGAGTCTCATCTAATAATCCACGCTAGGGGTTCCCAAGGTGTGGTTCCCAGCACCCCCTGGAAGCATGTGGGAAATGCAGAATCTCAGCCCCACCCCACACCTGCTGAATCAGAAACCCCAAGGGAGGGGCCCTACAGTCTGAGTTTCACAAGGCCTCCGGATGATTCCGATGCACACTCAAGTTTGAGAATCACTGATGAGAAAATCCCTTCAAGTAAGCAAAGGCACATTACATTCTAATAGATAGCATGTTCCTCTCTTTGATTTTCTCTCCCGTGTGTGTGTGTGTGTGTGTGTGTGTGTGTGTGTGTGTGTGTGTGTAAAAGTCTGGAGGCACTGGGGACCTTTTATCAGCAAATGAAGGGGGAGATCCACAGGTGTCTGTCCTCTGCCCTCCACTGTCCCAGGTGGTATCCCTCGTCCACCTGGTGTTGCTTTCTCAGCAGACATGGGAAGCTGAACTATTACTCAGAGCATCAGTTGGCAAACTTTGTCAGCAAAGGGTCAGAGTGAACGCTGTCAGCTTTCACAGGCGTATAGCCGTGGTCACAACAACTCAACTCTGCTGGTGCTGTCCAAAAGGAGCCACAGACATAATGAATGGATGAGAATGGCTGCGCTCCAACAAAACTCTATTTATAGAAACAGGTCACACACTGAACCTGTTTGCTGAACCCCGAGTTAGCTGCTGTAACCCTGTGAGCTGCTGTAACAAACAAGCCCATCCATCTTGACAGCTTCTTGGAAGTTTGGTCTTGTTCCTGTTAACAATCCAGGGCAGTCCAGTATTCCGAGTGGTCAGAAGAGTTTCCTCCAAGGATAATCTGGACCCCTGGGATCCGGCTCCCTTCTTGTTCCACTCTCCCTGACCTCTTCCCAAAGGGACACTTACACCCCATCTGCAGGGATGAGTCACTACACCCCACCTAAAGGCAAACTAGTCTGAAGATGGACACCCACTTCCCAGCAACATCTCCACACTCCCGAGGGGAAAACACGGATTTTGGTGAATATTTATTCATTCTTTTCCCAAAGAGTAAAACGGGGTGGTGGCTGGAGAAAGATAAGATGTTAAGGAAGAGCTTATATTTTATAAGATAAATGCGATGTGCATGTTTCTATAGGTGAAAGCGAACCAAGTTACAGGGACAAGGTGAGTAAGTATAGAACCAGAGAGGAAAAACCACCACTTGGAGCCTTCAGTTCTTACTGATACATAGGCAAGAGGGCTGAGGTAAAGAAGCAGAGGACTCAGAGAGTGCTCAGAGAGTAAGATGCAGGAATCTGCAATGTCCCTTCCATTAACATTAAGCCTGAGTTGCTGTGGTACTCAGATGAAGTGGAGAAGACCAAAAAATGGGAGGTCAAGTTACCAGAGGTTGAGACTAGACGGGTACTGCCTTTCTGAGCAAGCCTGTGATAAAATCCCATTTAACCAATGAAGTAGGTTGTCCAGTCTTAGCCATGCTACAGCATCTTACCACTCGCCAAGAACAGCCTCAAGGGGACCAGACAGGTCCACCATACCCAACACATCCAATCCCACTGACCAATTCATAAATTCTCTGAGATTGTCATTCCTTAACATTGGAATAGCCGCACAGTTAAACTCTCCATCTTTTGGAAGATAACAAAATACATCAAGGTTACATGACCCAACAGTTGTGAGCTTGGTATTTTCTCAAATGAGCGGAAGACAAAGCCATGCGCACAATGCTTATAGCAGCTTTCTTCGTAACTGCCAAAACTTGAGAGCAACCAAGGTATCCTTCGGTAGATGAGTGGGTAAATAAACTGTGGTACGCTCAGATGATGGAAACTCAGTCCCCAAAACGAATGAGCTATGACGTCACGAAAAGACATGGCGGATCCTTAAATGCGTATTACGAAGGCGAAAGAAGACAAGCTGAAAAGGCAACATATATACTGCACAATTCCAATGCGATGACATTCTGAAAAGGAAAAACGAGGGAGTCAGTAAGAAGACCAGTGGTTACGGCAAAGGGTTGGACACGACAGGGAGGAATGAACAGGCAAAGTACAGAGGACTTTCAGGGCCACACAGGAGAGTCTTAGTGGAAATCCTCTGTAGGAGACAATAATATGCTTATGTGTCAGTACACAGTTGTGCGAACCCATAGAAGGTACATCAGGAGAGAACCCTAATGTGAACACTTTGGACTTTGGGTGACTACGACTGTCAGCGCAGACGCACTGACTGTAACAGATGTTCTACCCTGGGGATACTGGTGATGGGGGAGGTTAAGAATGAGTGCAGGCAGGGCGTGTGCGAGAAACATCTGTACCTTCTGCTCAACGGTGTTATCAAGATAAGACTGCTCTAAAAAATAAAGTCTATTAAATATGTGTGTATCAGTCTTTTCCTTCATTTATCAACATGCACATAATTTTTTTTATCTGTCAGGTGGAGCGGTCGCTGGAAGGCACTGTGGCCTGAGGGAAGGAAGGTGAAGGGTCACTCTGAGAGGAGGGGAGCCGGGGAGCACTAAGATGCACCCCTTAGCCTCCATCGCTGCCCGAAGTGAAACATGCACCAGATAGTGCCATCGACGCACCGATTGGTTTCATAGGAAGCTGGATTCGGCGTCTGTAAAGAAAAGAGGTGAAGTCTTCACGGCCTGTAAACAGACCTTCCCATGTCCCGTCTGGGATCTGGGTACAGTTCTACTTACCAAAGGCCCTCGCCAACTGACACTGCGGATGCATGACAAGCTGTACTTTGAAAAAAATCATATTTGAATTGCACAACTTCGAATAAACTAGTAATAAACCAAATAGCCTGTCTCTTGGAGAGGCGGAGAGACAGAAGGGTCAGGAAGGGAAATCATAAAATAAACAAATCACCGCTATGAAAATTTATACGGCTCACTCCACCTCTGAAATGAGAGTTCAAAATAGAAATACCCACTCCTTAACACTGGTTATGAAAACAAGATGTGTCTAATCCGTGAGTTTACTGGATACCATTATCCAACCACGCTGTGTATTTTTCCATGATAGATCACGGTTTCATTTGTTGCCTCCTCCTACACAACACATATGTGAGAGAAAATCTCATTTAGATGATGTTTTGTCTAGAGCGGCTTCCTAATAAGGCAGATGCAGAGGCTGCAGATTCAAAGGCTCACATCCAAAAGCCCAGGGCTCATTACCTGTACCTGGGGGAGCACGACACAGATGTATCCCATGGGATACACCACCCAGGCATCCCAATTCAGTACACTTTAAAACCGTGTTTAAAAGAGAAAAGGAGGGAGGGCGCCTGGGTGGCTCAGTGGGTTCAGCCTCTGCCTTTGGCTCAGGTCATGATCTCAGGGTCCTGGGATCGAGTCCCACATCGGGCTCTCTGCTCAGCAGGGAGCCTGCTTCCTCCTCTCTCTCTCTCTCTCTCTCTGCCTGCCTGTCTGCCTACTCATAAAATAAATAAAATATTTTAAAAAAGAAAAGAGAAAAGGGGGCCCAAATGGATTTTGGCTTATGTAAATTCTGACTTCTCTGAAAAGTAAGTCACTGCAATTTGGACAGGGTAGTTTCTCACTGTAAAACACAATCCCATTTTGCTGACTTACATGAATATTTTCAAATTTATAAAGGTTATATGTACATAGAAAGGAGAGGGCCAGCCAGCTGGCTTCAGTCGGCAGCGTGTGTAACTCTTGATCTCAGGATTTTAAGTCCAGGGGGTGTGAGGATTACTTAAAAATAAAAAATAGAAAAGAAACAAAAGAAAAGGGAAGGGAAGGGAGGGGAAAGGGGAGAGAAGAGAGAAAGGAGGAAGGAAGGGAGAACATTATTACATACTATCAAAATTGATGCCTGCAGTGCCTGGCTCTACTGGTAGGGCACAGAACTCCTGATCTCAGCGTTCAGTTCAAGATCCACATCAGGCATACAGCTTACTTTGGGAAAAAAAAAAATCCTTAGAATGAAGGAATCTTCCTGCCTAGTCAAGTTTTTTCAAGGTGCTTCCTAATTTTGCTTCTCCTTCCCTGGCTGTAAAACTTGAAGCCAACAGAAACTAATTCTAGAAGAAAATTCTAGGTGAAATTTAAAGCAAAATAACATGAAATAACAAAATAGTATTCATTAGCTAATAACATAGAAATGGACAAAAAATAAATAACACGTGGAAGAAAACCATAAATCAGGAAGAATGCTTCCTTCTCTTACAAAGGAATCACATTCTTAAAAATATTTATCAACAATGCCACCACATTATTCCTCATTTTAAACCTAAGTACTCAACGCCACTGCCATTGTATTAGTTTCCCAGGACTTCCGTTACAAAGTAGCACAAAACAGATGGCTTAAAAAAAGAGAAAAAAAAAAAAAAACAGAAATTTACTCTTTCCCATTTCTGAAGGTGAGAAGTCCAAGATCAAGGTGTTGGCAAGGTTGGCTCCTGCACCGAGTCCCAGCCTCATCATAAGGCTCCCCCGCCAACAGCCTTGGCTCTGCTAGATCACCCCACCCCTTTCTACCCCAAACCCACCTCTGCACTTCCACTGCACTGAGCTACTCCTCGACTTGAAATTCTTGATTCCTCTTCACCTGTTAAAATCCTTCAAGGGTCAGTTCAAAGATCTGTCCTCTGAGGAGACCTTTTCCACCCACCTCCCCGCCGTTTCAGCTCTCTGCCTCCTGACCGCCCTGCAGCACTGAATGACTTGGGTTGTGGCTACCATCTGTCTTCCTGACCACAACGGAAGTTCCCTCAGGCCACAGCTCTGTAACCCCATAAAACTGAGCTCACAGTGAACACTCCAGAGAATACCTACTGGCTGACTGAAGGAAGCAACGGATGAATGTGGCTGAGAGGAGTCTAATGCAGTTACGAAGTTCACTCAAATAATGACACTTTCTAAGAAAAACATCTATGATTTCTTTCCCTCAGTTCTTGGTCTTTGCACTGCGGAAGAACTCAGCAGGACAAATCAGCAGATTAATAAAAATAGCCCTATTTGGATATCCAAATGGAAAGGGACCGCACCCCTTACAACGATGACTATGGACCTGAAACCATGAGTTTTTAGGATAGCTGTATTCTCCAGTGAGTGTTACCAACAGGTGTTTCCATGACAATACAAGCTCACATGACAACAACATGAGCATAATTGGAGGAAAAATGTCAAAGCGAGACAGGATACACCTAGGATTCCTTTGATACTAAAGAGGTCTTAGCAAGTTCTTGGAATTTATAGGTATCACCGATCTTTGAAGTGCTGGGTGGGAAGACAGTCATGCCACACTTTTCCTGCTTCTCTCTGCCTGCAGTGCCCTCCCTTGTCTTGCCTGTCTTGCAAAATCTGCAGTGTTTCAAACTGCACCTTGTATCCTATGCCATCCAGCCTGGAGGGTCACCTGCCCTGCCCAAAACAACTTCCTGGTGCTTAAAAGCTATTCCCCTAATTCACTGCTTCGAATTCTCAGATGCGTGGTTCATGCATTTCTGTTGCAAATGCCTCACCTTGACTGCATGCTCCTTGTAGAAGAGAGACTACATCATGGGTCTCCGTATCTGTGTAGGAGCTGTCATGCATCTGTATCTCCTTACTCTGAAATGTTTGCAACTTCAGCTAAAAGTAAACAGCAGAAGCCTGAAGTTTTAACCATTCAACTCTCTCCCTGCACCCCACAGGCTTAAAGGACTGCTGAGCAAATCAGACTGTAAATTTGAGACAGCAAGCCATCTCTCCACTGCCTAGCAGACCTAGCTAGGCCAAGTCAACAGCAATGAAGACAAAAAAAGAAAAAAGAAAAAAAACACCATGATAAACACCATTAAATGTGAAGGCTGAAATTTTCCACTAAGGCAAAGCAAAGCTTTTCCATGACAAAGTTACTTTAAAATCCTGTTTTTATTTCTGACACATAATTATTATTACATAAGCTGGGCTGAGTGAATTTATACTTTTTTTGAAATATAGTCAAGAAAAATTATAACTGTAATAGTAAGTGTAAATATTTAGAAGGATTAGGATGTCAAGCATTCTACTCTAGTACAATGTGCTGAAAAATTGGTTATAATACTGCACTCAAATGTGAAGACATTTATTATTCATTTGTGGATATATATGTATATATCTTTACATATGTATTACCAAGCATACGTATACATACGTATACTTATATACGAATATACATGTATATACATGTACCACAAACACAAACATATGCTTCGGTTGTTCTGCTTACTTATTTAAGATCAGTTTATTCCTTGGATTATCAGAGTTTGGCCAGTGGCTTCACTTCCCACCTTTATAAAATCCCACCTTTATAAAAGCCGTAAGTCTTTGAGAAATTCCAGCTACGCTTTCCATAGTTGAATCTCTTACTCCCGCAGTTTTATAAAGTGTTTTGGGTGGGGGTTTTTTTTGTTTTTAATATTTGAAGTTGTCTCTGTCCTCATGTTCTTTCTATGGGATCCAGTTCCCCCTCCCCCACCACCTTACAAAGTTAGTGTCCAAGCCAGTCAGGGTTTAACCATCCTTGTTGCTTGGGTTCATGGCCTTCTGGAAGAGTTGGCCATGTTATTTAGAGTTTGAGCCATAAGACAGATGAAAAATACAACTGATGACTGGTGACAATATCAGATTTATATCAAGAAGCCCACAGTGTCTTTCATTGGTATGACAAGGTAAAGTTAAGAACAACAAAGAATACCACAAAGCAATGCAACAGACAGCTATGAACTCATTAAGGGGGCAAGAAATGAAGAAGTCCTCCGAAGCAGAAGGACCATGTCTGATGAAGGAGGAGGTTATGTTTAGGCACGCAACCTTGAAATTAAGAGAGCCAACCATGGGGTGCCTGGGTGGCTCAGTGGATTGAGCCTCTGCCTTCGGCTCAGGTCATGATCTCAGGATCCTGGGATCGAGCCCCGCATCGGGCTCTCTGCTCAGTGGGGAGCCTGCTTCCCCCTATCTCTTGCCTACCTCTGTGCCTACTTGTGATCTCTGTCAAATAAATAAATAAAATCTTAAAAAAGAGAGAGAGAGAGAGAGCGCCAATCTTGTACCCTTCCTACACATAATGTAACCTTTCCTAGCATCAATAGGAACTTAAATCATCCTTGATTTTTATTGTAACCATCACTCCTGACTTCAAAGCTCTCCATTACAGAAGTATGGTGACCCCAAGTTATAAAATCAAGAAAATCAAGAATGCATCTTGCTTTATACGGCTTCCCCAGGTCTCTCTAGACTGGAGACATGCAATGCTTAATATGGTACGCAAATATCTTGATGTGGCTTCTTCCCCAGAGGCACAGTCAACCTTCCTTTTTAGTCAAATCTCCCCTGAAGGCTTCTGTGCCATAAGCGAGCATTTTCCATTGCTCTGGGTGTTCAGCAGCCCAGCTCCTCTCCCGGGGCCTCCCACCAAGGAAAACGCAGCAGCCAGGAAGCAGAGCCAGCTTCTTTGCAGGACCTCCGCATGCAAGCTCAGCCTCCTGTCCCACCAGTGTCAAGTTCCCTGGTTCTCTGACTCATCCGGGCTCCACGTTTTCATCTCCCCCCAAATCACTTCCTGTGCCATTTGCTGACAAGCCATTCTGGACCAATCTCGGCACATCCTGGCAGAAGTTTGGCATCTGCCCCGCTCCCACCCACCCAAGCATTGCCTGTCACCACAGCAGCTGAGGGGCACTTCCTGTCCTGCAGCCCAGCCCAACAAGCCCTGCCTCATGGGGCCAATTCCAGGACAGAGGGGAAGAGACGCTGTGCAGCTGCCCAAGGAGAAACCATCACAGCTTTCAGCACGGAGCGATCGGCAACTGGCATGCTCATGCTTTCAGACTTTAGCTTCGGTATGCTCTGATGATCTCTTACTACAGAAAAGCCCTGTGGTTTGGAGGAAAACAGTATGACGGCCACACACATGCACGCACACACACACACATACACACACACTTCTCTTTCCAACTTATTTCCAGGAAAGTCTGAAAGCCCTCTGGGTCCCAGAAAGGATGAATGTATACTTATGTTCCATTTCAGTAGGTTGACCTTCCATGTGATTCTGACTTCTAATACCGTTAGGATAATAGGGAGAATTTCCAAACTCTGTCCTTTGCAGGAAGGCAGACAGCTCCACTCTCGGGCACAGAGGTTTGTCTCTGAAGCCTGGTGCATCTTCAAAGAGATCCTGAGAAGAAATCACTCTTGATCCCCTGTGACCTGACACTACACATGGCTGTGCTGGCAGTTCCCTTTGTTCCTAGAAACCCCAGGGTTCCTGAATAAACAGCGAAAGAGCTTCTCTCACAGTAGATCATTTATCATTTGTAACAATTTAGAATCCCTAAAGTCAGCTTTAGAAAATAACTTTGTTTCATTTTTGAATTTGAATATCAGAGTGGCAAACCTTTGAGGAAACCCCTTCCAATCACTCACTTCAAAATCATCTTGTATCTTTCAGGAAGAATCACGCCCTGAACTACACACACACACAGGCAGGGCTCACACAGATGTTGATGGCAGCATGATTCACAAGAGCCAGAAGGTGGGCACAACCCAAATGTCGATAAAGCATGAGTGGATACACAAACCGCACTGGATATCTTCCACGCACTGTTACCCAGCCCCAGAAACGAACAAAATATCGATACGTGCTACCGTGTGGGCAAACCTGGATACTCAGGGAGAGACGCTCAGTGACAGGGACCAGACACACAAGGATAAATACTGTGTGCTCCCACTGACAGGCAAGACCCAGAAGATGCCAGCCCACGGAGACAAAAAGGAGGCTGGTAGTTGCCACAGCTGGGGAGAGGGGAAAAGATGGAGTCATAGCATCTAATGTTGGAGTGATGAAATGTTCTGGAACTAGACAAAGAAGGTAGTTGTCCAACCTGCTGAATATACTACACCCCAATGAACTGTTTATGTGAATTTTACCTCACTTTTTTTTAGTTCATGATTTAAAAGGTATGACACAGGTTTTGCTACATTCTCTGTCCTAAGAGAATTTATGTTTTCTGGGGGTTTTTTAAGATTTTTTAAAATTTATTTATCTGACAGAGATCACAGGTAGGCAGAGAGGCAGCCAGAGAGAGAGGAAGGGAAACAGGCTCTCTGCTGAGCAGAGAGCCCGATGCGGGGCTCGATCCCAGGACCCTGGGATCATGACCTGAGCCAAAGGCAGAGGCTTTAATCCACTGAGCCACCCAGGCGCCCCTTATGTTTTCTTTTTTGGGAGAAACCATTCAGCCCACACTGTGTCACCTTCTTAAAAGCCTCTCAAAGGATTCTAAGAGTAAGTGGTTTTAAGGGGGGGAAGATTCCCTACCCTATGGACCTAACACCCGAAAGCAAAAATAGTTGCAATTTATCTACCCCAAATCAAATAAAGGGAACAGAAATTAAGATGCACTGGTGGACCATTATAGGTGGATTAAAGCACAGGGATTTGAAATTTTACCAGGTAAAGAAAATGATATGAAGATACAGTCCCAGGCTACTGAAAATACAGCCTGTGGAGACCAGTAGCATCTGCATCACCCGAGAACTTCTTAGAAATGCAGGATCTCAGCCCCACCCAGAACTAGAGGATCAAAATCTGCCTTTTAGCATAATCTCCATGCATCCCCACTGTCCATAAGCAGTCCACAGCCCCTCTCCTTGACATTGTGCTATTTTTTTTTTTTTACTATGTTTTCATTTTAATTGCAGTGCAGTAAACATAAAGTGTTGTATTAGTTTCAGGTGTACAACACAGTGATTCAACACTTCCATATGACACCTGGGGTTCATCCCTGTCACCTATTTGCACCCATCCCCACACCCACCTCCCCTTGGGTGACCTTCAGTGCATTAAGAGTCTATTTCTTGGTTGTCTCTTTCTCTCTTTTTCCCCCTTTTTTCATTTGGTTCTTAAATTCCACATGTAAGTGAAATAATATGGTATTGTTCTTTCTCACTGACTTATTTCCCTTAGCATTAAACCCTTGAGATCCACCCATGTTGTTACAGATGGCAAGATTTCATTGTTTTTTGATACCCAAATGATGGAAGCAGCCCAAGTGTCCCTGGACTGATGAATGAATAAAGAAGATGTGGTATAGATATGCAATGGAATATTATTCAAAAGTTGTATTATTTTTTTGCATTCAACAAAAAGGTCGCTATGTCCTCCAAAAGATGTCTTCACGAACCTGGCAGCACCCGGCTCCTACCCTCCCTCCACGCCACCTAAGACCGTTCTGTGCTGCACACCACCCTCTCACCGGACCCTACAGAGGGCAAGACTCTGTCAAGCAGAGCTACACAACCTAGGGACCTGCACAGGATTTTCTAAACTCATCTTGACCAACCAACCAAGAGTTTCTTCTCCCTGGAAGTGGTTCTTTCTCCTTCCTCTGCCTTGCCCACTGATACACAGACCGGTCAGTGCTACTTCAGGCCATCTCTTACTCACAGTTCTCACAGGCAGAGTTAATGGATTGGGGCAGGCTGAAGAGAAAGACAAACAGAAGGTTTCGGAGCCCTCGCTAGCAGAAGGATGGCATTTCCGTGCTGACATGGAAAAAGCAGTAAGAAAGGCAAGTCTGGTAGAGAACCCAGAACATGAAGCAATGCTACAATTAGGTATGAGTGCTGCCCTGTAGGAGTTTCCGCTCATGGTAATTACCCTATGCCCTTCTCCCGGGAGGCTCTGCGCGTTCTGACAAGCGGATCACAGCACTGTTACGTGTGCAGATGCAAACCCAGAAATGTGGGAGTGTGCGACTGGATTATTGCACTAAATGACCCTTGGGGCTACTTTTGATGGCAGAGACTCTGAATGCTTTGTGCGGAGTGTCAGGTGCATAGAGTGAGACACATGCTTAGCTGCTCTCCAATTGCGTGATCTGACACTCAAGATTACCCACAATCTGATGTTCCTTATATCAGGAAGTAAGTAAATCAACTGGCATCTGGGAAAAACAAAGAGCTACATCTGGAGAAAAAAACAAAACAAAACTCAGTGCCTGCTTCAGGAGAACAGATGCAATAATCATGTGTATGTCTATATGTATACATACATTATGAAATTATATGTATACGTATCTATATTATGAAATTATATTACATATGATTATGTAACATTATATAATATTTACATACAAATTATAAATCTAAGCTCACATTTGTTAAAATTCTACAATTATAACAATAATATGACTATTTTACTGCATGTAACAAATATAGAATTCTATTAATATTAATTTTAACATAAAAATATGTTAACGATCATCCCTTTATACATATTCTATAATATACATTACATATTATAGAATATAATTATACTTTATGTGGTATAAATTATATCTATATTTTATGTAACATTTGTTATATTTGACAACTATATGTAATATATATTACAGAATACATCTACAATCTGTACGTCACTAATATATTTTACTAGTACATAACATAGCCTTAAAAATTACCGAATCATAGCAACGCGTCTATATGTCCCAAATTAATTCCTGACCCATCACAGGCAGCCTACCCACCCTCTTAAGCCCCAGGCTAACACGGAGCTATCCTTAGGGTACATTACGAACTCATTCTTGAACAAGCTCACATTCTTCACCTGCCCGCACCATTCCCTTTAGCTCACAGAAACATGTATCCACCATCCACTTTTACATGTTTAAACATAATTTTTCCACTATAGTCATCCATTAACTTGAAACCTCAAAGAGACGCAGACTCTTCATCTGAACACCATGAATGGCTCTCGAAGACTGAACCCAGTGTAGAAGAGAGATGATCAACTAGCAGATGAGAACTGGGGCACAGCCCTCTACATGTGCTGGCTCAGGAAGGTCCTAGACGGCGACCATGAGGAATGAGCCAGAGGGTGGAGTGAGGCCATGATTTTGGATGACCAGACACATACAAGACCAAGTACACGTGAATGGTCATTAAAACAGGAATGGTTTCTCCATGGGCACCATTTTGTCACGTTATATCCTATCTTCACAAGCCCAACATGTGTTCATCTGGGTGGTCTGGGGCTATAAAGAACTCACCTTCCAGATACACCAAGGGAAAAAGAGAGGGCATGGAGCCTTGCACATGAAGGGGTTGGGGGCTAGGACTGCAGGTGACGTATGCCACTGCAGCCACATCCCACCAGGCAGAAGTCAGGCACATGGCCATTCCAGGCGCATGCCAGGGAAACTAGGAAATGTGTTCTAGCGGAGCGCTCAGGAGGAAAACAGGTACAGCGAGCCTCTGCCACAGACTACCAGCTAGGGACCACAAAGACAGGTAGATCGTGTAGAAAACGCTCATGGAGTAAAGACCTTTTATGAAATGGTTTGACCCAGTTAAGGAATATCTTTAGAACTACCACCATCCTCTCAACTCTGGGCTTGAGTTGTAACACTAATCAGGTTGGGGGGATAAACTAAAACCAGTGAAAGGCACACTAGGAAATATATGATGAGTTGGAATTAACTACTCTACAGATGCAGTGTCAGCTGCCAATGCCATCAATGACAAAAAGAGAAAACTTTAGCTCTGAGTGCCCAGGCAAGTATGCCTGATTTGATCTCGATTCAGACCCACTTTGTCTTTTAATGTCCTGCTTCTCCCAGCATAGTCCTTAATGCTAGGGGTTAGCGAACTACAGCCCACAGAAACATCCTGTTAACTACCTGGGCTGGTGTGGTCCAAAAGCTAAAAATGGCTTTTACATTTTCAAATGGCTGAACAAAATCAAAAGAACCATAAAACATCAAGTCCCATTAAAATTAAATGAAATGGAAATTTCACTGTCCATCCATGGAGTTGTACAGGAACACAGCCACGTTCATCTGTTTAGATGTCGTTGATAGCTGCTTTCATACTACAACAGCAGAGTTGAAACCTTACAACAGACTGTATGGCTCACAAAGCTGAAAATATTTACTATCTGGCCCTTTACAGTAAAAGTTTACCAACCCCTGGTCGAAGCCAAGCTGGCTACTTTCTGCTGTCAAAAACTGTTGTCAAATACACAATGTTTTCACTTCGCAGGATGCAGTATGTTCCGTCCAAGCTTTTCAGTGTATCTGCCGAAACCAAGTAACAGGTTGGCAATTCTTCCTCTACTTCCCTTGCTTTTGCTGTTCTTATCATCAATCTGGACTACACAGGAAGCTCGGAATACAGAGCAGACACACTGCACAGGGAGGGCAGGAAGCCACCTCTGCTTTTTGACGCATGAACTGGAAAAGAGTTTGCTAAGCCTCCAAAGGTTTAAGCAGAAAAAGAAATGCTCAGGCCAGTGAATGATCTGGAAGATTTCCCACCATTTCTTCCAAGTGCTGTCCTCCATGACTATTTTCTACATTTTATTTATAAACACCACTGGTCCCAACTATAGCAGCTGGGATTCAAAACGACTTCCTTTGCCGGTAATTTACCTCACTATTTTATACACACCCTACATAAGCTTCCTAGGGCTGCCATAACAAAGTGAAAGCCAGCATTACTCAAGTCCGTCTGAATTCAAAGCCCGAAATAATCCCCACTAGTTGCCCATCTTTCCAGCACTTTCTCTACCCTAGGATAAAAGGCCATGAATCCACTTATTTCCCCCTCCTTCCCCACCACTATACAGAGACCTACTGGTTCTATCCGACATTTTCTGATCGGTGGGTGCTTTCCCTCCAACCCAAACAAACTATCTACTCTCCTCTTCAATGTTCCTCACATCCAGACTCTAATTCCTAAACTCAACTTTGTTTCTCATTTACTCTTATGTATGATTGACATAACCAAACTGAGCAATAGTGCAACTAATAAAGACTATACAGACACACTTACATCTGCTAAAGTTCCGTAATTTATCACATTTTTCCTTCCTGCGTCTAACCAACAGCCTGCCCAGCAGACCCCTCCGAGCTGGCCAGACCCCCGGGCTTGCTTCTGCAGCAGCTCCGTTACCGCCCCCGCAGGCGCGCTACAGTGTCCCCAGCCTGCTTGGCAACTCAACTTCCCCAGCGAATTAGTCAGATTACCATGGTTTAGACAACTTTTGTTGTTCTTGGTAAGCGGCTATAACTGGATGAGGCCACATACTTTTCATGAACAGTTAGGTCATTTTTGATCCTCTGGCCACTATTTACAAGAGGTCTACCAAAGACTAATCTCTCAGTTTTGCAAGTTTCCACAATGCCTACATCAATGGGCAATCACTTGATATAAACAGCAAATAAAATCCTCAAAGCTTCAAGGTGCCCCCCAAATTTATTATTATTAAGTAAATACACTATTACAACTCATCCCCTGTAAAGTCATGAGCCAACTCCTATTAAGTAGTTATAAATTCTGTTATAAAGTGATTACTCCTTTCAAGAAGGAAGAGGAAAAAAAGGCAACATTTGCTGCTAAAATTCAGAAACTGGAAGTAATGCCAACAGCTACCAAATGGTAGGCAGGTAAAACAAAGATCAAACATTTTGTAATTTAGCCAAGACCCTAATCCAAGTTAACTCATAACAATGAATTAATGGGCACAGAAGGTTGTCATGGTGACCTCATTTGGGGTTTACAGCGTCTAGATGTCAGATGACGCATACGAGACGTGACACTGGAATATTGCTGAAATAATGAACAGCGGGCATGTCTGAGATTCCTGGCATCTCTGACCTTCTTAAATTTAAATTACCGTTTAAATCCACCTGAAAATATTCAAGATAGCACTCAGTCCTCTTGATTTATGCTAACAATTTGATTATCTTTCCCTACTCTTCCCAAAGCTAACCATATTTGAATATACTGAACAGCTTAACCACCTCAACAGATTTCTGATCAAAGCAAGTGTGAAATAATTTTCCCAGCTTTGTACAGCAGAATTCTTTATGCAGTAAGTCAACAATACGGAGAGGAGATAATGCAATTCAAAGGGCGTGAAGACAGGGCTTATAGAAGAGGCATTTGCTAATATTATCATGTGAAATTGTTTCTTTTGTTTTCTTAAGTCTCAGCTGGGAGGCAGCAGCAACTGAAACAATGTTCTCCCAGTGTAGCAGGGTATTTAAAATGCTTTAGAGAATGAAATTATTTTCTAATCATGAAATCCACTAGACTGTGGAACAGCGTAAGAGAACTCACAGAATGTCAGCAGCTTTGGGTCATGCTGAACTCAACACACCGGGGAGTATGAGGTGCCCTGCATTAAATCACCTGAGGCCACTGCTGTAACTAAAGCAAGCCAACAGCCCTGGGATGAGAGAGGGAGCACAGCAGCCCCATTTCTGGCCTCCTGGTTGTGCAGCTAATGCAAACAGAACAGCTGAGGAGCTTACCAAATGGGGTAGTGGGGGGGCAGGCAGGGAGGTGACACATGCTGGAGAAGAGTAGGAATGTCTAGTTTATAGTAGAATTAAAAATGTTCACCTGCAAAATCTTCTAAGTCTGGACTCTCAAAACAAGGTGCTGATCATGAATAATTATAATCCCGACTTGACCTGCAGTAAACTGCAAGACTTTTACCCTGACAGTGGAGACGTGACACACTGAGCATCAAATGAACGGGCAATCCAGACACTCTACTGCACGTCCTTCACTCAAGTGTGGGTACGTACGTTCTTCCTCTTGCTCAGCTCTGTGGTCCCAGAATGGGATCCCAGCCTGGGAGGAGAGAAAGAGGCCTCAGGTCTGCAAGGTGCGCAGCATTCCCCTTTTTTAAAGGCCAGAGAGAGAGAAAGGACAGAGGTAGAAGAAGGGAGGGAGAGAGAGAGAAAGGAGAGAAAGACAGAAAGAATGAGGCAAGAAAGAAAGAAGAGAGAAAGAAAAAGGAAAGGAAAGGAAGCAAAGGAAAAAGAGAACAGTATCTTAAAGCATCAGCTGGCCTTTCTTTACAGACCACACAGACGGTGGTGGTGTGGAGCCGGTATGTTTTGCCCCATGCACGAATGTGTTGCTGTTCCCACCATCTGAACAGCAGTCCGAGACCTGAGGACCTGGAGACACAGCGGCCCAGGAGCACCTCCATGCTAGAAGCGGCTGCCCTTCCCAGAAGCCTGGAACAGGCTTCTGTGGCTACTCTTCCCAGGAGCCCTGGACATCTGTTAGCTCAGCCCTACTCCCTGCTCGCCAGGCAACAGACACCTCCCACCCAGAGCAGGAACAGGAGTGCTCTCAGGATTGCTACTCCTGTTCTATAGAGTTAGGTTCAAATAACGTCTCCTCCACAACCAGTATGCTCCTCTGGACCCATTAACTGTGAAGCGGCAATCTGGCAATCTCGGATCTGGAGACTCAAAATCCTTTCTGGTTACATAGAAACATTATAGCGAAAAGCGCCACAGTAGGAAAAGAAACAAAAACCAAAGCACAAGAGAGATTACCACAGATTATGTATCGTGACTAAACATAATCACACAAACACAGATCCACGCACACTTGTGTGCACGCACATGCATACACATCACCATGAGTATGCATATACATGTGTGCTGCACAGCTATGTACATGCATGCGATCTCACAAGTACACACACACATGCACACACGTACACACACACAGGGGCCCACTCATATACGTGTGGGCTGCACAGCTATGTACATACATGCGATCACTCAAGTACACACACATGCACGCACGTACACACACACAGGGGCCCACTCATATACATGTGTGCTGCACAGCTATATACACGCATGCGATCACACAAGTAGACACACATGCACGCACATACACACACACGGGCCAACTCATATACGTGTGTCCTGCACAGCTATGTACACGCATGCGATCATACAAGTACACCCATGCACACACAGGCACCTGCGCGAACACACATGGGCCCACTGTTAAATTAAACAACGAAACTATTAGACTGCGGTGGCTCAGATGGCTTTACAGCCTGAATAAGCGAAACAAAATCTCAGCCTACAAATACCTCAATTACAAAAATCAAAACCAAGAACAACCAATTGCAAGCAGCCAACGAGGCTTGAAACAGGAGCCAATCAATAGTTTCCTTGTTTTGCTCTTGCCTCTTCTTCAAAAAAGTGTCTCCTTGAGTGCCTGTCAGGGGAGCTCTCCCAACTATTTCCAGCTTGGCTATGCCTGATTTTACACAAATAAAGCCTTAAAATTTTTAACATCTCGCAGTTTATCTTTTAAGCACACACGTGTACACACATATCCACACCACATGTATACATACAGCCACACATATTAATGTGGCAAACTCTTCCTCAGCAACTAAGAAACTGAATGAGCGGCAGATGTCAAAGGCTTCTTGCAAAGCAGAGGTCACTCTTTAAAATAACGAGCTCAGGCAGTAACATTCTAAAGACAGAGACTGTGAACTCGGTTCTCCAGGATCCTCCTGTCACTGATGGCTGCCCTGCAATGAGCTATTGTGTGTGGGGGGGACGCCCGTCATATGTTCTCCATCCCAGTGACAGCCTGGCTTTCTCAAGATCTTAAAAAGCACAAGGAAGGGGCGCCTGGGTGGCTCAGTGGGTTAAAGCCTCTGCTTTCGGCTCAGGTCATGGTCCCAGGGTCCTGGGATCAAGCCCCTCTCAAGCCCCTCATCGGG
This sequence comes from Mustela nivalis, assembly GCF_964662115.1. Lineage (NCBI taxonomy): Eukaryota > Metazoa > Chordata > Mammalia > Carnivora > Mustelidae > Mustela > Mustela nivalis. The sequence continues at coordinate 127,540,450 of NC_139040.1, read as the reverse complement.
CTCTCTGCTCAGCAGGGAGCCTGCTTCCTCCTCTCTCTCTCTGCCTGCCTCTCTGCCTGCTTATGATCTCTATCAAATAAATAAATAAAATCTTTAAAAAAAAAAAAAATGGACCACTCCTGCGCTCCCTGAGCAACAAAGAAACAAAATTAGATCAGCTCAGGAGCAGTGAACAGGGACGCCTTTCTCTTTCCCTCTTCTCTTTACCCCAGGAACCAGTTCCTTCTGCAGGCAGGCAGGTGCCCAGGTGCTGCCCAGGTGTGGAGAAGAGTGGGAAGGCCGAGGAGAGTACATTCTATTACCTTATTCCCCATCTGCAGACCAGAGTCCGAGCCCCTGGAGGTAAGCAAAGAATTCATCCTTAAAAGGCTGCGGGATGCCCAAGGAGATCAAAACCCTGGTAAGCACACTGCCTTGCTCCTCCCCCTTCAAGTCTTTCCTCTTATGTAAATGTATTCCCAAAACAAAGGCCGCTGTGCTTTCCCTGAAAGAACACCAAGGGAACCTGCTAGCAGTCTTCTGGGTACTTCCGCAAACATCTGGAACATCCCTATTAAAACCCGTATCTGCAGGGCCCCAACAGGAGGCTGGGAGTGAGGCCGGATCCCCTGGGAGACCCTGAGCAGGGCCTTCAGCAGGCTTCTCTTCCTGATTTCTGTCAAACCGTTTTAGGGAATCAGACAGATCATCTTGTAAACAAAACCTAATTTTCAGAGTCAAAAGGTGAAAGTGAGAGAGTTTTCATTTTGTTGACTGGTATGGTTTTAAGCAATGAGACAAGGAGAAAGCTATGTCCATGTAGTTCTGGTGCCCAACATCCAGCGTTCTGTGACGTTTCCTGTGATTTTAACACCATTTTTTAATAAAAATATTTTATTTATTTACTTGACAGAGATCACAAGTAGGCAGAGAGGCAGGCAGAGAGAGGGGGAGAAGCAGGCTCCCTGCTGAGCAGAGAGCCAAGACCCTGGGATCCTGACCTGAGCCCAAGGCAGAGGCTTTAACCCAACTGAGCCACCCCGGTGCCCCAACACCATTCTTGTTCTGCATCTTCAAAAGTTAAGAAAATGAATCTTGGTTCATGACGGGCTAACGTGAAACCACAGCTATCCATCAACAGAAAGGGGAAAAGAAGCCGACGAACAGAAGCACTGCCTTTTCAAAACCGTGCGCGCACACGCATGCACGTGTATGTACGTGTGAAACCCTTTGGGGCAACACACCGTTTCTACACTTTCTCATTTCAGAGATGATGGGAAAGGTTTTATTTCACTTTCCTCCAACAGTTCACGATATTTTAATAATAATCGATAATCACGACGAAGAGATAGTTCGTACTCACTGTACAAGGTAAAAACCTGGAGTGACATTGGTGTAGGAAAGGACCTCGTTTTTGTTTTAACCGCGTTCCATGAATGCGCCGGCTGAGCCATGGTGACTGGATTCAGTTAGATGCCAGTCCAGGCTCATCAGGCTCGGTGCCTAGTTGCAACGCACCGGGTGCTCTTTGACCGACCCCTTACAACCACATTCGGTTTCAATAATGCGGTGATTTAATGCAATGCAACCAAGAGATCACAATGAGGACAAAAACAGAACAGAATGGAGGAGGCATCACGACTCCCTGCTATCTCCCACCTCACACAGGTGCACACACCTGCAGGTCAGTAAATGCCCAGGGCCCCAGCCAGCCCCCAGGTGGAGGCTTCCCTACTCCACCTGCCCCGCCCATATGTCTATTACCTGCCAATCTCTCACTCCAGCCCATGAAAAAGACACAATGTCTCATGTAACTGCCTGTATCTCTGCATTTCTGGCTCCTGGGCAGGGTTTCAACAATGTATCTTTGCCACTATAAAGGAAACACGTGTCCCCGTTGATCCAGCACAGGGAGGGGGAAATGAAGCTGGAGGAAACCAGAGAGGGAGACAAACCATTAGAGACCTACTGTCAGGAAACAAACGGAAGGTCGCTAGAAGGGAGGGGCGTGAGAGCGATGGGGCCGCTGGGGGATGGGCATGTGGGAGGGTATGTCCTATGATGAGAAATAGATAAATAAATACCCCCCTCCCATAAAAACAGTTACAGCACCACGAAGGAGACTGAATAGTCCATTCCACCAGTGTCCGTGTCTGCGCAGACACAGCGGCCCACCGCACCCTTCCAGAGTGTCCGATCACGTCGGTGGGGAAAACGTGTGGGTCCTAGGGCTAACTTTCACTTTTTTTCTTTTTTTTTTTAATTCGGATGTACGTTTTTTGTCACTTGCATCTTAAAGCATTGCTGGAGCGTTTCTGAGCTCTCCCGCCACTCTGAGGCTTCCGAATCAGAAAGCACTGAAAAGTACTCAGGGACACAAGACATACGGAGAAGTACTTACTCAGGTGTCAGATGGGAAGGACCCCGTCAGAGCGCTTTCTCGGAGCACGGACATCGTCACAGCCCGGCCATAGGGCGGGAGGCTCTGCAGGCACCCGCGGTGGCCACGGCTGGGTCCCCAAGCATCAAGGACCCGTTTCTGCTTCTGTGTAACCCGCGGCAAGAAAACTCGGTGCAAAGCGACAACGTGACCATCAGGCGCCACACTTTCTGCGGCCCAGCGATTTGGGAACGGCCGGCCTGGGTCGCTGTGGCTCAGGGATCCCCGAGAGGTGGCCTTGCAGAGGTGCAGCGGGGCTGCGGTTATCTGAAGGCCTGATCGGGGACGGGGCTGGGGCGGGAAGAGCCAAGCGCGACACGCGGGGTGGACAGAGCTGGCCAGTCCGAGACGGCCGAGGTCCAGCGGCCGCGGCTGTGCAGCGGAAAGACGTCTTCGCGAGGCTGCTTCCGTGGGTTCACGACGCGGGACAACTGTCCTCCGCCGCGCGAGGGACCCCAGGGAGAGCAGCCCCGCCCGTGTAGGACCCGGCCTCCACAGGACCACGATCCCACCGCGGTTTCCAGCCTAGGCGGCCCGCCCTCAGTGCGTCGTGGTCAGGGGTCAGTGGTCAGCCACGTGCAGAAAGCTGCCCAGGACGCGAGGGATGACCGGGCGCCGTCCTGGAGGGCGCGCGTCCCACGGCTTCCCGGGAAACAGCTAGAGAACGGCCAGAAGCCCACGGTCGGTGGGGCGGGCTCCTGGATGGAAGACGGAGCGTCGCGCCCGAGGGTCGGGCTCAGAAACGGGCTCGCGGTGACGCAGGGCGGCCACCCGCGCCCACGTGAGCTCCCGCGGCTGCATCCAGCGACGGCGGCATGTGACGCGACCACGACGATGGGGCACATCAGAAGCCACGCGAGCCTTCGGCCGCCGATCGCCGGGAAGGACTCGGTCTGGGCGCGGGGCGCACCCGGCAGCCGCCGCAGCGGAGCGGACGTGCAGCGTCCCCTCAGGCGGGCAGCATCCGTTCAGGCGCACAGTGTCCCCTCAGGCGGGCAGCGTCCCCTCAGGCGGGCAGTGTCCCCTCAGGCGGGCAGTGTCCCCTCAGGCGCGCAGTGTCCCCTCAGGCGGGCAGCGTCCTCCCAGGCACGCAGTGTCCCCTCAGGCGGGCAGCGTCCCTTCAGGCGCACAGTGTCCCCTCAGGCGCGCAGCGTCCCCTCAGGCGCATAGTGTCCCCTCAGGCGCCGCTGCTCAGGCCCTCGCGCCCGAGGCGGCAGCTCGCCCAGAAGCGCCCGGCTCTGCGCGTGTCTTCCACGCGGCGCCTCTGCAGCCTCCGGTCTCCGACGCGGTCTGGAAAGGGACGGCGCGCCCTGGGAGGCGGCAGCCCTCAGCCCCTCAGGGGGCTGCACCGCGGTGGAGGGTGCGGCCACCCGGAGGCCCCTCCTTCCGGGCCAGTGTCCCCGCAGGGGCGTCCAGGGGCGTCGGGGGACGCGGTTCTCCCTGGTGACGGGGCTGCCGTGAGGGCTGGGGTCGGCGGGCAAGCCCCAGGCGCCGCGTCGCCTTCTGAGGCGCACGCAGTGAGGGAGCGGGGAAGCAACCCGCGGCGCTGAGGCTGCTGAGAGATGAGGCGGGCTCGCTCTGCCGCTGAGGCTGCCGGGAGGTGAGGCGGACCCGCCCTGCCGCTGAGGCTGCGGGGAGTCAAGGTGGGCGGGGCCCAGCCACCACCACCTGCTGGTTCCTGACCGCACCTGGAGCGCGAGGCTTGCCACCTGGGCCGATGGAGACTTACTGTTTCTCGGGTCCCCACCAGGCTGCGGTTCACCGACGCAGTGCTGGTTCTGGAATTCCCCGGGGACTTGCACTGGTCTGGGCCACACGGTCGCTGTCACTTACGGCATGGTATCTGTGTCCGAGGTAGAAGGAAGAAGTTAGGGTGCACGTCCGCTATCCCTTGCATCGAGAAATCAAAAAGTCCCCTGCAAGCCCCTAGAACATGTCCATGCATGGCTGATTGCCCAAACAGAGGGGAGACCAACCTCAGCGACAAGGGAGGCGGACAGGAGAGAAAAAGGGCAAAGGCGACATCACGATTCGCCCTCATTCCTCTCGGTTTTAGGACATGTGGCTTTCTCACCATGACACGTCAATACAACTTCCCCAAAGCTTCTTTTCCAGAACGAAGGTTCTTAAGTTCCATCATGGCGGGGGGGGGGGGGGGGGGGGATGAAGATTTTATGGGGGGAAAAGGAGATTAGTATTTCCACCATTTGACATGGACAAAGCAAAATGCTAAAAATAAAAAATAAAAAAATTTTAAAAGGCTCTAAGAAAACTTTGGAGTCCATGTGGCACCTACTGAACATTCCAGATTCCATCTCTCTCATTCTTAGGAAGAGAAGAATGATTTAATTTACCACGACAATGTGCTCTATTAAAACATCCATTTTTTTTTAAAGATTTTTATTTATTTATCAGAGAGAGTGGGGGGGGGGAGAGTGACCACAGGCAGACAGAATGGCAGGCAGAGGCAGGCGGAGAAGCAGGCTCCCTGCTGAGCAAGGAGCCCGATGTGGGACTCGATCCCAGGACGCTGGGATCATGACCTGAGCCGAAGGCAGCTGCTTAACCAACTGAGCCACCCAGGCGTCCCTAAAACATCCATTTTTCCAGAAGCCGCAGAGAGCCTTGGGACATCATTCCAGCTAATGAAACCAAAGTAGGAGACTCCTAGAGACTGTGGGGAAACTCCTGCCTCCTGCCATCCCTCTTTCCCTGCATCCTTCCTAACCCCTTTCCATTCATCCCTCCGTTCCTCCTGCACTCCATTCCTCCTTTCTTCTCTGAACCTAAAACACACACATTCAGGGATGCCATCTTGCAAGTAGGAGGCAATAAGCATGAGAATTAAAAGGACAAGCTCAAGAAACAAGAGGAAGAAGACAGTCTGGGACGCTGGGGAGAGTGTGAAGTCATGGCAGCAGCCTTGGACTGTGTCTGGATCTTTTGTAATGTGAGAAGAAATTAATTCCTGCTTGGTTAAAACTGTGAGCCCATTTTGTCACACGTAGCCAAATCCCACCATAACTGATAGGATTAGCCCAGTATTGCCCAAACTCATCGGGACACAGAAACTCTTTTACCCTGTAGAATCATTAACCACATCCCACAGAATTGTTGTTCTGTTGAGCATATTTTAGGAAAGACTGACCTGGTAGCATCTGAACAGATTTAAGTGGGAGAAGGAGAGCAGCTCCCCTACCACGATGTTTTAAGGGCCCATGTGCTACTCCTTGGGTGGGTGGGTGGAGGGGGTGCCGGGGAGAAGGGAAGGACTTTTAATGGAAAATAACTCAAAGAATGAGAATCAGAAATCCTGGAAGCATTACGTCAAAAGCGTATTAGTCACCTTTATCTTCAGAACACAAATATGTTCAATGTTATGCCCCACTGTGAAATTTATAATGTACTTTTCATTACTAATTTGCCTTACTTGGACAAGACTGAGAATTTTTAAAACATCTTTCACGAATGACATATACTTCCCAGCTGGTTGCTACTCCTGCCTTCTTCCACCTACAATAATTCAAAATAAGCACCAGCTCTTTATGATTATTATTTTGTGAATACCAATAGCATGTAAGTCAGGGAGACAGGGTGCATGTGCTGAAAGAAAGATGAGGGCTTCGGTGCTGTCCTGGAGCTGTACTGTCCAAGAGGGCAGCCACTGGCCACACGCAGCGACTGAGTACTTGAAACATCGCTGGCCTGAATTGAGAGATGCAAGCAGTGTAAAATCCACGCAGGATTTGGAAGATCTGGAATGAAAAAAAGAATGCAAAATACCCATTAGTAACTTATTTATTTATTATGGGCTGAAATGCTATGATTTTTGATATATTGGATCAGTTACATATATTATTAAAATTCGTTTCATCTGTTTTTTTATCACATTACTTTTCTTAATGACCCTGCTAGAATATTTAAAATTACCACTATGGCTGGCATGGAGGCCAGCATTCTATTACTACTAGACGTGTTCTACTAGAACTCTGTCCAGGCGCTCTTTTCCCATTACTGGAAATGGGAGGGAGGGAGGCTTTGGAGTTCAGTTTTCCCCACCCAAAACCTGGGGGGTGGGGGGTGATTGCTCCCAGTTTCAGATCCATGAACTGTCATAAAAGTTACGCATTTCCTCTTTCCCTCTTTTGTGTCTTAAGAAAAACAGTCTCTTGACTATTTTCCTGGGGAGAACACTGAACTTGGAGTCCGAAAGCCTGATTTGAGTCCTGTTTCTGCCACTCCCTGGCCAGGGAGTTGCTAATTTTTTAGTATCAGTTTCATATGGGAAGAGTCCATATTTGAAGTGTGTTAAAGAAAACCCTACCTGAATGTGAAGCCGGCTCTCAGTACACACAAGGTGCACTTGAAAGTGAGGGGGTTTAGGGGTGCCTGGGTGGCTCATGTGGGTTAAGCCTCTGCCTTTGGCTCGGGTCATGATTGCAGGGTCCTGGGATTGGGCCCTGCATCGGGCTCTCTGCTCAGCAGGGAGCCTGCTTCCCCCTGTCCTCTCTCTGCCTGCCTCTCTGCCTACTGGTGAACTCTGTCAAATAAATGAATAAAATCTTTAAAAAAAAAGCAAGAAAGAAAGAAAGAAAGAAAGAAAGAAAGAAAGAGAGAGGGTTTATTTACAGATGCAGAAAACAGTATATGGGAAGATTATTTTAAATAATGGAGGAGAATTTTCCCAGCAGCTTGCAGCCCACAGCCTAAAGTATAGAGGCACATAATATGCCTCCCACAATGTCCACATTACTTATTTTCAATCATTGCGCTAAAGGCTGAAGCGATTAGCACTTAGGTTCCCAGCAGGAAAGGAATCTCAGTAAGAAAACAAATACCAGCCAGGTGCTGTTTAGGAACTGAGAATACAGCTGGAAAAGAAAGAAAGAAAAAAAATCAAACGTGACTCCTTCCCCTCGTGGTGCTTCTTTTTCTGCAACTCCAGAACTTCCAGCATCGTACAGATCTGTGCCATAGCAATTAGGAACAAAAGCAGTGAATGGTAGGTACACAGGTGTCAAAGTTTCCGTAAACACAACAGAAAGTTCCTCTCTGTGAAAGACAGAACTTTGGAGAAATTAAATGCAAAATGTCTAAGAATTCTGCAGTGAGCTTAAGTCCTGTGATCTAAGTAAGTGGCAAGTCTTAATGACTAAGAAGACAAAAGAGGTCAAATTAGAACAGATACTCAGAGCAAGGCTAGAAGCCAAATGAGAGGAAAGTCTAGGGAACCCGAAGCAGAGAGCATAGGTAGGGACTGTGGCAATGTCCCAAACTCGGGCTTTACCGTGTTTTCAGACCTTGCACAGCACTGTGCCCAGCATCCAAATTTGCAGGTTCGGCTCAGGAACCAACAGGTCACATCCAAAGCCACTGTCTAGCCATAACTGGATAGTCTTCCTAAAATCCTTTATACATTGCTACTTTATTTATTATTAAGCCACTGGCCCTCTATGTACTGTCACCATTCATGTCACTCAAGGAATCACCCTCTTGTGTCGATAAAGAATCAAGTTACAATCACTGACACCTGTGTTTTACAGACTACTGACTCCTGGGACGGCTGGCATCAGAAACACGCAGTGTCCCGACCACTTGGAAGGAGCATGGGGCCCAGACCAGCCCCTTCCCCATCTCCCTTCTTCATTCATTCAATACATATGTATCGCATGTCTCTGTTATGGGTTGGATTGCATTTCCCCAGAATTCATATGTTGAAATCCTAACCCCCAGGACCTGAGAATGTGACTCTGTTTGGAACTAGGTCCATTTCAGATGGAATTAATTAAGGGAGGATGAGAACAGAGTCTTCCCTGGAGCATTTAGAGAGAGCCTGGCCCTGCCAACACCTTGATCTCAGACTTCCAGCCTCCAGGACTGTGAGATAATCGGTTTCTGTTGTCTAACCCGCCCAGTGCGGGGAGCTCTGTGCAGCGGCCCTCGCCGACTAACACAGCCGGCTGCGTGCCAGCTCTGACTGCCGAACCCGCCCCACTGGGTCCTTGCTTAACTTCTGGACAGCCGAGATGGGCGTGACTAAGATGACTTCAGATGGTGACCAAGGACAGCTCTTACCCACGCCGCATTAGAGATTCTTCTTTATTTCGCCGCTCACAAAACTGTGAGCAGGTAAAGACAAATCAAACGTGAACGGCTGCGGTGCTAGTATGCATTCCATTCCAGGAATGAACGGCCGACGGGCATTCCGCTTCTCCCATGACAGAGCCTCAAACTGACAAGTCAGCCCTACTTCCATTTTTCTTCCTCGATGCACGTGGTCACTGTCCAGGATGATGCCTTTTCATCGGCAATACTTCTCCAGTATTCCTTCTATGTAATATAAAGTTAGATCTTTGCGGTGCAAGCCCATAAAACCACACCTGACATATAACCTACTGAGGCAGGTGGCGAAAGATAATTCTTTTCGTTGTATATTGTTGGGCATTTTTTGGAAACTTTAACAAGAGTAGAGAATGATATGAATGAAAAGTAAAAGTAGAAAGTTGGGATGCTTTATGGGCTGACAATCCCAAAAGGAATGTACTAAGGTACATGTTTTTATTTTGTTTTAAGATTTTATTTATTTATTTGACAGAGATCATAAGTAGGCAGAGAAGCAGGCAGAGGGTTGAGGGGGCAGGGAAGCAGGCTCCCTGCTGAGCAGAGAGCCCCATGCGGGGCTCCATCCCAGGACCCTGAGATCATGACCTGAGCCGAAGGCAGAGGTTTAAGCCACTGAACCACCCAGGCGTCCCAGTACATGTTATACAGATTAATAAATGGATAAAAGATATTATTGTAGAAGTACACAACTGCTTGCCTGGGTAAAGATGCTGGGGGGAGTCTTTTATGGCTTAATCTGAGTACAAAACTTTAGAATGTATAATATAGTCAATGTCAAACTAAAATGATTTTTTTTGATAATACACTTTGACCATTCATATTTTCCCATTGCCTCAAATACTTCTCTACCAGAAAAATAACTTTTCTGTGTATGTAGTTGGATACCAAAGAAATGATAAACAGATAGATGATAGACAGGTAGATAGATAGATAGATAGATAGATGTAGAGAGAAACACACAACTGTATCATAGGAAATAAGGTAGAGAAACCTTCTAGATTACATAGTCAGTTAGGGTTTGTTTTTTGTTTTTACAGTTAGTTTTTCAAACTGTCTTCCCCAAGTCATAACGTGCCTCTTTTTTCTGGTGGGGCACCTGTCACTCTGTCAGGACAAGTCCTCCTCGTTCTTCATGGGACAGCGCTGCCCCAGCACGGCAAGGGTTTGGCATTCCTGGACCCTGCCCACTGCACTTTCCAAGCCTCCATCGTTGGGATGACACAAACGCCTCCTGCACACTTCTGAGCTCTCATCTTGATCAGTAGTTGCTACCAAGCTAACCAGCAGGTTTTTCCAGTCTGCCCAGTGGTGTCCAGCTCAGGTGTCACAGAAAAATCCAGATTGGGTGGCATTGCATAAAAATGCATTGTTTGGGGGGTACTTAGATGACCCGGTCCGTTGAGTGCACAACTCTTGGTTTCGGCTCAAGTCATGATCTCAGGGTTGTGGAAATCGAGCCCATGTCTGGCTCTGTGCTCAGCCCAGATAGAGTCTGTTTCACACTCTCTCTCCCTCTACCCTTCCCCCAGCTCATGATCTAAACAAATAAATAAATAAATCCTTTTTTTTTAGGAGAAAAATGCATAAGTCTCCCACCAGCATTGCACCGAAATGCCTGGCTCTCTTGAATAACCAGAGCATTTGCTAGCAACGGGGCACACATTCGCACACGGCCACTGCCTGGGGGACGGCCAGCTCCCCTCCACTTCACCTGGCCTGCTTTCCCTCTTTAGGGTACCTTTGGGGCCCGTAGCACATCTAATTTGACACCTAATTGTCGGATTCTGCCTTTAGAGCCCAAATTGATCACGGATGCCTGGGTCCCCAGAGATGTGATGGACTTCTGTGGGATGAGGCCTGGGCAGCAGGCCTTTTTAAAGCACTCCAGGGGATGAGAAGGCGCAACCAGGACTGAGAGCCCTGCTGAAACTCTGCGTTAATCCAAGGGTCCACTGACAGACAACACCAGCATCCCCCAGACCTGCTGGAAGTGCAGAGCCTCAGGTCCTGGCCTGGATCATGAGAGCCCCCAGTGATCAGTAAACATGTTATAACACCACTGATGGAAGCTGATTCTTCCCGCCACTTGAAGCAGCACCTCCAGGGGGATGACTCTCAGGCAAACCTTCCCTGATAGGGCACACTGTGTTTCCACTGGGATTACATAAAACTGCGGTGACTTTCCATCCAGGCTTCCTGCCGGCTCTTGACTGGAGGAAATGTGCTCACAGTTTTGAGTCTGCAGGTTTTCTCCATTTCCTACATTCACGGAAAATGTGTCTTGTAGGACGCTGTTGTCTTCCTCAGGGTGCCTAAGTTTTCTAGGAGACAATTCAGAACGAAGCTGCCACCATGTTCCTACAGAAACGAAAATCCACTTTTTGGACTTTAAAAAAAATTATGATGTATTACCTCTGTTTCCTGTTTCGTTTTGTCTCGTTTTTCCTCTTTCTGGAGCTCCTACTGTTTACATATTGGACATTGTCGAGCGGCCTTTCTCGTTTTCTGATCCTTCCTGTTCTCCATTTCCTTGTCTTTTTTCTCTACTTTCTGGAGAGTTCCTTAATTTCATTTTCAGTAGTAAGTTCTTTCCGTGCTTACGCATATCCCCTTGGCACATACATTTTCACGTCTCCAACGCGGTCTTCCAACTGCCAACACCCAGCAACTGTCAGGCCTGGGGACTTCTATGGTGACAGTCTTCTACTGGGCTTTTCAGAGCAGCAAGCTATAAACACCAAGGAACTATTCTGCCTTGGGAACAGCCTCCAACTAATAACTGAGTGACTCTTTCCACTCGGCACACTCCTTGGACATCCAAGTTGCTGTATCGATAGTCTGTTCCTTCTCATTTCTTAGCTTATTCCATGAAACGGATGGATCACAGTTGGCTTAACCATTCGCCTGGAGAAGGACACCAGACGTTGCTTCTTTCCACTCTGGAGATATTACAAGTAAAGCGTCCATGAATATTCATAGATGGATCTATGTGCGGACATAAATTTCATCTGTCTGGGACAAAAGCCCACATGGGCGATTACGGGATCATGTGGGATTTGCATGTTTCGTGGTGCCTGGTTTGGGAGCTAGAGGGCTTTGGACTTCAGCCAAGAGCAATGGAAACGATTCGCCAACTTTGAGACAGATAGGACGCAATCAGCCTATTACTAGATGAAAAGTAACAATTTCACGTAATATAAAAACTAAACTGGACATGAAGAGTTCAAGCAACACTGCGATCATGAGTAGAAGGAGAAAGGAAGTGACCAGAAGAGAGTCGCTGGGAGTAGACAGGAGACGTGGATCCAGGGAGCAAAGTTCTTTGGAGTCTTACAGGGTTAAGCCCGTAGTTGGAAAAGGATACCCTTGCAAAATATGACCCTTTGGACTTCTTCAATCCCCAGGAGGATATTTGAGGAGAAATATAAACAAAGCAAAGCAGAAAAGTAACTTGTGCTTAAATTTATTTTTAATTAATGTGTCCATTTAACATTAAAAACGATTCCCATAAACAAAACGATGGCTTAAATAATAGCTGAGAGAAAAAAATCTCCACCTCATTTTTTTCTCTGTCTGCAGCCTCTGTGTACTGCTTTTAATAAAATAAAACATGATGTGCTCCTGTGGGTAAATTATGATTTTTCTCCTAATATATTCTAATTCAAACTATTTTCAGAGCGCCCAATCTGAAAATTGCTCCCATATCTATAAAAAGCACATGTATTTTGAGAAATAAAAGATGAGAAACAAGAAGAAAAAGATACTTTAAAAAAAAAATCTGCAGCCTGTCTGGTTACAGCTCGAGCCAAGAATCTGATGTCCTGAGAAAATAATTCTTTCCGACAGTTTTAGAAAAGGAAGAACCCAGATAAAAATAAGCCTCTAGCAAATGGAGCCTGGACAAGAATGCCTCCCCCCCCCCAAAAAAAATCCAATTAAAAATATATATTATCTCACTTGCATATCTTATTTTGGGGCACCTTAAAGACAAATTATTATTAAATCCTTTCCAAGAATTGTCCAACTTTATCATAACCCCTATATCTCCTTGCAGTTTCTCTTTTTTTTTTTTTTTTTTTTAGATTTTATTTATTTCAGAGAGAGAGCATGAGAGGGGGAAGGGTCTAAGGGAGAAGCAGACTCCCTGCTAAGCAGGGAGCCTGATGCAGGACTCGATCCTGGGCTCCGAAGGCAGTCGCTTAACCAGCTGAGCCACCCGGGTGCCCTCCTTGCAGTTTCTTACTGCCGAGGTCAAGTTTGTGGTAGGTAGTGGCGTATTTTTGTTTTGTTCCATTTTGTTTCTTCACAACAAATCCTGAGAGGTGGTCAGGAGCCCCACCATTCCATTTTTCAAACTTGGGTGTTCAGGAAAGCCAGTTTCAATAAAGAAAAAGAAAAGGAAAAAAAAAAGGCAAGCAAAACCAACAAGGAAACAGAAAACCTGTAAAGATACATTGTCACTCCATTTTGCAAAGGCAGTAACACCCTGGATGAAAACTGGTGACGTAAAACAGCTATGAGTGGCCCCGGTCTTAGACACTGTGGACCCCTGAATCTGGGTATTGCTTTCCCTGTCTGAATCTTTGTCTCCAATTGCCTCTTTCTCCAGTCTGTTCCTCTGTTCTGCTACACAAGGAACGCAGGGCTCTGTTCCAAGGATGACTTTAACGAGACATGAGGCCAAGCTTCATGGGGTAAAGCCATCTCAAAACTCGGAAGCCACTTCTCATGAGGCTATATCAGGTGCGTCTCCTAATACCCCAGAGCAGGCATTGTGGGGTTTTCTGCCATATTTAAAGACCTCAACATACTCCTTTCAAGACTCCCAATGGTGGAGAGACTTTGTGGAATCAGATACACATTAGAGTCCTCTAACTCGCTTATAAATCCCAAATTTCCCAGACTCCTCTCCATATGAACACATTCATTATTGAACCATAGCACATACACATGTACTCTGTTTCTAATGACCTGTGCCCTTGAATTACCATTACAGGTGTTAAGGTCCTTACGTATGCATAACCTCCAGCCAAGCAAAGGAGAAAAAGAACAATTCCAAGCTTAAGAATGACTGCATACATGAAAGCTTTTAAATCTTTATCCGTTAAAAAAAAAAAAAAAAAGTATCTTTAAAACTGATCTTTTGGGGGCACCTGGATTAAGCCTCTGCCTTCCGCTCAGGTCATGGTCTCAGGGTCCTGGGATCACGCCCCGCATCGGGCTCTCTGCTCAGCGGGGAGCCTGCTTCCTTTCTTCTCTCTCTCTGCCTGCCTGTCTGCCTACTTGTGATCTCTGTCAGTCAAATAAATAAATAAAATAAAATAAAATAAAAATAAAAAATAAACTGATCTTTTGTTCAAAAGCAGACCACATCCATGGTTGTCAGATTTGTTGTATTTGAACTCATCTCTTTGAACCTTGCATCATTTTTGTCTTTATATTTAAGTAGATCATGTCCAGTCCTGGTGTTGTACTAAACACATCCTCAGATGTTGGTTAAAACATATAAGTATGTGCACCATGGTAGCCAGCCTCCACAACGGCCCCCAGTGATGCTCACCAACTGGGATTCATACCCTTGCATAACCCGCTCCCACGCTGAACCAGGACTGGCCCTGCACCAAGAGAATACAGTGCAAATGAGAGTGTGTGATCTCTAAGCTTCCACTCTGGGCTTTTGCATCACCCACTCTGTGAAATGTCATCCGCCAGGCTGGGAGAATCCTTACGCACCATGTGAAAAGGCCAGACAGAAAGGGATGAAGGTGTCAGGCAAGTGAGGGAGCTGCCTTGGAAGCAGATCCCAGCCCCAGTTAAGCCTTCGGATGATGGCAGCCCGTCAACAAGGGACAGCAGACTCCTGAGAGACCCAGAGCCACAGCCACTCAGCTAAGCCACTCCCAAGTTCCCGAGCCATAGAAACCCAAGAGAGGAGAAACTAATACCATTGTCTTAAGCCTGCTACCTTCTGGGGGTAATTTGTTACATTCAAAACCATACTAATTTGAACATACGTATGTATATACATAAAGAGCACAGATTCCCCAGAAAAGGACTCAACTCCAACCAGAAACAATTTTTTCAAGGCGTCTACCCTTCCAGCAGATGTCAACCCTTCCAGCAGATCAGATAAAATATTTTTTTTTTACTGTTAGTCTTAAAAATATCAAGAACCAAATATGGATATTTTGCACATCAATTAAATATTTACTTCTGAGAACCACTGTCCCTCTTCCTGCAAAGTTCCTTCTTCTGATTAGGCTCTGATAAAGGGGGTAGAGATGGTCTCTATGGCTCTCCAGAATTTTCCATGAACGTCTACATCACTTGCCAGCAACCCATGTGAGTTGCGAAATTATATTTTTAAATAATCTAAGTGATAAAAAATATTAATCAAACTGATACTACACTGAGGATGATTTAATTTTTTTCTGCAAAAGAATGCTTGATAACTTAATTGAGTTCAAGAGAAAATATTGAGATAAAACTGTAAATGCTCTACCAAATATTTGCATTGGAGAAGGGTTAAACTCACGTCTTCTCTTTACTCTGTGCATGTAATGGACTGAATATTAAAAGGCACATGATGAATTTAAGACTATACTGAATATGCCAACAGACAAACATATTTGTTTAAGAAACAAATGATTTCTCTCTTTACAGAGTCCTACCAACCAAACTTGCTATACCTTGCTACATGTTTCCAATCTTGCTAAGTCTATGCCAAGATGAAATTCTACGTTTTAGCCAAACGTATCAAATTATATTCATGGAATCAAATATATGAGAACTCACAGATAGGCGAATAACTCAGTTCATGAAATTATATGGGCAAATCCAATATTCAGATGGCGTCTAACGGGAACACAGCCTGTTATGCACAATAAAATTTAAAACAAAAATTAAGAAGGTTCTCCCACTGTAGTAGGGAGTTTCCCAAGCATGGAAAACTGCCTTCTGTATTCTGGGTAATTACCCAAAATATGAAATGTCTATTTAATAGTTCTTTCCTCAGCCAGACATTTCTCTACCCACAGCCACCACGTTCTCATTCCCAAGTCTACTCTCTAATTTTATAAGGAAATATCCTGGGTGAGGGCGGGGGGAGGAGGAGAGAAAGAAAATTTAGTCAGTAGCTATCCTGCTTTCTTGTTTTTCCAGATTTTATTCTTTACGTCACAGGAAAAGAAGTGGCTTTTTGTTTTTCCTTTTTCTTAAGTTTACTGAGCACTTTTTTAAAAAAAAATATTTATTTATTTATTTGAGAGAGAGAGAGCATGAGTGGGACAGGCAGAGGGAGAAGGAGAGAGAATCCCAAGCAGACTCTGTGCCGAGCTCAGCGTGCAGCTCAATCTCATGACCCTGAAATCACGACCGGAGTCGAAACCGAGAGCTGGACGCTTAACCTAAGGTTCCGCGCAGAAGCCCCTACTGAACACCTTCTCTGACGGCTGCCGATCTGAGTGTTCAACTATTCCGTTACTACTCCTCGTTAACTCCCCAGTAACCGTGTGGGTGGTCCCACCTTGCACAATGAGATAACTGAGCCTGAGAGAGAATAAAGAAAGGCTGCCCCAGCCATACAGGTAGTCTGAGGCGGGACAGGGATCAAGACCGTGACGTCTGACACCAGAGGCGATAGCCTCCAACACTGCTTTCGAGCCATGTTCATTCTCGTGAATAAAACCAGCCATCAAAGGCATCTGTTCTCAGGGGCTTTATGAGAAGCTGTTTTATCATCTATTCGATGGGGTAGAACAGAATGGAATTCATAAGGAACATGGGAGTTCCCTGCACAGGTGTTCTGTACGTTACACAGAGTCCCTCAGACCTTCCAGAAACGTAACAGAGACGGCAGGGACACCACTGTGTGTGATTAATATGCAAGGAAGTACAACAAAAGGGGGTTTTCTTGACTTACAAGACTAATTGAAACCCCACGTGCTTGTCTAATTCGACTCCGGCAAGAGATTTTCAAAGCAGAGCGCCTTTTAAGGAAATGTGTGTAGTCACAGATTCGGACCGATGGGCTGGTGTCAAATCAAGCATCATCAGGACAGGCTTAGTGCTTTTAGTCCCATATTCTGCAGCATTACGTATTCCACTGTCCATGGTCTTCACCGGTTTTCAGACAAAAGACACGCAGTGGCCAATCAATTCCTAAAATATCAATCAGTCATGCAACTTGGTAGCAAATACATAACTAGGGAAAACTTAGCAATTTGTACCTTGGAAAAGGAAGCTTGCTCTGCTCATGGCAATCTGTCTGCTCGAAACTCATACGGTTGTGGAAGCGTCAACAATAAATTCATTTCTTTTTATGCCAGGGGCTCCGCTATTCATTACTAGAAAGATTTATAAAAACTCACAGAGAAAGGGATTCTAATGAATGTCAAGAGTTAACGTGATTGCTGAGGAATGATAAAATCATCATTCTGCTGTATGCATGAGGGAGTCTGAAACAGATCACTACACCTACGCAAGGTCCTACCTTTATTGTGTTCGTGTCTTTGTGGAATCACTCAGCGAGTGCAACCCAAGCCAGCAATCACGCTGTGCGGCCGCGTTACTCAGCCCGTGCAGGTGATAGCAGTGTTAGACCATGGCAAAGCCATATCAGAACCAGGTCTCCTGACTTCAAGTCAAAGACGTCCCGAACAACCGGAAAGGTACCTATGTCCACGAGAGCAGGTGCGCAGCGGAGCCTGCCTTTATCCCTGATGGCAGTGTCCACGGCCAAAGCACCATCGCCACAGCCACATCATGGAGGCCTCATTCGTTCCAACAGCCACTGGGAAGTCCAGTAACTTCAAAACCACCTAACAGGGAGTTCTGGAAAGGTAAAAGATATGCCTCGCTTTCTTCCAACTGATAGCAGGTGGCACAGGAGTCAGTGACGGAGACCAGAGTCCGGGCTCCGTGGGGATGGACTGAAGGAGCCAAGAAGGTTGTGTTAGAAGGTTTCTGTTGCGACGTTTTACCGTTCGGCAGACACTCTCCTCCTCACCCTTTTGACAAGGACCATAGGAAAGAGAGAGGAGAAATGAGAGTAATCGTGGCAAAAGCTGAGGTAAAAATGGCCCACGTTCGGAGATCGACCGGCACGGGCACGCGGAACGCAGATTCTAAAACTACTGGTTCCCCGCTGGGACTCAGAGCATCCTGACTCGTGATTGGCAACCATGTTAAAGTCAAATAGGAAGACAAGAGGCTAAAAATAGCACCGCAACAACTCAACAGCACATTGGATGCATGTAATGTTGCTGCTCTTCGTGAGGAGTCAGCCCTCCGTTTCTCCCCAGCTGCTTTCCTTAGCCTGCCTTCTCCGCGAGTCTGTGTGCGTCTCTCTCCGTTGGTGAGCTCCGAGGGTGCAGCCATCAGCCATACCGATGAATGGAAGCGCGTGTTGGGAGTAAAGAAAAATAACAGGTGGGTAGGAAAATTAATTTAGACATCTTGGGGATTTAAAAAAAAAAAAAGTCCCCCCCTCCAAAAAAAAGAATTGAAATTCAAAGACAGAAACTGCTCTCAGCGGAACCCAGCCAACAAGAGAAATTGCAGTTAGACGGTTGCATCAGGGAATCTATCTGAACAAGGAAGCAAGAAGTTAAAAATTAGTTTAAGCAAAGCAATATCGAGAGGGTCCCACACGTATCAAGCTGGAATTCTAACAGAAGGAGAAGGAAATGAAGACGTGAAGACAGTGTTTCACAGCCCAGATCCTTCCTGAATCATCCTGGAAACCTTTCACAGCTCAACGAGTTGCTTAAAGCGAATCAATGGGAGTTTGTAAGTGCGGGTTTCCATGATTCTCTGCGCTTTTCCTAAATGACTAACCTCTACCTAACTCTTCAGACTTTGCAAAGGTTTCTTCACTTATGGTTTCACTTAATGCTCTCAACAGCCTTGCGACACGGGTATCATTAGACCCATTTCTCATATGAGAAAACTAAAACTCAAGAGGGAAGTATGGAACCTTTCCCACAATCCCACAGTTATAAAAGAGCCTGGGTGCATGCAACAGCGTTAAAAATTTTTTGGGTATTTCTTCCTTCAAACGGTGGAGCCCAGTTCCCGTCCCCGGAGTGTGTGATTTTGCTTCCAACAAATAGACTAAATGTGAGATGAACATATCTGATTTTTAAGACAAAGTCATAGAAGGCAAGATGGCGTCCATCTTGCTCACTCTTGCATCACTTACTCTAAGGGAAGGCAACTACCATGTTGTGAAGATACTCCAGCAGCCTGTTAAATGAGTCCACTTGGTGAGGAAGAGGCTTTCTGCCGAAATGCTGAAAAAAAAACATTCGCCTTCTACCAAAAGCCATGGGAGTGAGCCACCGTCCAGCCTCAATTAAGGCTTCGGATGACTTCAGCCAAGGTTGGAATCTTCACCACAATCTCATGAGACACCTTCAGTCAGAACCACCCAGCTAAGTGGCTCCCAAATTCCTATCCCCCAAAACTATGAGATAATAAGCACTTGTTTTAAGCTAGTAGGGAGTGATTTGTTCCATAGCCATGGACAACTGCATACACCAGGAGACACACCCAAAGGTCTTGACCCTGAAGCCTGTGTCCTTTTACTTCCCACCACTACTTTTTCCATGACTTTTTGTACAAAATCAACATATTTTGGCTCACTCAATGTACATTGTCTTGTCCCTTCAATCTTTGCCAATTATGTCTCCTCTTCCTGTGCCTTTTATAGGATTTCCTATATTCTTTTTTTCTTTTTTTAAGATTTTATTTATTTATTTGATAGCTAGAGATCACAAGTAGGCAGAGAGGCAGGCAGGGGCAGGGGTGGGGGGTGAGAAGCAGGCTCCCTGCTGAGCAGAGAGCCCGATGGGGGGCTTGATGTCAGGACCCTGAGATCATGACCTGAGCCGAAGGCAGAGGTTTAACCCACTGAGCCACCCAGACGCTCCTTTTTTCAAAGATTTTACTTATTTATTTGACACAGAGAGAAAGAGACAGCAAGAGAGGGAATGCAAGCAGGGGGAGAGGGAGAAGCAGACTTCCCACTGAGCAGGGAGCCCGATATGAGGCTCAATCCCAGGACCCTGGGATCATGACCTGAGCCGAAGGCAGGTGCTTAATGACCGAGCCCCCCAGGCGCCCCAGTTCCTATATCCTTGAGGCACCGGCCCCCCTTTATAGACAATGAGTCCCACACAAACAGGAGACAGACCAGTTTTAGTCACCAGTGCATCCCCAGGACCAAACTGAGTGTGTAGTAAGCAGCAATACTCAATATATATTTTTGAATGCATAAATATCCAAAGCACACATGATACAACAAATCTGCCGGTGGAACATTACTCTCATTTTATCTTGAACGAGAGAGAAATGAATACATCTTATATCAGAAGGAAGAGGGCATTCTGCTAGAGTTATCTTTTAATTTTTTTTATTGATCCAAGCTCCCCGTTTGAAGTGTGTTTTATTCTGATAAAGGAAATACTTTGAAGAACAGGATATATGACTATTTTCCAACGACATCCGAAAATCCCCAGGGCACGTAAAAATAAGAATATTTTCCTAATCAAAAGCGTCTGGTTCAATCCTCCATGAGTTTTCTTCACTTCCTTTCCAGACCGACTGGAGGGTTCGGGCAGCAGGCCCTCAGACGGGAGTGGCCGCGCCTGCTGCTGACCTCACCCCAACCCCCGGCTGCAGAGCGGGGCTGGAAGCACAGGCTGCCGACAACATTTGTACGGGCAAGTTAGTTATTTGTTCACACATGAACAGTAAATCAA
Source organism: Mustela nivalis (assembly GCF_964662115.1). Lineage (NCBI taxonomy): Eukaryota > Metazoa > Chordata > Mammalia > Carnivora > Mustelidae > Mustela > Mustela nivalis. Next base: position 127,520,146 of record NC_139040.1, on the reverse strand, counting down.
CATGTAGCCGTAAGTTGCAACGGCTTTTGATTCTGTGGGAAATGGCCAACCACCCAGATTTTGCTTCACAGCCAGGAAAAAAAAAAAATTAGTAATAATGTGTGAGAGGAACAAAATGCAGGAAACATCGATCAGACACGACTGAAAAAAGAAGTCCAAGAAAGAAATAATGGTGCTAACAGCAACGCACCTTAGATCAAAGAGCAGACGTTTTTATAGTAACCACTAAGACGGGAGGCAACATCACATGCACATTTTTAATTCAGTCCTCGCTCCTTTCTTCGGCATTTTATCATCTCAGCCACTGCGGCCTGCTAGATCTTTCTGCAAGGAGAGGAACGTCCTGTGCAATCTAACACAGGAGCCCCGGGCCACGCGTGGTTGCTGAGCGCTGAAACGTGGCTAGCTAGTAGGACTGAGAACAAAAAAAAAAAATTAATATTTATTTTTTTATTATAATAACTTTCATGAGTTTATAATCATTTTTTTTAAGATTTTACTTATTTATTTGAGAGAGAGACAGAGATAGTGACAGATAGCAAGAGAGCATGAGCAGGGAGTGGAGGGAAAAGCAGTGTCCCCGCTGAGCAGGGAGCCCAATGTGGAGCTCGATCCCAGGACCCTGGGATCATGATCAGAGCCAAAGGCAGAGGCTTCACCGGCTGAGCCACCCAGGCGCCCCAACTCTGATTAGTTTAAATTTAAACAGCCACATGTGTCTAGAAGCTACGGTATCTAACCACACAGCACCAGAACTATTTCCCACAGAGTCTTGGAATATGGGCACTCGGGCTACCAGAGGAACTTCGGTTAAGACAGGCTGAACAACATGACCATTTGCCAAGGACAGCAAGAAACTCGAAACTCAAAAAACTCAAGCTATTTTTAAAAGGTGCTCGGGAACCCTACTGTTCCACTATTTTCTGGAGTTTCTTACGATCGACTCCGCACACAAGACATGAGAGAAGAAAGAGCAAAAAAGAAAGCCCGCCCAAGTCCTGCAGCCGAAGTTCCTGTCCCAGCAGAGAAAGAGGGCTCGGTCCGTTCTACGAGAGAGACCACCGCAAGCACCTTCGGGGGGCAATGGGGCAGCAGAGTGACGCGAAGAGCTGCCTGGGACAGAGATCGTTGTCAATTCACAAGGGGGTCTAGCCGGAATGCAAGAGAGCCTCAGAGGGTGAGACAGCCTGAGGGAGATGCCCTAGGAGCACAGTGGCTCTCTCACTGTTTCCTTCTGTCTGGGGAGCAAGTCCAAACTCAGCGGCCTGTAGGGCAAGCAGCAGGCAGCCCCTGTCCCAGCCTCCCTCCCATTACGCAGAGACCTCCTCGCTCACTGCCCCCCAGGACAGATCTGACCGTTGCCTGCTGGCCATTCTGCATCTTCGGCGACGGGCTCTTCTCCGGCTTTCTGAGGGCCTCCCAGACTGCACGCGACCAAACGGTCCAGGGCCAGGCTGACGAACAGCTGGAACCTCGTCCCCTGCTGGCAGGAGTGTGACCTGACACGACCAAGCCTAAAACTGTTGCCTAGGGACCTACTAAACCAGAGCGCTCCCACTCTTGGGTAAAGGCATACCCAACGTGGACATCTTTTCACCAAAAGACATGCACTTCGATGTTCATGGTGATGTTATGCAAAGTGCCGTGAAACTGGAAACCCCGCAAATTCCAAACAGAATGCAGGGGGGGAATGCGGTATTTTTCTTTGGCAGATCATTCGTGTTCGTTGCTGTGTAGTACTCCGCCATAGAGATACACCGAGTTTACCCACTGACTCGGACAGCAGGATGGGCTGAAGCTACTAGATACAAAAGAGCATCATTGTATCGTAATGTCGGACAGAGGCTTCCTGCATTGTGCATCATTCCGCGTACAGAAAGTACAGAAATGAGCAAATTAGTTCAAGCTGTTCAGAGAGGCAGAGGTGGTCATGACTGAAAGGGATGGGGGAGGGCCCCAGAGGGACCTGAGCCTTGATCTGATGGGTGTGCTCAGTTGTAAAAAGTCAGTAAGCTGTCCGCGTAAGACACACACATACACTTTTCTGGATGTATTCTTCAATAATTTTTTTTTTTTTAAAAAGCTCTATCCATCTTCCAAGTACAACTCAGAACTCACCACTTCCATGAACCATGAAAATAACCTACAGCAATCTTTCATGTTCTCATCATTTTAAAAGAAAAAACCCTCATATTATTTCAAGCACATACATTTCAGTGTATCAATCAGAATGTAAACACTGTACTTTTTTAACCGCCCCCCCCCCAAGTGTTTGGCACAGTACTGGTCACAAAATGTGTATTTTATAAAGTCTTGTAAACCAAGCACATCTTTTCTGCTGTTATTTAAAATTGCTTAAGTGGCAAAGACAGGTATTATCTCATACTTTCTGTGAATTTTCAAACAGCTGAGTTCAGTTAAGCACACATTTCTTTGCACATATAAAAATGGAAAACATTGTAACAAGAAAGACTCTGGAATTTTCCATCCACGCAGCTGTTGCTACACAGCGTCTGTGGTATAACCTTCTCTTAATGGAACTCACTCCCCCAATCCCACACAAGAGAAATGATTTCATTCCTCTGCAGCCCCATCACGAAACTGGGCAAAGGCGTCAGAAGTAATCAAGGAAGGAAAAAAAGATTCCCTAAAAATGTGATGAAAGCCATGAAAACTATTACGGCGTACTCCATCCAGAATTTCAAAATTTATGGTAAATCCTATTTTTTTTTCCCATTTCCAAATGACAGTTGACTAATTAGTATGCTTCTTCTGTCGCTCATGAACTTTGAGCACAGAGGACAAGGAAAGTACAAATGCAGAGACAAGCCGTAAATGACAGCCGTCGTGTCTGGGCGCCCGGCGAGAGCAGAGTAGGAAGGATCCTCGCTGACGAACACCGCCAATTCGGATTAATCAGGGGGACTCTTTCCCTCACAGCTTGTTCCTCACTTCTCCTTTCCTTCCAACCAAAGGCTTGCCACACGCCAAGAGCCTGGCCTCTTGAAATGTTCTTTTTGCTTGGTTTCATCAGCCCCGCAGAAGGAGGGGGAAAGTAACCTCTGGTTTGCAGAAATGAGAGAAAGGACATTACGAATTTCCTTAGAACTTTCACCTCTGCTCTAAATAAACAGTCACAAACCATCTCCGCATTCCCGTAGTTTGGTGGGGAAGTGCGGTGCCGTCCGGAGACGGGTTAGTGTGATGTATTTACGGACAACCAGACAGAAAGCAGAACAGAACAGCCAGCCAGTACCTTCTTTAAAAAGACTCTTATCAAAGCTTCCGCAGAGCCCCACGCGCTAGATCACGAACTCAGAATCCACAAGATCCAAGAACCAATCCCGCCACAGCTGTGGGGGGGTGCCGGGTCTTAGATGACCCGTGACTTTTCACTCGGGAGCAGCTACAAAATTCCTTCTTCTTGGATTAGAGAACTTTCCAAAAATAGTCAAATGTAGCCTCTCAGTTCTGAGGAGTGAACTAAAAGCAAAAAGTCAGTCACACAGATGCCCCCGCCCACTTCCCCGACTCCTCTCTGGACCTCTGTCTCTCTCCGTGTCTCTGTCTTCCTCTCTCTCTCCACATCAGACCCCTTACTAGTTCAGGCAACCCCATAAATATTACTCTTTGGACCCCGGGGAAGAGAGACCGACTCTGCCCACTGCTTCACACCACACAGGACCCTCTCCCTTACCCAGCAGCGCTCGTCTGTGGTTCTACAAGCTCTCCAGTTCTTGGAACAGGTCTTTCTCTTTAAACAAATGCCCAATCCCAACCCACTTTCAATCTCTTGTCAGCCCAGCAATTTCTCTGCTTAGGCATCCCCCGAGAAAATGGAAAGCCTACGTCCACACGAAAACTCGTACACCGACGTTCGAAGCAGCACACTCCTGACAGCCAGAGTGTGGACACAGACCAAACGTCCCTCAAGTGATAAACGGATGGATACAATGCGGCACGCGTTTTATCGATGGCACGTTAGTCAGCCGTGAAGAGGAACAAAGCACTGATTCGTGTCGGTGCGGGGATGAAACGCACCAAGTACCCAGAAACTACCGGCTTATTTTATCTGCCTGTCCCAACCAGGTGCAAGCTCTTCGAGGAAGAAGGCTCTATCATTTTCTGGACCCATGTCCAGTGGAACATGTGGAGTAGGAGTCTTTGGTCACTGTATTTCGAGCAAAGAGTAGCAAAGGTTCCTGACTTCAGTGTGAATCCCGAGAGCATCTAAAAATGTGAATGCTCTCTGGGCGCCATCACCAGACATTCCCTCGGGGCTCCCCTTCACGAGGCCAAGAACTGCCTTGCAAGTTACGTTCATGGAGGGGTTTGTCCCACGAAGCTGGGGACCGGATGCCCGGCGCATTCTGCTGCATCTACAGTGAAACCCGTCCGGGACTCTGCACGTTTTCCGCACAGCCTTCGCTACGAAGATACCAAAGCAATTGGGATTCGAAAGCAGAGATGTGACTGCTGAGGTGGCAGGTGGCTCAGGGGGTGGGGGCAGGGGAAGTGGTCCTGTCAGAAGATCCAGGGCTCCCTCCAGCAGGGAGCAGGAAGAGTGGCCGTCCATCCAACCCGCAATGGCCTTGCATCCTTACATGCCTGGGAAGCCCACACCAGGCTCCCAAAATCCAACCCCCCCCTTTGCAAAAAGAGATCCCCGTGCTTACCATGGCACCTCCACAAGCCATCGGCTGCCCTTTGGTTGAGACATTTTTCCCCCCTAAATACTCATTTCCAAACGCTTACTTTGCAGCCAGTGATTCTACAGGAAGCCATTAGTCATGAACATGAAGTGCATCTCGCTACCCTTATCTCCAACCGCTTCTCCCACCCCACCCATTAGCCCACCAGCCACACCTGCCAGTTGGCTGGTCAAACCAACACAGCCCTATCTAGGGCTGTGCCCCTGCAGTTCTCTCTGCCCAGAACTGGCTCCCCGCCTTGAACCGCAGAGCCAACCCCCTCCGTTCATCCTGATCCCTGATCCGATGTTGCCTTCTTGGGAAGACCTTCTTTGGCCATCTCTGTTTCCAGAGAGCTAAGGAGTCGTATCAAATCCTCGACAGCACCCACGCCTGCATGGGGTGTTTTTGTGATTGTGTAATCCTGGAGTGTTACAGAATGGGCACCAACTGCAGCTCACTTAGTCACACAAAATAGAAATTCCTTCTCCAACCACTCTGCACACTCAAGGAAATGCACCGGAGGGTCTGGCCGCAAGGCTAGGGAGAAGCAACGCTTGGATCTGGGCTCAAAAAGTGCACATGAGCACGGCTGCCTTTTTCTCTCCGCTTCCCAGTGCCTGCCCAAGCAGCCTGCGCTTCCCTTCCACACCAAGTCTCCACATCTGCCATGGGCCCCAGCGGGTGTCAGTTATTCAAGGTGCTTCCTCATTGGAGTCCAATGAGCGAACACTCTATTCGGACAGCACCCAGGGACAAGTGAAACGGTTCTCTCCCAGAAGCCCTTGCAGCCCATTGGCTCTCCCATATGTGAGTCCATGAAGGCATCTTTGGGACCAGCAGGGAAGGAAGGCGCTTCAGCTGGGATCCAGCCCACCCACACGTCTGATACAGAAATGGTGGGCCACTAAATCCCTCAAGAGGAAAAGGGGTTCTGTAGAGCAGGGAAGTGGCCAATCACTGCCGGAAAGACCAACCACAAATGTCCAATATACTGTGCATACCTAATGACTTACTATATTAAAAAAAACCTAAAGTCAGTTTAAATACAGAGTAAAAGTTCACTTCTCTAAAGCCATTTCTTACCTCAAGTTGTAGCTTCCTTAATTTTTAAGGGCAATGGAAATTTTTTATATCTTGACTGTGGTGATACTGACGTGACTGTTTAAATTAGTAAAATTCATAAAACTGTAGCCAAGTCTACAGACTTTATGTAAAGGGCGAGATAGACAATATTTTTGACTTTGCAGATCAAAGTCTGCCATTGTAGCAAGACAGCAGTTATAGGCAATATGTAAATGAGGAGGAGAGGCTGTGTGCCAATAACACTTTATTTATACAAAAACAAGCACTGGGCCAAATTGGACCCAGGAGCTGTATGTAGTTTGAAGACTTCTGAACTCCACATTTGCAAAAGAGTGAATTTTACCATATATACATGATACCTCACTGAACAAACCAAAAAAAAAAAAAAAAAAAAAAGGGTAGGGGTAAAACAGAAAAAAATACACTTCAGAAAAAAATGGTGGTTTGTACAACTTACTTGAAGTAAAGACGTTCGTTAGCAAGAGAATAGACATGGATGGAGATATTTTATTGTTTGTCGGAGAGACTGCTGATGGGAATTGTGCAACCGATGAGCCAGAAAGTTCCCAGAACGTTAAACAGGGAATTTTAAACTTGACTTTTGAAGATTATTGTATCAACTCACTTGGGAAACTCACCTAGAAGTCAAGTACCTTCCGTCTTTCCTTGACAAAGACACCTGCAGAGGGGTAAGCCCTCTGTCAGCACCCTAGCCCGACTTATTTTGGTGTGCTTCGGTTTGGACCAGCGGGAATACTTTAAGACTTGGCCTCCTGCACTTGTGGTTTTTTTATTGTTTGCTTCTTTTATGCCAAAGCGGTCTTTATCAGACACAGATTGTAGATAAGAGCCCGTTCTTTCTTCCCCGTCTCTAAACAGTGGCATAAACAAAGCATTTCTGAGGCTTTAAGCCCACCAGGAGAGAAAGAAAAACCAAACTACTGGGAACTGGTAAGTGAACACTCTGGGGAGAAAAAAAATAAATTTTAAGCAGGGCAGCTCAAAATCAGCACTCACCACCTGCCGTTCAAACACCCAAACCTGACGTCCGCCAAGTGACGTGGGGGCGTTACCGTCCTCTGTGTGGAAATTCACACGAAGTGTGAATTATTCTTTGTATAAATTCTTTTATTCTTTGTATAAAAGATATACAATCAGCCTCTCGCATCTGGGTTTTCTCAAGATGTAGAAAAAAGAAGTCAAAGTGTTCGTCTCCTGTTGCAGTAGAAGAAATAGTCTTTTCAATCAAACACAGCTCACAGGAGGATGAGCCAGAATTTTTCACGAAGAAGCCGCTGACGACACACCTATGGCAGTCCCTTGGGGGACGTGTATGAAGAGGCAGACGCTGTGAGCCATGGCTCCAGGAGGACAAATGAGATGTGAGCTGCCCTTGAACATGCGGGGCCCAACTGAGAACACAGACACACACACAGATTTTAAAAAAATGTGTTGTTACCATAGAATCTCCCAATACTTGAACAACTCCAGGCACATTTAATTTATAAGAGCTGAGGTTAAACGTGAATGCAGTATCATTTCTCTTGGAGGCAACGCTAGGAAAATAGGATCAATCTCTCTCTTCCTGGTGCCGTCTACGGAGCTGACAGCCGTGTCCTACCGGGCATCATGGCTGCCGTCAGAGCCCTGGTGAGGCCCCAGATTGTTAGTGGCCCGAAACGTTCATCAGACACCCGTCAGACTGATATGCTAAAATTAAGCACAACTGGCGGAAACCCAGAGGCGTTGACATCAGGGTGCACAGGACAGTCAAGGGCCAGATCTTGGTGCCAAACACCGGTTACCCAAGCAACCGGAAAGCAAAGCACAAGTCGCCCAGTGGCCTCTGAACGTTCCTAGTCCGCAGTGAGCAGCCTGGAGTATTGCTGATGGGCCAGAGATCTCGCTGCTCACCGTGTCTCCTCTAAGAACCACGAAGCTGTGGTGGGAAGACAGAGAAGACAGCAACAATGCAGAGTCCCCAACCCCAGTGCCAGGCTGTGCAGCAAAGAAAAGGAACCCACAGCCAGCTTTTGGACATGTGGTAACAAAACCATAAAACTACAAAAGAAGAAAATATGATCAAAAAGAATCACACAAGAGAAAAAAAAAAAAAGATAAATTCATTTTCTCCTTCTCCTCCTAACTCCTGTGTTACTACAGATAGGGCTACAGAATTTTCTCTTTTAAAAAAAAAAAAAAATGCCAGGGCACCTGAGTGGCTCAGTCGGTTAAGCATCTGCCTTCGGCTAGGGTCCTGATCCCAGAGTCCTGGGATCAAGTCCCACATCGGGATCCCGGTTTAGCTCCTCCCTCTCCTTCTGCCACTCGCCCTGGTCATGCACACTGTCTCTCAAATAGATAAATAAAATCTTTCTTTAAAATGCCAATACAAGGGATGCCTGGGTGGCTCAGTGGATTAAAGCCTCTGCTTTCAGCTCAGGTCATGATCCCAGGGTTCTGGGATGGAGCCCCGAGTCTGGGCTCTCTGCTCAAAGGGGAGCCTGCTTCCCTTCCTCTCTCTCTGCCTGCCTCTCTGCCTACTTGTGATCTCTGTCTATCAAGTAAATCTAAAAAATAAAAAATAAAAACAATAAAATGCCAATACAAGAGAATACTCATTTTTGTTCATTTTTTGGTGATGGTTTGGTTTGGTTTTTGTTAAATATCATCAGATTAATATTACAAAGAGGAATCATCACTAAAATAAAGCTACAAGGGACCGTCAGAGTTAATGTTAGTAACAATCCTGGTCTCCGTAGCCATCAGAACATTTTAGAGACAGAATTGCGATATGGTTGAAACAACCAAGCCAGGAAGATAAGTTAAAAACATAAACTCATTTTTTCCATTGAGTCATTTCCTACAATCAGACATAAATATCCCTGACACTCTTTGCCTTGGACGTAAAATGGATACATTGAGAATCGCTCCTACCATTGACTGGATTCCCTGCAACTTAATTTTGGGACATGAGACCTAATATAAAGAATTCTGACACTGTACAGATACCTCCGAAAGATCACCTAGGGCTCTCATCTCCAGCCAGGGTCCCAGGCAACACTGCCCAGAGGGTCTGATACAGGAGACGACCACGGGACCAGGAGCTGACGCAGTCATTCCACGGGCTCTGTTGGATTCCTGCTCCAGCCGGGAGGGAACCTGGCAGTGAGGAAGCAGGCACCTGCGGTGGGACCGGTCCTCCCAGCAACACTCAAGCCTGAGGTTCCCAAACCTTGCCACCATTAACTCTTCAGGGCTCCCGCCAAGAATAATTTGGGATGGACCTAGGGGACAGGGCTGGATGCTGTCTACTCGGTTGGTAATCACTCAACGAGCAAATCAAACTGTTCAAGAGAAGAGGATGAACCTGCGGTTAAACTTCATCCATTCTATCGTTGGTTTTCCATTAACTGTGTCACTACAACGTTTATTTACTTAATATGACAGCTCATTCCACTTCTCAGGAGCTGCCGGTCTGCCCACATCAGGATAACTGTATCAGTCTTTCTTTTTTCTCCACAAAATAGAATCGCACACCGCAAACATGTGTGGCATTTATAAAACCCCTATCGTCGTCTTGACAAGTAAAATAACCTCAGGCCCAAATGCCTAGAAGGAATTCAGTGATGATTATGATTCCATAACTATATGATTTGTTGAGTCTTGATATGCAAAAAACTCTTTTTTCACCAGCCATTAACTGGATGTGGGTCATTTGATTTTGCAACCATTATGCTACGTGTTTATTGCTTATCTCTAAGTGAAAGACAGGGGTGTGCCTAAATGATCTGCCTGATTGAACAAGAGGTTTGGCAATTCTAATCCAGGGGTTGGCAAATGACAGCCTGCCACCTGTTTTTGTAAAAAAAAAAAAAAAAAAAAAAAGTTTTATTGGCATACGGATGTGCCCCTACATCCATTTAGATATTGCCTACAGTCCGCTTTCCAGCAACAATGCAAAGTTTAGTTGCCACAGAGACCACATGGCCTTCGAACCTAAAATATTTGCAATCTTGGCCCTTTTCCAGAAAAGTTCGCCAACCCTTGATCTTGTCATTTGAGACCACCAAAGTTAGAACTCAGCCACAAAGGGGCCAGATAGATGAAAATGCTACGTGTTGACAAAGGCACCAAACATAGACCAGTGTGGACGGAATTGCAATGCATGGAAGCAACCAAAGAAATCACAGAGAAAAGACCTGTAGGCTTTACTATATTTCATTTAAATGTGTTTTAACGTCAAATGAAAAGCAAGGGGCGCCTGGGTGGCTCAGTGGGTTTAAGTGTCTGGCTTCGGCTGAGGTTATGATTCCGCTTCTGCTCACTCCTCCTCCTCACTCCTTCTCTCAAATAAATAAATAAGATCTTTTAAAAAAAATATTTTTGTTAATAAAATGAAAAGGAAAAAATACTGCAAGAAAGACTACAAAGAGGTTAATGCGCTCGGTATTTCAAGAAGTCTCACAAATTTGTAGAAGAACTCCCTGGAAGAAACTTACAGGAATGGATACAAATTGCCACTTTCAGAACAGGAAGTGTACAAAACCGATAAAATGTGAAAAGACGCTCAACCTAACTAGTCATCACAGAACATTCAAAGTTGTAAGGAAGTATCGCTACAAATTGGCAAAAACGGAGTGAAGCCCTGAGTAGAATCACATCTCAATCAAGATACGGAGACAAGGTACGCACCCTTGTGCTCCAAGTACGCAAGGACATTTTGAAGGTCAGTTTGCAACATCTGTTGAAATTTTAAATACGATGACTTTTGACCCCATAGCGAAAATTCTGCACGTTCACCCTAGCGACACACTTGCTTGTGTTCCCAAGACTGTATGTCAGACAAAGTCGGAAAGAGGCACACCACGCTCTGGGGGCGGAGATTGCCAGAGCACGAAGCAGACATGACCGTACTAACGTTGAGAGCCAAGATTATTACTACCCAAAAGAAGCGGCCTGCAAAGCAATATATCCATGAAAATACCACTGAGTTGTTTGTTTGTTTGTTTGTTTGTTTAAATTCTATCTTCAGGGACACCTGGGTGGCTCAGCTGGTCAACCAGCGGATTCTCAGTTTTGGCTCAGATCATGATCTCACGGTTGTGAGAGATCAAACCCCGCGTCAGGATCTGCGTTCAGATTCTCTCCCCCTCTCCCTCCTGCTCTCGCTCTCTCTCAAATAAATACATAAAATCTTCCCCCAAAATCATATCTTGAAACTCGTTATGGGTTGTATCAGGTCCTGCAAACAAGGTATGTGGAGGTCCTGACCCCCAGGACCTGAGAATGTGGCTTCATTTGGATACAGGGTCTTCCCTGAGGGAATGAAGTTCCACTGGGGTTGGGGGTGGGTCTTACCCCACTGTGACTGGTGTCCACACAGAAAGGGGAATTTTGGACACAGACAGGCGCATACACAGGGCAGACAATGTGCACACACAGCGGAAGGGGACCATGTGACTGAGGTGAGGCCTGGATAAGGTAAGGAATGCCAAAGATGGACAGAAAACAGCAGAAGCTGGCAGAGACAAGGAATGATCGTCCCCAGAGCCTTCACTGGGAGCACGACCCTGCTGATCCCTTGATTTCGGACTTGCAGTCTCCAAAACTGCGAGATCATGAATTTCTGTTGTTCTAAAGCCACCCAGATCTTGGGACTTTCTTGCAGCAGTGCTCGGAAACAAAGCCACAATCCATCGCTTTTCCCCACAAACACCCAGTCACTTCTGGAGGGTCAGCAGATCCTTATCTGTAAATGCATAGAACAAGACAGAGAAGTGACTCCCGTGAGAAGTGATTCCAACCCGTCAGAATGTGCAGAAGACCTAGGAAGGGAGCCTGGCTTTTCTATCTACAGTATTTGATAATCCAGCAGCCGACTTGAGTACTTGTTTCAGTAGAAATTCTTTTTAAAAGGTGAAATGGTGAAGGGTATGCCCAGTGTGTCTCCCTTCTCCTGGGACGAGAGCCCGCCTCTTCTGGAACCTGCCCCTCTCCATTCCAACAATCTGGCTCGTACAAAGGCATCCACCATCCACTGGGGTCCTGCGGGGACACTTTGGGACCAAGCTGGGACCCTTGGGTCTGATGGAATCCCTCCCTGTCAGCACAGCTGGAACCCTAAGTCTTGGACATGCTGGCCGCTGTAGTCACTGCTTCTCAGGAGAAGCCGCTCTGGGGGCAGGGAAGAAAGCCAGTTTCAAAAGGGAAGCAGAGACGACGAACGGACATCTCCGTAAGAACTGATGGCCTTGGAGTCCCTGTTTCCAGCCACCCCAGAAACGGGCTACACTTCTGTCCTCACTGACTTGAGCCAATGCTTTCTGTCACCAGTGCCACTTGGAACTGGGTTTCTGCAACTTACCTTCGAGATAGTCCTACCCAGAAAGGAACAAACACAATGTAGGACAACAAATGCATGTGATTCTAAATACCCAGTGAGAAAATGGTCGACCTTCTCATTATCAAAAGAATACAAAATTTTTTTTTTTAAATTTTTAATTCAGTGGCATCTATACTGTATGTCCCTTGAACTAAAAATCTCAGCCTCAGGATGGTAGAAGGATAAGCATATTTTATTCTCTTTCATTTATCCTTTCTTGTATTTGCTAAATCCTTACCAACAAGATTATATTACTTCTGCATTAAAAATTAATTTTCCTGGAAAAAAAAATTAATTTTCCTGGGACGCCTGCGTGGCTCAGTTGGTTAAGCAGCTGCCTTCGGCTCAGGTCATGATCCCAGCGTCCTGGGATCGAGTCCCACATCGGGCTCCTTGCTCTGCAGGGAGCCTGCTTCTCCCTCTGACTCTACCCGTCACTCTGTCTGCCTGTGCTCGCTCTCACTCTTTCTCTCTTACAAATAAATAAATAAAATCTTTAAAAAAAATTAATTTTCCTTCTCACCCCCCCCCACTTTTATTTTTAAAGAAAAGTCTTACAAGAAATCAAGTGTGAAACATTCAGGACCAAGACACTGAGGTATTTTCAAAGAATTGCAAGTATTTGCAGGGAGAAAATGAGCAAAGACCACAGGGTGAGTTTATGGTTTAGAGCATGTTATTTTTGGCTTCTTAGCACACGTCAAATATAGCATATTTACTACGAATCTGGGTCTAACATGTGTGCCATTACCATGACTAGGTTCTATAGTTAAACACTCGAATATATCAGGTCCTGCTAACTGGTGTAGTTGCTTGGACTTTTTGCTCACCAATATTCGAGGACCCTCCCTGGGGAAATATTATCCTTCCTTAGGGGCACCTGGGTGACTCAGGGGGTTAAAGCCTCTGCCTTCGGGTCAGGTCATGATCCCAGGGTCCTGGGATCAAGCCCCGCATCAGGCTCTCCACTCAGCAGGGAGCCTGCTTCCCTTACTCTCTCTCTGCCTGCCTCTCTGTCTGTCAAATAAATAAGTAAAATCTTTAAAAAAAAAATCCTCACTCAACAGGGGCACCTGGGTGGCTCAGTCAGTTAAGCATCCGACTCCTGGTTTCTGCTCAGGTCATGATCCAGGGGCGTGAGGTTGAGCACCGTGTCGGGCTCTGCACTCAGCATACAATCTGCATGGGGGCTCAGATCAATACGCAAAACTTTCAAGATAATAAAAAAAAAATCTCCACTCAGGTGTTGCCAGGTGATTCGCTGTCCCCGATGAAGGTGAGAAAGATGATGTTTCAAGGGAACGTTTTATGATGTGGCGTATCATATTCCCCATCTCTCCATTCCGTCAACCTCAGTCCCCAAGTGCCCACAATGAGAAGGTGCCCCAGCAGGTACCACTAGCAGTGATCCAGGGCAAGAGGAAGAAATGAGAGAAGCTGTAAAGTCACGGCCTTGCTTGTTATCGGGCCGTCACAAAGCCTCTCCTCGCTAGCACGATGGGAACCCAAGAAAAGACACCACCCAGAATCTTTGCAAAGAAAAGGAAGACAGCTCGGACTGGGTTGCAAAACACATTTTAACTACTGTTCTAGCCTCTTGCTATTTTTACACACTATAATTATTCTTCTCGATATTTTACTAACTTAGCAAAAGGTTCTAGTGCTTTTTGAGGCTGATGAACAAGCAAGCTAAGAGAAAAGCCTGGCGGGATAAGAAGCTTTTCCATTTCCAGCACAGCTCACACCAGACACAAATGACACGGTTCTCATCGTAATCAAGCACAAACAAGGCCACATCGCTTCAGCACAAGATCCCTGCCCCCATGAGCCCCTCCCTCTGCCCAACGCACCATCCTTCTGCGACGGAGAGGAGAATGTAATAGGAATCGCCACAAGCAGCTCATGGTAATTTTTCCCAGATCTGTTTTTACTCCACTTCTAAGCCTGAGTTTAGACCTACGATTTTTGTCTCATGGAAGCGACCTTATTTTGTTAGATTCAGGCTCAGCGTGTGAAGTGTGCATGGGGGGGTGAGGGGGGGCGGGGGGCCAGCAGGAGGGAGGAATTCCTTTGCATCGCATCAGGGATTTGCAAAAATAAAGAAAGAGCCCGTGGAGTAAATGAGAACATTTTTTAATATAAGTTGATGGCAACCATCTTCAGTGATCTGGTGCACGAAAGGAACGCAGAGAAGGGTAAAATACTTTCAGAGAGTAGACTGAGATCCTCGTCACCCCGGGCCAAAGAGCTGCTCATGAACTCAAGGACCTCACCACGGAGCAAAGCACACCACACACAGGCGGGTACCCTCACACTCTAGTCACCTTCCAAAGGCGCCACCTGCGAATACCATGGTCTTGGCAGTGAGATCCCACCGTGTGAATGGGTGGGGGCAGACACCGATTTGAAGACCACAGCAACCCTGGTATAGCTCAGTGCCCTTGTCTCTATCAAATCCTGGCATCGTTTTACTCAAGATGGCAGCAGCACTGAACACAAGATCCTACCCTCAATTTCTAAAACCAACAAAGGCCTGGGCGCCTGGGTGGCTCAGTTAAGCGTTTGCCTTCAACTCAGGTCATAATCCCAGGGTCCCGGGATCCAGCCCAGCATCAGTCTCCCCTGCTCGACAGAAAGCCTGCTTCTTCCTCTTCCCCTCCCCCTGCTGCTGTTGCTTTTCCCAGTGTGTCTCTCTCAGTCAAGTAAATAAATAAAACCTTAATAAATACATAGATAAAAGCAACAAATGCTTTAGAAACAATCAGACTGGTAATTTGTAAATTACCAGACTGATGATTTGTGTCTGAATGTCTATCATTTGGAAAGCAGTTTTAATGATAGATGCTTTCGTTGGAGAATAAAATGGAATATACGTTTCGCATCGTTATTTGTGAATTAATTTATATGACCAAGTCCTCTGTGTGTTTTCTGCTGGTATAGGTTTTGTATTCTAGAACACTCCCAAGGGCAATTCTGATGGTGAAATAAAATAAGAAATGTAAAGTTTCCATTGCACGGTAGCATACACTAAATTTCACTTACTTTTCTTCCAATAGAACATGTAGACTTTGGACAAGTTAATGAAAACCAAGACACGGAAGTCATGTGAACAGGCCATGGACGGCAATCCCCCAAGGCTATAAACTTTCACGTTTGAAAAGTGGCCCCCATCACCAGCCCTAACCTAATGCCACGGGAGTTCCCGGCTACTTAAGCAATTACTTCAGTTACAGCGCAATTACACTTACCTACCAGCGCGAACAGGGAAAAATAACAATGAAAATTGAAATTCAACTTAAACACTGACACTCAGGCACAATTCACGGACCGCAGAACGGAAAGGACATAAATTGTTTCCAGTTTCCCTCAACACTGAAGAGAAGACCATGAAACAGGTAATAAATCAAACTTTAATTTAGAAATTTCCTGGGATTATACTTTCATTGGTGATGTTTTTACTCCAGAAGCACTTCGAAGCCTCCCTCATCAGTAAAAGAAACGTACAAGCACTCATCGGTCTGCAGGTCAGAGGTAATGGGTCCGACTCCCCAGCCCACCCCTCAAAAACCTAGGTGCACCTGATTCTGGTATTTTTTTTTTCTTTTACATGATTCTGAACAGCTTTCACGTTTCAAGGCATTTTCCAATCACATGGAAATCAATTCTCCTAAATTATATCATGCCATTCTCTCAGGAGATACTGTCTTAATTGGGTGAGGAAAGGGATTTACTACTTCAACAGCTCTTTGTAAAAACTCCTTTCACTTTCTCAGCATCAAAGCCTCCGTCACTGTTGCCTCATCTCTTTACACCTGTTAGATGCTGTTGCTGTTTTTCAAACAGATGGCGCGTGAAGTGTGACCTTACATTTCTACATCACTCCGGACGAAATGTATACCCTGGGTTCTCTCTGCCTCTGAAGGACGGAGGACATCCCACCTTCACGTCCGTCTGCACGCATCCAGGAGGCTTTGAAGCGGGTAAAGACCCACGCACCAGTGGCCCTATTCATGCTTTTTCTTCTCCTTTATTTAAAAAAAAAAAAAAAATCGGTATCTTTCGTATTTAGTAGGTGAACCATCTTAACAAAGGTAAATTATCCGCTTACAAATACTTTCTTGTTCTGTCCAAATCCATGAGGCTAACAGACATGGAGATATTCAATTTAAAAATTATCAACAAAAACCCTATGTCTCTCTAGCAGAGATCAGCCAACCACACCGGTTGGCCAAATAAGGGGCTGCCGGTTTTTATAAATCTTTTTTTTTAAGATTTTGATTTTAAGTGTATTTATTTTAAGATTTTATTTGAACCCATATGGCGCTCAAACTCACAATCAATCTCAAGACCAAGAGTTAGAAGCTCTACTGACTGAGCCAGCCAACCGCCCCTATAAATAAAGTTTTATTGGCACTTGGCCACACCCACTTGTTTACATATTGTCTATGGCTTCTGGGATCAAACTGACAACTTTCCACAAAGACTCAATCCCCCACAAAGGGTAAAATAATTTCATTCTGGCCCTTTACACAAAACACTTGCCAATCCATGCTCTAAAGAGGTACTAACAGGGGCACCGGGGTGGCTCGGTTGGTTGGGCGGTTGCCTTGGGCTCAGGTCATGACCTTGACATCCCAGGATGGAACCCAGCGGACTCCCTGCTCAGTGGGCAGTCTGCTTCTCCCCCTCACCCTCCCCCATCTCATGCTCTCTCTCTCTCATTCTCTCAAATAAATAAATAAAATCTTAAAAAAAAAAAAAGAGGTACTAACAAATATAATACAGGCCATGTATGTCATTCCAAATTATTGAGTGGCCATATTAAAAATTAAAAAGGAAAGGAACGGGGTGCCTGGGTGGCTCAGTGGGTTAAGCCGCTGCCTTCGGCTCAGGTCATGATCTCAGGGTCCTGGGATTGAGTCCTGCATGGAGCCCAAGATGGAGCCCCGCATCGGGCTCTCTGCTCCGCAAGGACCCTACTTCCTCCCCTCTCTCTCTCTCTCTCTCTCTCTGCCTGCCTCTCTGCCTACTAGTGATCTGTCAAATAAATAAAAAATCTTAAAAAAAAAAAAAAAGGATGAATTTTTTAGCAAAGGTTCCAGCTTCATCAAGTGAAATGGGACGTAACAGACTTCCTGCTCATGCAAAGCACATCCCCAGTAATATTGGGGACATAAAACATCATTTGTGGAGTTCCTGAAATGCACATGTTAACTGGGTGTCCTGGTTTTCTCTGGCCACGTGCGCCTCAGGCCCTGAGTCTTCCTGCTCAGTAAAACTTCACCTGGGAGGCAGCAAACGGAGGGGACTTTTCCCGGGGTCTCTGCTCCGCTCTGATGCCTCGAGTGAGCATTTAACGGATTCTGGAAACTGCTGGTGCACACACACTCACTGGCCTTGGAGATGAAGTAATGCTAAGTTGACCGAGCCCAAGGGCTGCCGGGCGTCACACAGAAGGCACCAGCAGCATCCATTAGTAAGGGTCTACAATGCCCCCACCAGCTCTTTAGAAAGTTTTTCTTTTTTTTAAGATTTCATTTATTTGATGGAGAAAGAAAGACAGAGAGAGAAGGAACACAAGCAGGGGGAGTGGGAGAGGGAGAAACAGGCTTCCCTCTGAGCAGAGAGCCTGATGCTGGGCTCCATCCCAGGAACCTGAGATCATGACCTGAACAGAAGGCAGACGCTTAACAACTGAGCCACCCAGGTGTCCCTGGAAGGCTTGCTTGAATGAAAGAAAGAAAGAAAGAAAGAAAGAAAGAAAGAAAGAAAAAGAAAAGAAAAGAAAAAAAGGTGTGTGTTGTCCCACCAAGACACTAGGAACACCTTACACAGAAAAAGAAAGTCTGCATGATCAGGACTCCCAGTTAAGAGCGGACGACAAATCAATTTTCTTATTCCTACAGGGGAGAAAAATAATAATGACTGTCTCCTTTTTGCTTCCAGGAAAGTAGGCCAGCACTTTTTTTTTTTTTCCAGCGCATTTTGAAGTGCGGAGCTGGGGAACAGGCACTGTGAGATGACCAGAGTGATTTTAGAACAGGAGAGCTGTCTGGGAATCCACGTTAAGAATCCAAGTTGTAAAAACCAAGCCCTGTGTGTTGTTTCCTATACTCAAAAACTTGGCGGCACAATTCACTGTTGTTCATCGTGGAGGCTTCTGACTGCGTGCTCTTCTGAAGGCAGCTGTGGCAGAGCTCAAAGCACAGGGTGAAAACCAGCTTGGGTCTGTGGTCAGGTGAGAGACTGGTGGGGCGGCGGGACAGTCGGAGGACCCAACACGCAAGTGAATTTTTTGGCAATCAGAGCCTGATCAAAGCTGTCTACACAGTTTTAACAAGTAAGAATAGACGCCAACCCCCAGCTCCCCCCCCCCAAGAAACAAAGGAGAAAATGATCTAGTGACAGCGACAATTACGCACTTTTCCTTTTACTCATCTTGAAAAATCTTCTGGGAGAAACTTTCTCACGGAAAGAACAGAGAACCTTTATGTCATTTTCTCTCAACTTAATTTCCTTGCAGAGCTCAAGATTCGAAAGCACTCTGCCATCAATCCATGATTCAATGATCGCTCAAAAGCGGTTTCTGTGCAGAAAGAGGGTGATCTGTTAGGGGGCACAAACACTTCTTTAAAACCGTGTGCACACCAGTGTGGCCAAGCGAACATCAGAATCCAAGAGAAGGCTTGAAATAATTCCATTCCCACCGAAGACACCAGATTCTTCCAAGTTCTCTGTCCTTCTCTTCTGATCCAACCATATTTTCCTATCGCTTCAGTTACAGGCAGAAGCATGAGGAGCCCTTGTAAAGTCTCCAGAATTCAGTGGACACATCAGCTTCTCAAAGGCTCTCCATCTGGATCGGTACCATGTGTTCATCTGATTTTCCGGACAGCTTGCCCATTTTATCTGGAGATTCTTCTCTCCTACAAACCAGAAAGCTCACTCCAAAAGGAAAAGCAGAAAATGCAATGAAAAAAAAAAAAAAAAAAAAAAAGAAGACTCCCAGGTATCTTCACAGTTTTAAGTTAAGCTATATTCATTCCAGAATTCCTCAGGACGTTGAAATGAAATCACTCTGAATGTACTTAACGCCATCGGAGTGTATGCTTAAAAATGGTTAAGATGGTAAAGGTTGTGTTACGTATATTTTACCACAATAAAAAATAGAAGTACCAAAAAAAAAAAAAAGAAGAAGAAGAAGTAAAACCCAAGAGCCGTCCATAGACAAAATGTCATCCCCAACAGTGTTGAAGGTACGTCTTGCCTTCTGTGTTCCCAGCACCTAGTCTGCTTTTCCTCCGTGGCTTGAAGTTCCCAAAATTGTCCTCCCTACTAAGCACTTTTTTTTTCAGTCCATCTCGCCATTCAGTCCTATCTCTGAACAGGACCGTAATTTAAATACACCGATAAAATACAGGCTGATCTAGACTGTTTACCTTGTGGTCCAGTTATTTGGGCTTAAAGTGCAGACCAACAAGACTTCCATTTAATGTTACGGCACGTCTCCTGGGTGTCTCAGTCAGTGAAGTGTCTGCCTTCGGCTCAGGTCATGATCTCGGGGTCCTGGGATCGAACCCCGCATCGGGCTCCCTGCTCCGCGGGGACTCTGCTTGTCCCTCTCCCTCTGCCCTCCCCCGCTGTTTGTGCTTGCTTTCCCTCACATAAATAGATAAAATCTCAAAAAAATAAGTAAAGAAATAGAAACATTATGGTAATAACCAGTTACCTCTTCCAAATTCCAGGGCTACACTCATATTTCTCCTTTTTGAAAGTCATCAACAATTTCTACGTCCTGGGAAATGGGTGGTGTTATTTTCATAAGCCATCAAATTCTTTCATGAGGATTTAAAAAATTTTTTCCTACTGACAGCTAACTTACAAGTATGTGTAAGAGTTCAGAGGGAAGATTTTTAGCAAAGGGACATATAGTGGGTTACACAGAAGCCTCAAATATATAGGTCCAAGTCCTAACTCCTGGTACCTCGGAATGCGACCGCAGAAGGGATTTGTCAGATGTAACTAAAGGTAGGATCTTAAGATGAGATCATCCCAGATTTGAGGCGTGCCCTAAATCCAATGACTGCTGTCCTTATAACAGAAAGAGGAGGAAGGTGTGAGACACAGAGACCCAAGAGGCCAGTCAAAGACCAGGGTAGAGATAGGAGTGCTGAGTTGACAAGCCAATGATGCCACCAAAAGCTGAGAGAAGGTTCCAGAGGAACCCCTCCTGCAGACACCTTGATCTCAGAATGTGTGGCCTCTGGAATAGTGGGAGAATAAATTAATTCATGCTGTGACAACCCCCTTGGGCCCGCTTCCACTAAATTTATGTTCATTTGTTACGACAGCCCAAGGAAACAAATACACGTTCATACAATGGGGGTGGCCTTCCAGAAATATCACCATGGCTTCTATAGAGGAAGATGGCTTGATCCAAAGGTTTCAAGTGTTCAAGGGGACTAGTTAGGAAGACTGGCAATAATCCAGGTGAGAACTGCAAAAACCCAGTGTGGAGGGAAGGTGATGAAGGCAAGGTTATCGAGGCAAAGGCCTTTCACCGACATTGCCAGAGACAGAGGTAGGCAGGAGGGCCAGCAAGGAGGCAAGGACAAGAGCTACTGAAGAGTGGGGAGGACACAGGTGCAGGTGTAACCTAGAAAGAAGGGCAGGTGGGCCCCGGAGATGGCAGGGGAGGTGGACATGGACACGGATGAGATTTATCATTGCCAAGTTAAGAAACAAACAACGTTGGACCTGATGACCTCCATTAGTCGAGGTCTTCTGCTGAGAAAGCGTGGTGGAGAAGGGCCAGGACAGAGCCACGCCAGCCCAAAGAGCTTGGGTCTGGAAGGGCGGGGAGAGCTGAAGATGACCTCGCAGAATCGCTCGCTCTCATGGGGGCCCAGCTGGGGTAGAAGACCACAATCGATAGTACCGTGAATGCACTCCGTTGTGCAATTTTTCTTCGGCAGCCATCAGAGTTTGGATGTGGACCAAGGACGGCAGATGGCTGGGCTGATTCAAGATCGGGCTTCCGCAAAGAGCAGTACATAACATTTCGGTTTGTTTCCAATATGAGCTCTGTTGGACCGATCAACTTCAATAAATTCTCTACTATAAACATCGGTTACAAAAAAAATGCTCCCTAATGAATAAATACGTTGTGGTATAGTTGTATGTTGAATGCTGTGATAGCCTTGAGGATGAACGAGCTATAGTTCAGCAGAGAGAACATCATACACATAATGTCAAGTGACAGATGCGAGACCCCCCCCCCAAGATATACGGAACACAGTTGACAGATGCGAGCCCCCCCACAAGATACATGCAATACAGTTCCATTAATACAAATCCATTCAGTGTAAGCATGCGTACATGCAGTAAAACTATAGAGAAAAGCAAGGAAATGATTATCCCCAAAGTCAAAATAGTGATAAATTCCAGTAGGGAATGATGGTTGGTGATCGTGCGGGTTTCCTGAGCAGCTGGCAACATTCCCCTTCTCAACTTGGGTGATTACTAGTTGGTTTTTTTTTTTCTATTACTCATTAAAATGTATCTGAATGCTCTCTTATGCCCAGAGGTATATGTCATAATAAAAATAAAAGGGAGAGAGGCAAATTCTCTGGGACATTAATAATTGAATTATCGCTTGAATTCTCTACAAAATAGAGACTATCATCCTAATAAGCCAGGAAATATTTTTTTACGGGCAAGTATTAGCAACCCAAATAAAACTAGGCAAAGGGGGGAAAGAAAAAAAAGGAACATACTGGTTCATGTAATTGAATAGTCTGTGTGTAGCCTTCAGGCATGGCTAGATCTAGGCATTCAAATGCTACCTAATAGGGTCTCTCTCTATTCCTCAGCACCATGTTTCTCAGTGCTATCTTCAGTCCTAAGCACTGATAAAGAAGATGGGTTTTATCCAATCTAGGTTTACATGTTACCAGTTTAGCAAGCAACCAAGCAAATAACCAAAGAAACAAAGAAACCCCTTTGTCAGCAATTGTAACCAAAGCCCATATCTGGCTCTTTCTGGATATCATGGGCGACACACTCTTCCCTAACCAGTCACTGTAGCCAAGGGATGTGACACGCTGTTTGGCCAGGCCTGGTCCCCAAATTTATCGCCAAGAGCTCTGTATGTCACAGAGTGACAGCCAAGCATTCCTAAAGAACCTTTACCTGTTTTAACCAAAAGACAGGGACTGGCCAAGAAAGTAGGCAAAACCCACTGATGTGCACTATGAATATTTCCACCTTCCTCTGGTGCTCTCACCAAGCAGTAACTTCCTTTCACTTCCCACTCCTATATATCAAACAAGCCATCTCCAAATAAACAGCAAAGACAAACAGAATAAAATACACAAAAAAGACCCAAGAATTTAGAAAGCAGCGGAAAGCCTTGACAGAATGTGTGAATGATTCCACTTTCCCCAACCTTTGGCCTCTCATTAATTACCTACTGGGAGTCTGAGCCAGAACGTATACACGTAATTATATAATTTCTATCGACTCACCGATAATGGGTTCCGGCTAGCATGGTTCAGTAGAAGAGAATGTGACATTGTGCTTGGCAGGGCAATGAAGGGCGCCACACTGACCCGACTCCCTCAGCCTTTGCCCAGTGTCCTGCCAATTCTGTCCCGGAGCCTCCGGGGGCGAATGGAACTCAGTGAATGGAAGCCCTGAGAGGGTCCGGGACAAAATGGATTGCCTCCAGAAGGAAAGGACGCACTTTGCCCATAACTGACCCAGCCAGCCAGCGCTCCAGGACCACTCAAGCGAATCACAACCATGCGTGTCTCCGCATTACGTATGTTGTTCCCAGAATCCGCCGTGCTCCTGCGGACACTGCCAAGGCTGGACTTCAAGGCAGATCCTCACAAATCTGAAAGCATCCTGACATCAACAAAGTCTTCCTGGCCACCCCACGGGGGAATCAAACGTTAATAAAGGCTGTTGACACCATAGCTGCAGCAGACTTCAGCTCCTGGACATCTCTCTCCTCCCTCCCTCCTTCTCTCTCTTTCTTTCTTTTAACATCTCCTTTCTGAGAGCAGCTCGAGGAAACCCACAGTATCAGAGCCGCCACCTCCTCTCCCCAGGTCAGGCAACTAAAGAGAGAGAACTCTCCTTTTAATAATTACCAGTTATCATTTCACAATCAAAGGCTTTGTGGTTTCCGTCACCTACGATCAATGAAGATTAAATGAACATCTTGAAAAGCCGCGTGATTATTCCGCAAACACACCTTAGGCTCCCTCGTCGGGGCCAAGCACTACGGTAAACTCTGGGGACACAGACATTAATAAGACACAACTCCTGCCAGAAAGAGAGGACTCAGGGAAAACTCGTCTGGAGTCGCATGTTCAGCTGACCCTCGGGCTGTGCGGTGAAGAGGGAATATAGAAGTAATCTCTTTTTTTTAAATCTCTCATCTCCCAGAACCGAGAATTAAAATGGCAGCTGTCCTGGGGGGAGATGAGCCAGGCCTCTCAGTTCAGAGCTGCCCTCCCCACCGTGAGCTCTCTCCCTTCTGCAGGCCTCCTCCCGCCGCAGGCTTTGGGGCTGTAGGCACCACCCCGCCCCCACCCCCAGGACACACACCCCAGGCTGCAGGAGGGGTGGGAGCCCTTCCTCTCCCTCTGCCCCTCCTCCACCAAGCCTCTCACGTGGTCTCCCCAACCCTGTTCCAGGCTGAGTTGTGTCCCCCCCCACACACACACCCCAACTCTATGTTGAAATCCTAACTCCCACTACCTTAGAATCTGACTGTATTTGCAATCAGGCTCTTGAATGAAATGAAATGGAATGAAATGACATGGGGGTGATCAGGCTGGGTCCTGATCTAAAATGACTGGCATCCTTGTAAAAAGAGGAGATTGGGACCTAGACAGGCACAGGGGAAAGAAGACGTGAGCACACAGGGAGACGTGAGCCACCACCACGCCGAGGAGAGAGGCCTCGGGAGCAACCGCGGCTGGCGACCACTTGGTCTCACAGGTGCAGGTTTCAGAACCACCAGGAAATAAAGGCC